>NC_133126.1:46695740-47027407 GCF_048418815.1 Hemitrygon akajei
TTACCTTGAGTTCCCTTATCAAATCCAGTTCATTACACAATACTAGATCCAGAATTGCCTTCTCCCTGGTAGGCTCCAGTACAAGCTGCTCTAAGAATCCATCTTGGAAGCTCTCCACAAACTCTCTTTCTTGGGGTCCAGTACCAACCTGATTTTCCAAGTCTACCTGCATGTTGAAATCCCCCATTACAACCGTAATATTACCTTTGCGACATGCTAATTTTAGCTCTTGATTCAACTTGCACCCTATATCCAGGCTACTATTCGGGGGCCTGTAGATATCTCCCATTAGGGTCTTTTTGCCCTTACAATTTCTCAGTTCTATCCATACTGACTCTACATCTCCTGATTCTATGTCACCCCTCGCAAGGGACTGAATTTCATTCCTCACCAGCAGAGCCACCTCACCCCCTCTGCCCACCTGTCTGTCCTTTCAATAGGATGTATATCCTTGAATATTTATTTCCCAGCTCTGGTCCTCTTGCAGCCATGTCTCTGTTATTCCTACAACATCATACTTGGCAATTTCCAACTGAGCTTCAAGCTCATCCACTTTATTTCTTATACTTCGTGCATTCATATATAATACTTTTAATCCATTACTCCCTTCGCTTCTCACATCGATCCCTATCACAATTGGCCATACTCTCCAATCCCTTCCTGAGCTTCCTGCCCCATCAATTCTGTTGTCTTTCTTAACTTTTCTAATTCTCTCTTTCCCTTTAACTCCATCCTTATATTTCCAGTTTGTCTCCTTCCCCCCCCCCCCCCACTTATTAGTTTAAATACACCCATGTAGCAGTGGCAAACCTGCCTGCCAGAATGCTGGTACCCCACCTGTTAAGGTGCAACCCGTCCCTTTTGTACAATTCATCCTTACCCCAAAACAGATCCCAGTAGCCTAAGAATCTAAAACCCTGCTTGCTGCACCAGCTCCTCAGCCACACATTGAGATCCCATATCTCCCTGTTCCTGCCCTCAGCAGCACGAGGAACTGGAAGCAAACCGGAGATAACCACCCTGGAGGTCCTGCTTTTCAGCCTTCTTCCGAGTTCTCTGAAGTCACGCTGCAGAATTTCTTTCCTCTTCTTCCCGATGTCATTTGTGCCAACATGCACTACCACTTCCGGCCGTTCACCTTCACCCTTGAGGATTCCCTGCAATCGGTCCGTGATGTCCTGGATCCTAGCACCAGGGAGGCAACATACCATCCTTAAATCTCGCCTGTTGCCGCAGAAACCCCTTTCTGTACCTCTCACTATGGAGTCCCCTACTACCACGGCTCTGCCTGTCGTCTGTCTCTTCGGCTTTGCTTCAGTGCCGATTTTTGACTTGCAGACCTGTCCGCCTCTAAGACTGGCAGTGTCTTCTGTCCCGACAGCTTCCAAGAGGGTGAACCTGTTTTCAAGTGGCACATCCCCCGGGGTCTCCTGTACTTCAAGCATCCATCCCTTCCTCATCGTCGACCCTATTCTCTCCTCCGGTATCCTCGGTGTAACAATCTCTCTGTAGGTCCTGTCCAGAAATCTCTCGTTTTCCCGGATGAACCTGAGGTCATCCAGTTGCCCCTCCAGTGCCCCAACACAGTCCTTCAGAAACTGAACCTGGACATACTTATCACAGGTGTAGCAGCCGGAGGCACTATCAGTATCCCTGACCTCCCACATCAGGCAAGCATCACACTAAATCAGTTTACCTGTCATCTCTTCACCACCTCTCACCCTCTGCAACTGTGGCATAGTCTCCTCCCTCAGCCTCCTCGCCAAAAGCTCTCGAGCCAAAGACTCGCACTTTTCTCACAAGGCCGCAAAGCTCCACTCCTTTACTGGCCACTTTCCATGCTTAGACAGAGTGGACAGCCTCCATCTTTTTTTCCCAAAGCATCAACAGGTAACACAAGGGGGCATAATTTTAAGGTTCATTGGAGAAAAGTAGAGAAGGGATGTCAGAGAGTTTATCCACAGTGAGTGCATGGAACCAGGCAAATACATTAGGGCCATTTCAGAGGCGTTTAGGTAGCCACATGGATGGAAGAAAAAGGGATGGCTATGTGAGAAGGAATAGTTAGATTGGTACCGGAATAGGTTAAAATGTTGCCACAAATCATGGACTAAAGGGCCTGTGCTGTACTGTATAACCTGGATGAGACCTGACTGGTTATAACATGCCAGCCTAGGAGCTGTGAAGTGAAGGATAGGATCAATCATACGAGCAAAATGGGCCAAATAGCTGAATGACTGCCTTGCTCTAATTGGGGAGGGCAATACAATTCTGAAATATGAACGTTTACATTTTGATTTTTATATTTTTTTTACTGTTTAAATGCAACCCATTGCATGCTACGTTTCATTGCAAATTCCAGAAGTTCTGCATGTCCGACTTTACAAAAAAGGTTTAAACTGAAAATTAGAGAAAAGGTCCAAAATTGCCTCAACACTCAACATGCCAAAAGATATACAGGAAGAAACTCGGGATTGGCTTCTTTAGATTTTGTTTTTGGTTTGGGATGCAATGGGTATGGTGTGTAGGATGCCAGAGACTCTGTGAACATAAAGGTCAGTGGATAAATGATGGACGGAGTGGTGCTTGAAGGGTTTGACTCAATGATGGATGATGTTCAGTCAGCAGAGATTCACAGAACAGGATTTAGAGGGAGGACTCAATGCTTAATAGAGTTGAGTGGGAATAAAGATCAGCAGGGATGGAATTCAAAGGGAATATAGTTGGAAGGATAATGGAATTCACTGGGGCTGCTCAGAGGGAATGGGTCTATGGGGGTGAGGATCAGCAGGTGATGTGATCCATAGTGACAGGCTTCAGTGGTCATGTGATTCAGTGAGGGGTGAGGTTTAATGAATGGATTAATTCACTGAACATGCAATTTATTCAGAATGGGGTTCAGGAGATGTGCATAGAATTTCAACAGCACATGGAGTTCAGTAGGGTTCACAAGATGAGCTGATACAGTGAAATGGAATTAACAAGTAAAGCTGGCTTATTGGCAATGAGTTTCATGGTGTGGTTGCATAAATGAGGTTATGGTGTTCAATAAGCATTTGTTCTACAGGTTGACAGAGTTCAGTGGGAATGAGGTTCCGGGGAAAGGATACAGTTATTGATGGAATTCAATGCGATAGGGTTCAGTGACTGATGGATTCTTTGTGATGTGATCCGATAGGGAATGGATTCAATGGAGGACACCATTAAGTAGTTGAGATTTAGTAGGTGTTTTTGTTCAGGGCGATGGGACTCAGTGGGGTGGGAGAGAGAGGTAGCTGGTCATAATCTTAGGGCAAGTGGATGTAGTGAGGAATGTTTAACTGGGGTTCCGCGGGAAAGCTGAATTCTGATGAGGTGGGGGATTTGGTGCAACGTGGGGATGTAGTCCATGAAGGTGGGCAACAGCAGCCGAGGGTTTCAGTGGGCGCTGTGCTCAAACGGGAATGGGGATTCACAAGGTGGGAATGAGGTTGAACAGGGGGAGAGATTCAGTAAGGATCAGCATCAATTGGGGCTAAGTGACTTACTCGTCGTATCCTTTGCAAAGATAGAAGAGGAGCCTCCATGCCTGGATGGCGGAGAAGAGGACGGTGAAGAGGCCGATGAAGGTGGTGAACTGACAGGCGGACTCCGGGCCCCATTCCTCCACCACGAAGCGCTGCTTTTCCACCGTCATGTTCTCATTCTGCCACATCCCGCGGGTGAAGAGCAGGCATTTGCCCCCGAAATCGCTGCCGTTCTCCGACAGCGGCACCAGTGCCGTGAAACCAAACAGAAAAGCAAGGAAGTACAGGATGCACTGACAGAATAAAAAATTATTCAGCCCCATTTCTCAGGATGAAGCAGCTTGCAGAGCAGCCGACCGGCGCCTGCGCGAATCGGTTCTCTGACGTCTGGAGCCGTCCCATCCCGGAGCGAAGCGGGAGCATCGCTGGAAGGCAACGGGAGGCGAGCTGAGCGCAGCAGCGGGAGCATTCCTGTAATGGAGCTGGAGGCACCCTGGGGTGAAGCTGCAGCCACGCTGGAATGTAACTGAGAGCACCCTAAGGTGAAGCTGCGGCATCCTTGGAGTGAAACTGGGTGCGTGTGGGGTGAAGTTGCAGCATCCCTAGAGTGAACTCAGGAGCAAAGATGGAGCCGACCCGGAGAGCTACTATCTTGGAGTGAACCTATGATCGTGATAGCTTGGAGCAGGTTTCCGGAGTGAATTTGAGTGCTCCTGGAGCAAAGAGAATACTAGACTACACCGATTGGAATCATCCTGGGGAAAGTTCAGACCAGGTTTAAACTAGAGACCATCTCACAGTGATCATGAACCATACATACACACAAGAAATAGAAGTAGGAGCAGCCATTTCAAGTCTGATCTCTTAGCGCAGCCCCATTTTCTGGCCTTAACCACATATTCCTGGTGTGCCTAAATTCTAAACATGTATCAACCTTGAATATAGTCAGCCAATGAGCTGCCACAGCCCATATCCAATGATTCATCATCTTCTGGGTGAAGAAATTTCTTCTCAGCTGAACAACCATTTCGTTGTTTTAAGACAGTAATTCCTGGTTCCAGATACCCTAACACAGGGAAAATATCAATCATGTAAAGCCCTATAAGAATGATGTACTTTTCAAAGACATCATCTCACTTCCTTCTAAGCTCAAGGGAGTATAGACCTGGTCTGCACATTCTCATACAACAAGTCCTCCCACCCAAGAATCAATCACATATAAATCTTCCTGGAGTAGCGAGGACAGACCTGTACCAAATATTCTAGACATAGTCTTACCAGGTCAAAGTATGATTAGAGTAAATCACCTTACTCTAACATCTAGCAATAAAAGCCAACATTCTATGTGGCTTAAAATTTGCTTGCTGAGCCTGAATATTAAGTTTGGTGATTACTATTCAAGGACAGCATATTCAGTAACAGTATATATTCATAAAAATGAAAACACTAACATTGAGAGTGATTGTCCCGTGCATCAAGACAGTTTTTGACTGTGTGACATCAGGTGGTCCTGAACCACCAACCATCCTGCGGAGCACATATAGCCATCTCAACCATGGCTGCATCCTTCTTAGGGTTATTGTAGAGCCATGCTGAGATGATGCTAATGTGCCTGGGGGTGAGGGGCATATGAGAGACAATTCTAAAACAATTGGGACCAGCCAGAATTGAACCTGGGGCTAAACTAGAATAAATCTGAAACTGTCCTGAACCATTTGCTATTCCAGAGTAAACCATGAGCTAAATGAGCCATAATCTATACAGATCACTAAACTGTACCGGGAACAAACACGATGCTTTCAAGCAGTGAAAACCCCATATAAGATCATGTACAGAGAGATTTTGATGTGCTGATTGATTAAAAAAATGTAAACCCACCAGTAAAACCAATCAGGAAACCAAGTGATACATGAGCCTTCAATAGAAAGGGGTTGAATACAGAAGATAAGATTATAAAGGCTTTGATGACTTTAATTTAAATCTACATGCAGATTTGATCCGACAAATGATCTGTCTTGGAATCTATTCAACTTGGGTTTACTAAATAGGCTAGCAACTAATATCCATTAAAAACCCTTAGCGCCCCATAGCAATCTGGACTACAACTCATTCAGCCCCGTAAAGACTTCACTGTATCTCCCAATTTCTCCAGCTCTGTCATACCTGAGCTAATGACAGCACCTTCTATTCATTTTACATAATGTTTTTTTCATTTTTCTTTAACTGTGGTAAGAAAGATGAGGCAGAAAACTGCAAACCACTGACCTGTAGGTCTGATATCTGTAGTTGAGAAAACATTGGCATCTATTGTAAAGGACGTTATCTCAGGACACTTAGAAAATAATTAATATATTTGACCAATTTAGTGAAATAGTTGAGCACATCTCCAGCAGAGAAAATGAGAAAGAACCAATAGAGGTGGTGTATACGGATTTTGATCAGGTTTTTGATAAGATCCCAAAGAGGAGGTTGGTGAACAAGGTTAGAGCACACAGAAGTGGGAGTAATTTACTAGCAAAGAGTTTGCTTATAGATCAAATACAAAAGTAGGATATTAAAAAAAATCTTCTCGGGTTGACAGGCTGTGACCTAAGGGATAAGTGTGATGTTTAACAATCTATGTTGACTATTTGACTGAATTTGGCCAAATATAAAGTTTCCAAATTTGCTAAAGGCACAATAGTGATGGGGATGTAAAAAAATACTTCATGAGATTATAGACAAGCTGAGTGGGCAGCAAGAGGCAGATAGTGTACTGTGGAGAAAAAAAAGAATTTATCTATTTCTTTACAGAAAAACAAAAATGTTGAGCATTTCTAAAATGGTAACTGGGAAATACTGATACTCAGAGACACCTGGGTGTCTTTGTATGCAGGTCACTGAAAGCTATCATGTAGATGAAACTAACAATTAAGAAGATAAATGATATATTCTCCTTAAATGCAAGCAGATTTAAATACAAGGCATAGAATGAATTATTAAAATTATTTAAGTTCTTTGTAAGACTATTTCTGAAATATTGTGTACAGTTTTGGCCTCCTTATCTAAAAAGGTGCTTGCTCTAAGGCAATGCAATAAAGATTTACCAGATTGATTCCTGGAATGGCAGGATATCATAAGGAAAGATCAAGACATTAGGCTTCTGTTCTCTACAAGTTAGTAGAATGAGAATATCTGTATAAAAATATAGGAAATGCCACCATACACGTGGAAATAGGATCACCAAAGCTGAGCTCCAAATCATAATCAAGAACTTAACTGGTACAACCAGATTGACACAATGGCAACAAGAGGATAAGAATGTAATCTATGACAAGAGGCTCCCTCATTTCTTCCCCCATATTCTTGTCAGGAATAATATGGTATATTAAAGACACATACACATGGAAATTAGCCTAGAATAGAGGAGTCCAATTAAGTGGTGTACCTGACAATTAATGTTCTATTTCCACCACCTCTACCATTGGGACATGGTGGATGTCTGGGTACTAGCTACAAGACATATCATCAATGCCATGTCCATAAGTCATTCTGAACTAAATATAGGCAATATTCTTTCATTATATGAATCAGAATCCTGTAATTGTCCATTTCAAAATATTACATAATGGTGTTTCTTGACTAGCAGGGATTGCTAGTATCTGCTGACTTGATAGCATCACCAACAAACCAGAAAAAAAAAATCTGTTATTACCAAATACAAATAAGGTAAGAGAGTTTTCAGCTATATTTTAATCACATGATTATTCATTTGTGGTAAGTAGATGAACACAACTTAAGATATAATTATTCAGCTTGGGCCATTGCTGTTGAGTCCATCTGAAGTTCTTTCTTTCTTCTGATGATTTTTGCAACGTCATTCTTCAGTTTCCCAACACTGCCTTCCAATTCTTCTCCAAGCGTTTGAATCATTTCACTCCGTTCATTCACAAAATACCTCAAGCAGTGAATATGCTCCTCATCCTAAAATAAAATGCACAAGGAATACTGATTAATTGGCAATATTAAAGGTATTTTATCTATTACATAGTGAGATTTAAGTGTTACTCAAAGGAACTAACAAAGTCTCCTTTAATTTAACAAATTATTAAATCGCAGAAAGCAATCAACCAGTGTTCCAGCACTGTTGTATCATTACAGCAGAACTTATCAATATGAAAATGCATACTGTGACAAATAATGGCAGAATAACGTCTTTACAGTCGAAAAGTGCAACATAAAGGCTGAAGTCATGATTAATATAATTTTTAGTGATTTGGGAGTATCTTCTCTCATCATTCCATTCAACTGTACTGTTGAGAAGATCCCTTCAGATACACCTAGACTGTCACTACTAAAGTACAGCACCGTAGAAAGCATTCTTCTAGGGTGCATCACAACCTGGTATGGAAGTTGTCCTGTCCAAGACCGGAAGAAGCTGCAGAAGATTGTGAACATAGCCCAGCACATCACACAAACCAATCTTCCATCCTTGGACTCACTTTACACCACATGCTGTCGGAGCAGTGCTGCCAGGATAATCAAGGACAAAACCCACCCAGCCAACACACTTTTTGTCCCTCTTCCCTCCGGGAGAAGGTTCAGGAGCTTGAAGATTCATACGGCCAAATTTGGGAACAGCTTCTTTCCCACTGTGATAAGACTGCTGAACAGATCCTGACCCGGATCTGGGCTGTACCTTCCAAATATCTGGACCTGACTTGCACTACCTTACTTTCCCTTTTCTATTTTCTAATCATGATTTATAATTTAAATTTTTATTATATTTACTTCGATTTGTACTTCAGGGAGCGCAAAGTGCAGAAACAAATATCACTGTGATGATTGTACGCTCTAGTATCAATTGTTTGGTGACAATAAAGTATAAAGTATAAACTGTCAAGATTTACTTTGTATAAACACATGAAATTCTGTAGATGAAGGAAATATTGAACAGCACAGATAAAATGCTGGAAAACTCAATAAATCAAGCAGCATTTATGGAGGGGAATGAATAATTGATGTTTCGGGCTGAGACCCTTCATCAGGACTTGGCCCGAAACATAGATTATTTATTCCACTCCACAGATGCTGCCTGACTTGCTGAGCTCTTTTACTTTGTGTGACTGCTTACTTCAACTTACAATGGAAAAATAACTTATTTTCACAGTGTCTCTGCTCAGGATGGTCGCAACTAGCAAGAGCATACATTCTCTGATGATTTTTGCAACGTCATTCTTCAGTTTCCCAATGTTGCCTTCCAATTCTTCTCCAAGTTTTGGAATCATAGAACTCCTTTCATTCACAAAATACTGAGTTCCTCCAGCATTTTGTGTGTGTTGCTTGGATTTCCAGCATCTGCAGATTTTCTCTTGTTTGTAAGAGAATACATTGAGTCTTTTTTCTGCTTCACAATGTAATGTTGTAAGAATAGCTGGTAGTTTTGTCTATCATTTATGCTACTCTATTATTAGAGGAGACCCCCTATTGTATTTGCTCATCTCTGCAGCACACAAAATTATTGCCAGATAATAAATCAAAATCTTTCCTCTGGTGTTCCAACCTGGGAACATAAAAGCTAATTTAGGATTGTCATTACAGCCAAAGATGTGTCCGGAAAGATCGGAGAATGAACAGAGAACATTTTGATTGTGATGGCTCAATGTCTGCTCACAGGTTTACATAAAGAAAGCTATTCCCTGCATTTTAAAACCTTTATGTGGAACATAAACTGGCGAAACCACACCAGACACATAAAAATCTTTCATAAATTAGTATAAGGCCTTCCAGAAATTCAAGGTAAATTTTATTATTAAAGTACAAATATGTCACTATATACAATCCTGGGATTCATTTTCCTGTGGGCATACTCAGCAAATCCATAGAATAGTACCTATAAGAGGACCAATGAAAGATGAAACCAGAGTGCAGAGGACCACAAACTGTGCAAATGCAAATATAAATAAATAGCAATAAATAATGAGTTCATGAGATAATGAGATAAAGAGTCCTTCAAGTGAGATCATTGGTTGTGGGAAACACTCAATGATGGGGCAAGTGAGGATAGCTATCCCCTTTTATTCAAGAGTCTCATGGCTGAGGGGTAGTAACTGTTCTTTTTGCAGCCCACAGAAAGTCAACGATTATTGCTGGTGCCATCTTGTCTTCAGATACAAGATATAAGGTTTAAAAAAATAAGGATCATGGAGTTTTACAGCACAGAAACAGAGCCCTTGGCCCACCATGCCTATGCTCAGGCATGCCCATGTATGCTAATCACCCTGGAACTCATGTGATCTAGCCTCCAGACCAGTCTACCATGCTGTATCTCATCAAAGGCCTTGATATATGTCTACTTCATGGCATATCAATCCTTTCAGTTACCTCTTCAAAAACCAAGTCAGGTTTGTGAAATGTTTTTCTATGCACAAGTCATGCTCACTATCTTTAATCTATCCTTCATTTCTAAATGCAAATAAATCCTATCTCTTAGAACCACTTCCAATAACAATCCCACCACTCAATGTCCTAAAGTTCACTGGTTTGTACTTTCAGCCCTCCTTAAATAAAGGCACAACGTTATCTATCCACATAACACACACTAAATGCTGGAGGAATTCAGCCGGCTGGGCAACATATATGGAAAAAGTACAGTTGACATTTCAGTCCTGCCAAAGGGTCTCGGCCCAAAACATCAACTGTATTTTTTTTTCCATAGATGCTGCCTGGCCTGCTGAGTTCCTCCAGCATTTTGTGTGTGTTGCTCAGATTTCCAGCATCTGCAGATTTTCTCTTGTTTGTGATTAACTATCCACCAGACTTCCGGAACCTTGTCTGTGACTAACAAAGATATAAAAGTCTCTGCCAAGGCCCTAGGATTCTCTAACTGTTGCTCCCCATAACATTCTAGGATATACACAGTCAGGTTCCAGGGATGTATCCACCTTCATGCTTTACAACTCCTCCAACACCTCCAGCACCTCCATCTTTATTGTGTTGCTATGCTCTAGAACATCACTGCTCCTTTCCCTGAACTCATAGCTTCCATGTGCATCTCTATAGTAAATACAGAACGGAAGTCTTCACCAGTCATTTCCTGTTATTTCACGTGAAGATTACCACTTATTATTAAATGACCTAGCTTATTCTTAATACATTACGGAATCTTTTAGAATTCTCCATTATCTTATCTGCCAAGAATATCTCAAGACCTCTGATTGCCCTCCTCTTTTCCTTCTTAATTATACTGTTACACCCTTTACATCCAAAAGACTTGCTTAATCCCAGCTGCCTCAACCTGACCTTTACCTTCCTTTTCTTGGCCAAGGTTAAAGTGAAGGACAAGACAGGGAAGATTAGGGAATGGACTGAGAGTTGCTGTGAATTGTTAGCCTATCCCTTGAGGGAAAATGAACTGGAAAATAATTTCCTGGAAAAAGATGAAATTATTCTGCATTCTGATAACTGTTTTTGAACAATAAATAATACTACTATTTTATGTGCCAGGACATACATTTGTTCATTTGATTGATACTATAGCCGAGGAAAATGTTCGAAATTTTCCCATGTTATTCAACTCAAATTTTCATTTGAAGTTAAAAGTGTGGCTTGAAATTAGCTTATCTGTAAGCTTGTAACCTGTTTTCCTTGACAGGTAAAAAATGAATGGGTTTACAATACCTCCAATAGCCAGAACCTTTTATTGGCCTTTCCAAAGTTTGTTTGTTGAAATTATATCTAGCGTCAAATTTTCTAGGCTTACCCATGATAATAAAATTATAGAATTGCATTTATTAAATAAGTAAGTGAAAGTCAAGATGATGGCCAGTTCTTTGGTGTGAACGCCAGGACAGATAATAATGCCAGCAGGATATCTCATCAACAAAATCCTTGCAGTAACAAAGTTATACATTCTTAAACTGAAATGGAATAAAAGAAGACTAAAATGGTTACATGATGAATGAACTCCAGATCTAAGCATAAACCTGTGGATTAGTTATGGCCCAAGTAATTCCGCTGTATCTATTATATTTTGCATGAATACTGAGCAGCAATTTTTCTCTCTTTATTGTTCATCAGTTTTGTGGACTGGCAGGTGCAAGCTCCAAGAAAATCATGTTCTTGAGATGTGAATGCTCATATGAAAGATTAATGATGGTGGGATGCTTACAGCAGATTTAACAAGATATAGTCCATACCTATTGCAGGTTTAACAAGAAGCAGTCTGCAATTGATAGCTAGGTGATTTTACATTCAGTTATGTTATAAAGGTGTATGTGAGGACCCAAATTAATTTCAGTTATGCAGCAGCTCTAATGTCTCATGAATGATGAAAGCCCAATGGTGATTTCAAATTCTTTCACTCAAATGCAATAAATTCTTTTAGATTATTATTAAAAAGGTGTTTTCAGAGTTATAGATTCGTAGAACACGGAAACACTCTTGGGCTCACTGAGGCTGTGCTTACCATTAAGCATCCATTTACACTAATCGCCAATCGGAAATTCTACACTCACACACTCAGTTTTCCAATGAAATTTTCAATTGTTCTTGAAGCAATTTTCTGGGGTAAAATTCCATGAAGTAATGCCAATGAATTCCATGAAGCAACATCCAAAAATCACTCCTGTGTGATTTTCAACCAATCTGGTCTGGAAAAGTGCAGATCCCATGTATTCATGAAACAATCAGCTTTTACTCTTAAAAGCTTTTCCATGAGACAGAGCAAATTAAATTGGTCAACACTCAAACTGCATTCTTTACCCTCACAGATCTCCTACGCCTTCAAATATGGAATCACAATGCTGCCTGGACTGCTATCATTCAACCTCAGGATCATTCGAGACTGGTGATGCTGATCTCTGCCGCATAGAGTTGTAATGTCACAGAGCACTGAACACAAACACAGGCACTTTGGTCCACTCAGTCCATAGAGTTCACAACCCACCAACCAGAAATTTAAAATATGGAATAAAATTCCCTCTCATGGGATCTGCGTGCTTTAAAAAAAGTAAATAAGTGTACTATTTTTTTCACAACTCACATTTGTTGACTCGTATTCAAACGATGTGACTTTGTATTACAGAAAATCACAATGCATTCCATTTTCAAGCAGCGTAACCCACAGGATCACCAGAACATAAATGCAATTTGCTGCTATGCTTGCAACCTGACCTTGACTGTTGCTCTCTGCACAACTATTTTTAAAGAATATATTACATGTTTCAGTTGTAATCTTGCTAGAGCGAAATACTATAGATCTAACTCAGAAAAGTACTGCCAATTCTGTTTCTCTCTCCCACATCCGCTCTGTATATTTACAATATATTTTATGAAGCATATGAATTTGCACATATTGCAATGTATCTATTGAACCATTTTCTTGAACTGATGTGTTTTTCTAGCATTTGTTTTATTTCTCTTGTACTCTGGTCATCTGTAAAATGTCTTGATGCCCCTTGCTGTGCTGTGTGATTTGAGATTCTATTTCTCACTTTAACATTTTGACTTGGCTTCCTCACCTCTGCATTATTCCAGGTCCATTCCTATTATTTTCTTCAAGTATTTCTGTTTCTTCCTTTCTTTGGGTTCCTTTTACTAAACTTTCCCTGAGCCATGTTTTGCTGCATTTATTTGTTATAAATGGAAACCTCCTTTCAATAAGCTGCATACATCATTGAATACATTTTCCAAGTTTCACTGAGTATTTGAAGTTAGCCACTTTTAGTTGGCCGACAATTATGTAATTAGCATATAATTAGTTAACAACCCTGAACAAAACTACAACATCCTGACATTATATGCTTTATTTGATTAGCCTGGGTAAATCCTTTTATATGTGTAATCATATCCCCATAGGTAAAGCATATTTAATTATTTCCAGCTCTTCAAAGATCAGTTTTGTGAGGATATGTATGGATTGATACAGTACTTTATGAAACAAATTTAAAAATCCCTTCTAAAGCTATTTTTTCATATTTTTACAGTGGCATTGTTGTAATTCTATTATTTATTTTCCTCTGGCTGACTACTACACCTGCGTTTAGCAGATGTATGAATTTTAATGTCAAGATGTTCAATATGTATAAATTCATACATTTTATAGATACTCACAGATACATGCTATATTTAACAATAATGTTATAGTTGTTTAATAAAAGCCTACACTGTCTGGGATTCCCATATTATGTTAACAAACGTAGAATACAGAAACATTCAAAGATCCACATAACTGAGACCCCCTGAATCTGCTTCATTTTCTCTCCGTTATAAGCTCATCTGGTTTGAGGCTGATTATGGTTCCACTTTTCGTATTCAAAAGTATTAGTAGAAAACTTGCCATAAATCCATTCGACAGTGATTTGTCTCCCCTACAGAGAGTACTCCGGCACAGTTAATGCAGAAAATATTAACAGTGCTGTAAAAAGTACACTCCCTTGCTGGTGTTCAGCATTCATCGGGACAAGGCACTCTGCATCCAATAACCATTTTATGGAAGCAAATGGGAACCAATCTAATGGAAAAAAAGCTATTTCAGTTTTCCTTTCTGATTAATTGTATTGCAGATCAAGTCAGAATAAAGAAAACGTTTACTGCTCTGTTCTCTAATTTTAATTTTATAGTATGCAGAGCTTGCATTATTGTAAATCATCAATAGTTGTACAAAGTCTGATGGAATTAGCCTTCCTGGCACCAATCCTCCTATAAACGTCCAGTATCCATTTTAGTTGAAGTCATTATACTCAGTTTCAATAATCTACAATATATCCTTGCATCATATAAAAATAGAAAATAGCACGGAAAATGTCTGCACACCTGTCAACACAAAGAATTTAAATGCACATTATGACAGTAAGTTCTCATCAGTAAGATTTGTTTTTGTTATATATTTTTCAAGATGCAAAGCCAACATTTATTGCCCATCAACCTGATTGCCCTTAAGGGGTTGAGGAACCACCTTCTTGAACTACTGAGCTCCATCTCCGACATAGCAGCTATAATAGAGCTGATTGGCTTGCTGTGCCATTGCAGAGGGCAGTTAAGGGTCAATTATATTGCATGGTTTTAGATTCACATATAGGCCAGACTCAGTAAGGATGATAGAATTTCTTTCTCAAGGATATTAATGAATCAGGCAACTTTATACAATAATCTAGTACATTTAAGGTCACTATTATAAATACTACCAACATGTACAAACAAGCTGGAGGAACTCAGCAGGTCGGACACATCCATGGAAATGAACAGTCAACGTTTCAGGCCGAGACCCTTCATCAGGACTTATAAATACTAGTTTTTTTAAAAGCATTGTAATTGTGTTTAAATTTCACAGCTAGTGTGGCAGACTTGAATTTTGGAGCAAATCACACAAAATACTGGGTATAAAATAGGTGGTCAGCAGGTTAGGATACATCTATAGTGGGGAATCAATTGTTAACAATTTGGGCCAAAACCCTTCCTCGGCACTGGAAAGGGAGGGGGAAGAAGCCAGAATAAGAAGGCAGGAGAAGGAGAAGTACAAGCTGGCAAATGACAGGTGAAACCAGCTGAGGGGGAAGGTGGGTGGATGATGGAAGGGGGATGGATTAAGAAGCTGTGAGGTGATAGGCAGAAGCGGTAGAGGGCTGAAGACGAAGGAGTCTGATAGGACAGGAGAGTGGACCATGGGAGAAAGGGAAGGAGGAGGGGCATCAGAGGGAGGTTATGGGCAGATGAGAAGAGAAGGGGTAGATGGGAGAAATTACTGAAATTTAGAGAAATTGATGTTCATGCCATCAGATCGCTACCCAGATGGAATATGAAATGTTGTTCCTCCAACCTGAGAGTGGCCTCATCATGGCAGCAGTGAAGCCATGGACCGATATGTCAGAATGGGAGTAGGAAGTTGAATTGAACTGGGTGGCCACTGCGAAATCTCGCCTTTTGTGGTGCACAAAGTGATGGTGTCGCACTTGCAGTCTCATCTGCAAGGACTATTTGGGGCCCTAAATAGTGATAAGGAAGGAGGTATATGGGCAGGTGAAGCACCAGTCCAGTTTACAGAGATAAGTGCCAGGAGGGAGATCAATGGGGAGGGATGAGTGGACACAGCAGTCATGTAAAGCCTTTCTAATCTATCACCTATCACATTATTTAGTGCATTTTTTGTGGTTGAACATGGTCCGTCCACAAGATAAATACTGTAGATCCCTCACCAACATAGGCTTTGATCATAACAGTCATTTAACCAGTGATACAGAACACATTCTAAAATTATGCATTTTTTCATCCAGATTGCATCAACCAGACTTGCACAACTAGTGAGAATTCTGCCCAAAAGTAATGGCACATACACGTCTTTTTCATTAAACTCAATTTCACTCATCCCGAAGTACTGCTGATGCTGGAATCTGAAGTTAAAATAATAAATGCTAATGATACGCAGAAGGCCAAGCAACTACTGTGAAATAAAATAAACAGTTTACTTTCAACTCCTCAAAATAAATGTGTTTCAGCAGCTGTAAACCTGAGGTGGGACTACTTCATGGAACATGGAACGGTACAGCACAGGACAGGCCATTCAGCCCACAGTGTTGTGCAGAACCAGCTAAAAAGCAAATCAAAAACACCCAAACACTAATTTCTCCTACTTACACCATGTCCATATTCCCTCCATCTTCCTTACATCCATGTGCCTATCCAAATATCTCTTATAAGCCTCTAATGTATTTGCTTCTACCACCATACCAGACAGTGCATTCCAGGCATCCATGACTCTTTGAGTAAAAAACTTACCCCTCATATCCCCCTTGAACCTACCCCTTCTCACTTTCAGCACTTGCTTTCTGATATTTGACATTTCAATCCTGGGGAGCAGATACTTTCTGTGCACTCCGTCTATGCCTCTCATAATCTTATAAAACTTTGTCAGATCTCCCCTCAGCCTCAGACGCTTCAGAGAAAACAATCCAAGTTTAACCAACGTCTCGTGATAGCATGTGCCCTCTAAACCAGGCAGCATCCTGGTAAACTTCTTCTGCACCCTCTCCAAAGCTTCAACATCCTTCCTGTAGTGAAGCAACCAGAATTGTATGCAATACTCCAGATGTGGTCTAATCAGAGCTTTAAAAAGTTGCAGCATAATACCCTGATTTTTGAGTTCAATGCCTCAACTAATAAAAGCAAACCTTTCATAAGCCTTCTTAACCACCTTATTGACCTGTGTAGCCACTTTCAAGGAGCTAAAAACTTGGATCTCAAGATCTCCCTGCTCAGCAACACTGTTAAGGGTCTTATCCAGAACAGTTTACTATCTCCTTGCATGTGCCCTACCAATGTGCAACACCTCTCCTTTCCCTGTGTTAAATTCCATCTGTCATTTCTCGGCTCCTATCTGCAAATGATCTATATCGTGTCGCATTCTTTGACAGCCTTCTATACTATTCAAAACTTCACCAATCTTGCTGTTATCCACAAACCTGCTAACCCACCCACTTACACTTTCTTCCAATCATTTATATACATCACAAACAGCTGAGGTCCCGACACAGTTCCCTGTGGAACTCCACTAATTACAAACCTCCAGCTCGAGTAAGACCCTTCAACCACTACCTTCTGCGCAAGCCAGTTCTGAACTCAAACTGCCAATCCAGCATGTACCCCATGCATCTTAATCTTCTGGATTAGACTGTCATGAGGGACTTCATCAAACAAATCTTCAGGCAATATTACAAAACTGCAAATTCAATTTCACCCTTTCTTGTTGCTTTGAATCTGGGCTTTGTAAAGCACTAGCATCCAAGCAGATCTCTTGCATAAAATGGTGAATTGAGTGAAAGTGCATTTGATGAAACTCTAGTGCAATTTATACCTTGAAAGATGCATTATAATGTTGAGCAAAACACACAAAAAACTGGAGGAACTCAGCAGGTCAGGCAACAACTATGGAGAGGAATAAATAGTTCATGTTTCGGACCGAGACCCATCATCAGGACCTGAGTTCCTCCAGCATTTTGTGCGTGTTCTAGATTTCCAGCATCTGCAGAATCTCCTGTGATTATGATAATGCATTATACTGTATGGTTCCTATTGCAGCAGTTTACTACAAAACTTTCGGAAAATATCCCCAGTCACACTCCCAATGGCAGTCTGATACAAGCAACATACCATGACAGTAAAGCAGGAATACTTCACTGCAAAGAACAGAAAGGGACTCCTAGACATACCGAAAGAGACATTAATTTAAATACATGAGATAAGTGCCAAGATTGAAGTCCTGTTATGCCAGAGGTGGAGGATGGGGGAGGGGTGGAGAGGAAGGAAGGCGATCCTCACTGGAGCCTCACTCTGGAAGAACCTGGCAGGAGGTAGCTCCAGCTGTCTCTTCCAGAATCAAGGATCCTCAATCATTTAAGGTTCAATGGTTCATTAATTGAACCATAAACCATAACCATAAACCATAAACCTTAAGCTATTACATATGTTCTCACAAGCAATGGTGGTAGAAAG
Organism: Hemitrygon akajei; assembly: GCF_048418815.1. NCBI lineage: Eukaryota > Metazoa > Chordata > Chondrichthyes > Myliobatiformes > Dasyatidae > Hemitrygon > Hemitrygon akajei. The sequence goes on from NC_133126.1 coordinate 46,713,713, forward strand.
AGTTTCATATCATTGGCAACAGTTGTAGAGAGCCACTTGAGTAGCACATTCATTCATGTGTTCATGTGCAGTGTTGCAAGTGGGTCTGATATGGGAGATTATTACGCATCACCTGTGCTTTCATAGCCAATTAATGCAATTCCACATTGATTGTTGTGGATTGGAGTGTGTAGAGATTGATTTGTCCAGACTGGGTACAATAATTGGGCAGACTCTTTATGGAAAGTCTCACCCCCTCTGTGAGACTCTCATTGCCCAAGGTGAATGCTCTCCTTCTCGTTTTCTGCTGAGACATTCCCCTCTTCCTTTCTTTCCTAATGTTCTTTAGCCTGCACTCCAAATCTCTCAGGTTTTAGGCTTTAGGTCTGACTGCTGTTTTCCCTCTTGCTCCAGCTACTCCTTTTCCCCAGATTGTTGGGCTGTGGTACATACAACACCAAAGTCCTGTTTACGTTTGATGTCTGCTAACAGATCCAATTTCAAGCCAAGGTGGTCTTAGAAATGGCCTGGTAAGATGGTTTAAGTGCACAGGGTCAGATGTAGTAAGCTTGTAAACAGTTTGGTGCAACTGCAGACATTTGCCAGGGAAAGGGATGGAGTCACTGGCTAGGAACCAATTTTCTGAGAACTCAAAACATTAACAATATAATGTTGTGCATCACTTACTGAATGCTAACTACTGGCAAACACCGTGTATCACTCTAAAATTCTGTTTTGCAATGATATTTTATTTCTGCTGAAAGTTAAACAAGGTCAAAGCCCTTTATCCATTACTTCAGTTCTTTACTGGTGTTTTATTCAATGTCACTGTAAAGCATATATAAAGATAACTCTTCTCTTACTAGTGGCCTGAGTTGTTTCAAGCGGATCAGTCGTCCTCTCACTCCAATCATGCTGAAGTAAAAGGTCTTGAGTGCTTTTGCAAACGCTGCATCCGCACTGGGAAATGGTGACCTTTGACGGGATTGATCATCAGTGAATTTCACTGGAACTCCATCTGCAAACAAACAAATGGAAAGTTGAGAGTTAAAACAATGAAGGTGATATTATCAGAAAAAAATACAGCTCATATTTATCAGTGCTACCAATCTTTGAAGAAAAGGTTCTCATTTTCTGTGCCTTCTTTTGCAGTTTGCTATTTTCACTTCTCAAGGCTTGATTTGCTTCTCGAAGATTTTTTGCTTCTTGTTCCATCATTCTTAGTTGCTTAGATAGATTGAATTTATGTTCTTCTTCATCCTGCATGACCAGATATCAAAATAAATTAAATACAAAAGGTTGCAGGAATTTTTTTCATTCTGTTTATCAGATTAAATTTGCAGAATATATTAAAGCATTGCTAGTTCTTATTGCTAAACAAAGGTATCTGTAGTCTGTGTTGTAAAATTACAGCAAGCAAACATGAATTAACTGCAAGCTTGAACCTTTCTAATTCTGGTAATCTTATAAAGAACGGATTTATCATACCAGTGGCGCAGATGTCCATTGATTTCTGTAGCTTAGATCTAACAGCACACTACCATCACTTGACTGTGGGATATTAACAAGCACTGTTTTCCTTGCTTGGCAGCCTTCTGAGAGAACACAGTTCGAAATAATGGTTACGTTCCACTTCCAGTCAAACATATTCTTTCTCCAATTCTGAGTATTTAGGTAGACCTCCTTTTAACATTTAACACCAATATTGAACACATTTCAAAAAACATAGAAAATGGAGATACTAAAAATCTGAATCAATATAGGAGACACATGAATTATTAAATTGGTCCAGCACTATTAGAAATTATGAATAATTGTTTCTCTTCCCAAACTTGCTGCCTAACCTGCTGTGTAGGTCTAGCAATTTCTTATTTTGTTATTGAAACTGTATACTGCTTTGAAAATTGAGTTTTGGATATTGTATTTCACTTTGAGATGAAGAAACTGAAGAACATTTTTGTGGCCAAGTAGAATGAAGATAATTGATTTCTAAGGTGAAAGGACAAATTGAATTGAAGGGAATGGTGGAAGAGAAACAATGGCGGAAGACTGACAAGATGGAACAAGAGGACAGAGAGAGGGATAGGAGGAATAGGAGATGTGGTGGAAGAGGAAAACCTGAAAGGTTGGAATTTAAATCTGCTGCAGTCCCTTTCAGGCAGCAAGCTCCAAATACACTCCACCTCTCATGCAAACAAAGCTGCTACAATCATCTTTAATTTTTCTACCAATTGGTTTAAACCTATGCTTCTTGGCTAATGGTCAAGTTCCAAGGAAGATGAGTCCTCCTTTTCTACTTTATCAGAGTTCATTATATTGTTATACTCCTCAGCCGGATCTCTGTTATCTTATCTGTAGCAGGGATAACAATGTGGTCCTCTTTGGTTTTTCCCCATCCTGTCCTAGAAATATCTACATGATCTTCCACAGCAGTCACTTTCTTTCTATATTGATAGAACAGGCTGCAGATGCTGGAAACTGGAGCCACAAATATTCTGCTTGAGGAACTCAGCAGGTTGAGCAGCATTTTTAGGAGGAAATGATCAGTTGAACTTTTGCAGACAAGCCTGTACTCTTTCTGTAATACACTGACCAAAAGTGAATAGAGTTCCTTGGCTGAGGCCCAGTTTGCATTTTATCCAATTCTCTGATAGTTCTGTCCCCGTATTCTTTGCCTTGGCTTATAAACTATTTCGTATCTCTTCACATCCACTCTGTCTATTGCTCCTATTGCTGAAATCAAAGCAGCAGGAGAAAGGGAGAGACACCCACCAGTTAGACACTCAGTTAAGAAGATTTTCATTCGCTATCATAAAGATTCTTTTGGGAGGGAAACAATACAAAGTGTCCCCTAAGGGCAGTAGAGAAAAACTATAAGACCACAAGATATAGGAACAGAAACAGGCCATTTGGCCCATCGAGTCTGCTCTGCCATTTCATCGTGGCTGATGCAGTTTTCTTAGCAGACTCAATCTCCTATCTTCTCCTCATATTCCTTCGTGACATGATTTTTCAAGAATCTATCAAACTCTGCCTTGAACATACATAAAGACTTGGCCTCCACAGGTGCTTGTGGCAAAGGATTCCACAGATTCACCACTCTCTGGCTAAAGAAATTCCCCCTCATCACCGTTCTAAAAGGACGCTCCTCTATTCTGAGGCTGTGTCCTCTGGTCTTAGACTATTCCACCAGAGGAAATCTCCTCACAACATCCACTCTATCAAGGCCTTTCACCATTTGACAGGTTTCAATGCGGTCACCCCTCATTCTTTTGAATTCTCATTAATAAAGACCCAAAGCCATCTATTGCTCTTCATATGACAAGCCACTCAATCCTGGAATCATTTTTGTGACCCTTCTTTGAACCCTCTCCAGTTTCAGCACATCCTTTCTAAGATAAGGACACCAAGCTGTTACGAACACGCAACCCTATCAGCAGCAATAGAACACACCTGGTGTCTGGTTTTTCTGTTAACAATCACTATTTTATTAGTAATTACGTCATATAGTAACTTAAACCAGGAGTTAGCAATGTTATGCATATATAGAGGCATAAATAAAGTTCCCAAACTCATTCAAGCTGAGGTGGCGAGAGTTACAGTCTTACGATGATATGTAAGAAAGTTCAGTTCAATCCACAGAATTGTTATTGTTGGTAAGAGAAAGATATTTGTAATCCAAATAAACAGGTGTTGTCGATCTTCCCATTGTCCTCTGAATCATTCAAGTCAACCAAATATGACAACACTAAGGGTACTGTCTTCAAGTGGTACAGCTACCAACCCAGGCAAGGGTTAGACACACTGGTAGTTCCCACAGGGTCACCCTTACACGCACTGTGACAGCCACTGATCCAGTTCCATGACATACAAAGTAACCTCAACAGTGATTTGCCACAGGGGTGCCTTCTTCAGTGAAATACCACACCCAGACAAGGGTAAACACACAAGTGGTATTCACAAAGGTTTCCCCCTCACCAGAGAACCCACTCCTGTGGATTAACTATGTGACAATCACATTTTCGTATTCGAATGGAATCAAACTCACCTTTACGGGCTACTTGGAGAGAGTCCAAACAGTGACCTCTTTGTCACTAGGTTTCTTCTGTTTCAAACCTTCCTCTCCTCTCCGCAAACTTCTTCTAGTTGTAGCACATGTGAGAGTCATTTATCAATACTCTGGATCAATCTCAATTCACTCCTTTGGGCTACTGAAATTTTAAACCAGAAACCCCACTCACTGGTGTCTTTCATTGACCGAAATCATCTCGACTCTGACTGTATGTGTCTCTGTGTCCTTGTATATTCAAAACAAGCCGCAGAAAAAAATGTAAACATTCATTGTCCATCAAATAACTCCACCTCTCTCGCCATAGTAACCAAGAAATTTTGTAGTCAGCAGAAATCCAACAGTGTCCAAAAGTCAGTCTCATTCTCTCGGCATTTTAAAGTGACAGTCCACAGAAAAAATTAACCCTAGGGGTATATAACAAAGCCTTCTTACAATACTCCAAGTGAGGTCCCACCAGTGCTTTATAAAGTTTCAACAATACATCCTTGCTTTTATATTTTAGTCCTCTTGAAATGAATGCTAACATTGCATTTGCCTTCCTCACCACAGACTCAACTTGCAAATTAACCTTTATAGAATCTTGCACAAGGACTCCCAAGTCCCTTTGAACCTCAGTTTTTTTGTATTTTCTCTCCATTTAGAAAACAGTCAACCCTTTCATTTCTTCTGCCAAAGTGCATAACCATACATTTCCTGACACAGTAATCTATCTGCCATTTCTTTGCACATTCTCCTAATCTGTCTGTCTTTCTGTCACCTCTCTACTTCCTCAAAACTACCTGACCCTCCACCTATCTTCATGTTGTCTGCAAACTTTACAACAAAACCATCAATTCCATCATCTAAATCATTGACATATAATGTAATAAGAGTCAGTCCCAACGCAGACCCCAGTGAACACCACTATTTATGAGCAACTGACCAGAAAAGGCTCCCTGTATTCCCATTCTTTGCTCCCGCTAATCAGCCACTGCTTTATCCATGTTAGAATCCTTTCTGTAATACCATGGGCTCATAGCTTGTTAAGCAGCCTCATGTGTGGCACCTTATCAAAGGCCTTCTGAAAATACAAATACACAACATCAACTGATTCTCCTTTGTCTATCCTGCTTGTTATTTCTTCAAGGAATTCCACAGATTTCACAGGCTTAGAGGAAACAATGGCACCTAACGGCAACTCCTTTGCTTGTATCGTCAGAAACAGCTCTATTTCCATCTTTAAAGTCTCTATTTTTCCCTTTCAGGGTTCTTTTGAAAACCATTGAATATAAGAGGTGGGATTTCATATTACGTTTATACAAAATATTGCTTAGCCCACACTTAGAGCATTGTGTCATGTGTACCACCACGTCACAGAGATAAGAGATGAGCAAGCCACAGTTTTTCTCTTTGAGCTTGAGAGGTGACTTGATAGATGTGTACACTAAAAGATTATAAGAGGCATAAATAGAGTGGACAGCTATCGCCTTTTTCATAGAGTGGCATAGGCTAATACCAGAGGACATCCGTTTTAGGGAAGTTTAGGGGAGATAACAGATGTAGGTTATTTTTTTAAACAGAGAGTACTAACTGCTCGACGACATTGCAGGGGATTGTGGTATAGGTTGATGCATTAGGGACATTTTAGAGACTCTTAGATAGGCATGTGGATGAAAGAAACATGGAGGATTATGGGCTATTTGGGAAGGAAAGGTTGGCTTGATCATGGAGTAGGTTGAAACATCTGCACAACATTGTTAATCAAAAGGCACATACTGTGCTGGATTGTTCTATGTTCACAAGGATGTTGCTTGGAATGGGGTATTGTAGTTAAAAGAAAAAAATAGGATATCCATATAGATATATGGATATAAAAGGCCTAGAGGGATATGGGCCTTTTGTGGACAAAGAGGATTAGCATAGTTAGGCATCAGAGTCAGTAGGAACGTAGTAGGTCATAAAGGCCTACTTCTGTTCTGTACATTATTAAGTTTCTAAAATATTGCAACCCATTCCAACTACAGATGCTTTTCACTCTTGTATCGAGTCTGAGTTCAGTTCTGCTACCTACTGGTCAGCCACACACTTTGCCCGCTGATTACTAGAATACCTGCTCTTTAACTGATCCATAATGGTGTGCTCTGGAAAACCCCGTTGTTTGATTTCTTCCAATCTCCTTGAATTAAAACACCCTGTACTTAATAATTTGTCCTAAAAGATACTTTATAAATAGGAGTCTCTGGGTTATGCCAGGATTAAAGCTTGCTATTTAGAAACACTAAATGCAGTTTCATTAGTAGTTACAAATATATACTGTGAAGTTATGATTTTTGCTCTGGAAATTGTGCTTTATCTGAAGAAAGCTCATTACTATTCAATTTACTTATTAAAATAATACAAGTTGACAATAATTTGAATATTGCCAGGATGTAACTGTTACTACCCGTTATCCTAGCATACTCTTGGTACAGTTGTCTGACAAAACTGGTAGCAGACTTGTGAGGCTGGTTGCACAGCAACAAATCAAACCTAGCCAGAGAATTGGCAAATATGGTGGATTAGAGAATGCTGGGAGAATTATTAGAGGGAGCAATAAAGATAATATCTGATTCATCTTATTGAAAATGGCACAATTGAATCAGGGTTCATGTAACTTTGGCAGTGAAAGATTTTTGTTTTACACAGAACAGAATTTCACCAGTAAGTGGAGTGTGGCATAACAGTGGAGTTTAGCAATTTAGTGTACAATGGTACTGAGTGGTAGGAGTTACACCAGACATCTACATATACTAAATGCTGCACGAAGAACTACATGGTCTTCTGCTGCTGCTTGTAGCCCATCCACTTCAATGTTTCACGTGCTGTGCATCCAGAGAGGTTCTTCTGCACACCACTGTCAGAACATGTGTTTATTTGAGTTACTGTTGCCTTCTCGTCTGCTTGACCCAATCTGGCCATTCTCCTCTGACCTCTTTCATTAACAAGGCATTTTTGCCACAGATCTGCAGCTCACTATATTTACTTTGTTTTCTACACCAATCTCTATCAACACTTGAGACTGTTGTGTGTGAAAATCCCAGGAGTTTCTGAGATACCATTTTTGACACCTACAATCATTCCACAGACAAAGTCATTTAGGTCATATTTCTTGCCCACTCTGATGTCTGGACTGAACAACAAGTGAATCTATTGACCATGTCTGCACGCTTTGATGCATTGAGTTGCTGCCGCAGGATTGGCTGATGAGATAATTGCATTAACAGGTGTACAGGTGTAGCTAATAAAATAGCCACTGAGTGTAATCTTACAATGGAATTCTTAAAAATCAGTAATGGTGGAGCTACAGATGGTGACAATGGTGGAGGGGAAAAAAGAGATGAAAGGGTATGAACTAAAATTTAAGGAAATGAAAAACAAGCAGTATGTTTACAACTCAGGCCAGTTTTGAAGAACAGTAAAATGCTAAAGGATATTATTCTCTACAAATATATTCTATTTCTAAACCCTGTTATTGGCTTCCAAACCCTGGTAGATAAAGTAACTTGAATGTGAATATTCACTGGCAGAATTTCATTTCACACACCTTGCAGACCCCACAGCTCCAGGACCAGTGCATGTGTCTTCAGATAGTTGAGGAAATCTGGTGTAACATGTTGAATTGTGAAATGCATTGAGTAATCCAGGAGGGGATTGGTATTATACCAGACAGCAGGGGTATAGAATGTTGTAGGGAGACCGTACATTATAAATCTGCAACAAAAAAGACACATGTTTTATTGCAATTGGTTTTTGATGAATGACAATATGGAAAAATTGAATTCAAAATTTATACCAAACATTAATAAAGGTAATGCTCTGTGAGTTGGATAGTTTCATAATATTGTTGTGAATTAGTATTTAGTATCTTTCCTCCTTTAATGTAGATTCATGATTCAAAGGTTTTGCAGACTCTAAAAGATTAAACATGTTTTTAGGACTCTGGTCAGACCCCACTTGGAGTACTGTGCTCAGTTCTGGTCACCTCGCTACAGGATGGATGTGGAAACTATAGAAAGGGTGCAGAGGAGATTTACAAAGATGTTGCCTGGATTGGGAAGCATGCCTTATAAGAATAGATTGGGTGAACTCGGCCTTTTCTCCTTGGAGTGACGGAGGATGAGAGGTGAAATGATAGAGGTGTATAAGATGATGGGAGGCATTGATCATGTGGATAGACAGGGACCTTTTCCCAGTGCTGAAATGGCTAACACGAGAGGGCACAGTTTTAAGGCACTTCGAAGTAGGTACAGAAGAGATGTCAGGGATAAGTTTTTTTATGCAGTGTGAGTGCGTGGAATGGGCTGCCAGCGACGGTGGTGGAGACAGATACGATAGAGTCTTTTAAGAGACTCCTGGATAGGTACTTGGAACTTAGAAAAATAGAGGGCTATGGGTAACTCTAGGTAATTTCTAAAGTAAGCACAGGTTCGGCACAGCATTGTGGGCCGACGGGACTGTATTGTGCTGTAGGTTTTCTATGTTTCTATATTTAGATCTGGAGAAACAGCAAAGCCTATTTTAATAAACACATACATGACCACAGCATCGGCAGTATACTTTGTGTTTATTATTTTAACAATTTACTTAATATTCTTACTATTCTGATCATTGTTTCTGTTTCACAAGTCTATTATTAGTGAAGAGATTTTTGTGTTATCATGTTGTGTGAATCTGATTCATATCAATACTTTCCTTTATCACTTCATCTTTGCAATTGAATGCTAGACTACGATCAGGGTCAGTGCAGTCTTTTAAGTGCCAACTGTACAGCTAGGTAAAGAGCACAGCGAGAATCAAGATTTGAAAATTTCATAATGCTTCAATGCAACACTTCCACAGCAGCAGAGACTAAGTTGTGGGTCTCAGCCTGGATATCCTGAAGAGGAAAGTACCAATTGGAGGCATTATGCTTACAGTGGATTAGGGTTTCTTTCATCTTGCTGCTACAACTGCAGTAGTTTAGACCAGACAGAACTAATAGCAGAACATCCTTTAATACGGCAGCCATTCACAAATCAGACTGCACAGTGTGGCACAACAGCATGGCAAGGTCATGCATTGTGCACGCAGTTACCAAGGCACATTCACATTCAAATACACTACACCCGTTCTCCGTTAAAATGTAATAAATCTACAAATGCCATCAATTATCTACTTTCATTAAACTAACTGTTTACAATTAATTACCAACAGAAAAAGATGTACTTCTAAGTTTAACCAAAGACAATTCATTAAATTTCTTAATCCGCTAATCTACAAAACTCTTTGTTACAAACTGTACTTCATCTCTCTGAAGTGTCTACTTCATGCATTAGTGATTTCAGTAAATCACTTCAAGTAGGTCTCATACACATTTGGGCTGGCAGGGTTCTCCATAACTGATACATTAACATAATTATCTCTGTAACTTTGAAAGCAAATTTATAAAAACCTTAAAACAAACAATGATTAACTCTAATTAATAACTGCACAAATATAATTATACATAGTATCTGGCGCATTACTGAATTTAATTAACTCAGTGTTAATAGTTGTGCTATTGTTTGCCTTTTAGTGCTTCATCATCTTGCCCTGTTCTCATTCCTGTCCTGAACTCTGTCCTTCCTTCTTCTCATCCAATTCCTAAACCCTTTCTCTTTGTAACTTGTTCAGCCTTTGCTTTGAGTCAATCCATTGCTTTCTTTTCCAGTATTTTTATTAGTTTCTACATAGTTTCTACATAGAAGAATACAAAGTACAAGAAAGTGTATATAAAAGGTCAAAAAAGATTTTTTAAAACTACCAATTACATTATATTTGTTCATAACAACAATCTCATTATCTCGTATTCATATGTTAATCAATAGTTATATTGAAATATACTAATTTATTACAAAAAAAGAATCTAACCCTTACCAAGACCGAAGCTGTTCATTAAGGAGAAAAGGAGGTAAAATACATTCTCATATAATCAAAATTAATAATAGCCAACTTCTGAGTTTAAACAACAAATTTGAGGTTTTGAAAATAATTCAGAAAAGGTCCCCACAATGTTTGAAAGTCTTGACGAGATTCAGAAATTGAACAGCGAATCTTCTCTAAATCTAAACATGACATAATGTTGCATAACCATTGAGCATGATTAGGAAGAAAAACATCTTTCCATTTAAACAAAAGCGTCCTCCTAGCTATAAGAGAGCTAAAGGCCAAAATATGTAAATCAGATGCCTTCAGCTTAATATCTTGTCCTGCAACAATACCGAATAGGGCCATCAGAGGGTTAGGCTTAAAATTGACTTGATAAAGTAAGGAAAAAGTTTGAAAAACTTCCTTCCAATATTTTTCAAGATTCAGACAAGTCCAAAACATATGAATTAATGAAGCTTCTCCATTATTACATCTGTCACAGTAGGAGATATATCCGAATAAAAACGAAATAGCTTATCCTTAGTCATATGAGCTCTATGTACCACCTTAAATTGTATGAGTGAATGACAAGCACATAGCGATGAAGTATTAGCCAGTTTAAAAATTTCATTCCAAGTTTCCTCAGATATTGATGTCTGTAAATCTTGTTCCCAGAGATTCTTAATTTTGTCTAAAGGAACATTCCTCATCACCAGTAACATACCATAAATATTAGATATTAAACCATTATGAAAAGGTATCAAACTAAAAATTATGTCTAGTAAATTCTTATCTGAACTTATAGGAAATATACATGAATGAGATCTTAAAAAGTCTCTGATTTGTAAATATCTAAATAAGTGAGTTTTGGGTAAGCTGTATTTAGCTGACAATTGCTCAAATGAAAAAAGGTTTCCTCCAACAAACAGATCCCAAAAACATTTAATACACAACCTGTCGCATTCTTTAAAAACTAAATCAGTCATGCAGGGTTTAAAAAAATTAGAATAAATGGGACTCGAAAGGGAAAATCTCAATAAACCAAAGTGTTTTCTAAATTGTATCCAGATCCTCAGAGTATGTTTAACTATTAAATTATCAGTTAGTTTACTTACAGATAAAGGAAGTGAGGATCCAAGAAGGGAAATATTAGAAAATTTATTAACAGAGTTAGCTTCTAAAGAAACCCATACCGGACAATCTATACGGTTAATGTAATATAGCCAAAACTTAAGATATCATATCTTAATTGCCCAGTAATAAAACCTAAAATTAGGTAAGGCTAAACCTCCAGACTTTTTAGATTTTTGAAGATGAACTTTATTTAAATGAGGACATTTATTTTTCCATATATAAGAGGACAAAATAGAATCAAGAGAGTCAAAACAGGATTGAGGAATAAAAACGGATAAAGCCTGAAAAAGATATATAAATTTAGGTAGAATATTCATTTTAATAGAATTAGTTCATCCAATCAATGAAATTGAAAGAGGTGACTAATTTAATGATATCCTTTTTACATGACTCAATAAAGTAAGAAAGTTTTCTTTAAACAGGTGTTTGTAATTCTAAGTGACTGTTACACCCAAATAAGTAAATTGATTCCTTACAATTTTAAAAGGGAGATTAATATTAATTGATACCAAATTATTTAAAGGAAATAATTCACTCTTAGGTAGGTTCAATTTATATCCTGAAAACTGGCTAAAATGGGAGAGTAAAGTAAGTATACAAGGTAATGAGGTCTCAACGTTAGAGATAAACAGCAATATATCATCAGTGTAAAGTGAAATTTTGTGAGTAATACCTCTCCTTAAAATACCACAGATATCATTAGATTCTCGAAAAGCAATGACAAGAGGTTCTAAAGCTAGATCAAATAGCAAAGGGTTCAACGGACAGCCTTGTCTAGTTCCACGGTGAAGTTTAAATGGTTTGAAATTTTGAAAATTAGTAACAACCCGGGCAGAAGGAGATAGATAAAGTAATTTAATCCATTGAATAAGATCTGGTCCAAAATGAAATTTTTCCAAGGTTTTAAATAAATAATTCCATTCAACCCGATTGAAGGCCTTCTCAGCATCTAAGGATATCACACATATCCTTATCTCCTGGGAGAGAGAGTAAATAACAGTTAATACACAGCGTATATTCAAATAGGAACGTCGGTTTTTTACTAAATCCAGTCAGATCATCATAAATAATAGAAGGTAGAATATTTTCAATCCTACAAGCCAGAAAGGATTTTAGTATCAACATCGAGTAATGAAATTGACCTATATGAAGAGTTGGGTCCTTGTTCTTCTTCAGGATAAGCGAAATAGAGGCTTCATAGAAAGATTGAGGCAAGCTACCCAATTTGAAAGAATCCAAAAAAGACTAAGTGCAACTGTGGTATAATTAAAAATCCTTATAAAATTCTCCAGAAAATCCATCTGGTCCCAGAGCCTTCCCTGAGTGTAATGAATGTATAGCCTCGGCAATTTCCTCATAAGAAATGGGTTGATTCGTCTGTTTACAATCATCTGCAGAAAGTGCAGGGATATTTAATTGATCTAGAAAATTATTCATTATAGTATTATTTTTAGGAGAATCAGAACTATAAAGTTTAGAATAGAATTCTCTAAATGTATCATTTATTTCAGAGTGATCAGTTGTCCTATCACCATTAGTTTTGCAAATTTCTTTAATTTGTCGTTTAACTACGGAAGTTTTTAATTGGTTGGCCAACACTTTGCCTGATTTATCTCCGTGAATGTAAAATTGAGCTTTATCTTTAAGAAGTTGAGTTTCAATTGGATATGTTAACAGAAGATCGTATTTAGTTTTAACTTCAACACGTCTTTTATATAAAACAGGATCTGGAGGTATAGAATATTTTTGATCTAATTATTTCAATTGGTTGGCTAATTCAATTCTTTCTTTATTAGCTTTATTCTTAACACTCGCAGTATAAGAAATAATTTGTTGTCTAATATAGGCTTTGAAAGTATCCCATACAATAAGATTAGAAGTCTCTTCTTTTTTATTCTCTTCAAAAAACAAAATAATATGCCTCTCTAGAAATTTTTAAAATTCCTTATCAGATAACAAAGTTGTATTAAAATGCCAAATTCTGTTTGTTTGAGGAAGACCAGGGAGATTTAAAGATAGGAATATAGGAGCATGATTTGAAACAGCATTCTCTTTATATTCACAGGAACAAACTGATGAAATCATTTGACTATCAATAAAAAAAATCAGTCCTGAAATATGTATGATGAAGATGGGGAGAAAAACGAGTACCCCCTATCTAAAGGATGTAAGAAATGCCAAACATCAACAATACCACATTTCAATAAAAAAAGATTGAATAAACAAAGCTGATTTATTAAGAGAAGCTGGTTTAAAAGATGATTGGTCTAAAATTGGGTCTAGCCAGCCATTAAAATCTCCTCCCATCAGCAAAGAATAAAGACTCAGATCTGGCAAAAACAAAAAAAACACTCAAAGAATCCTAGATCATCTACATTTGGGGCATACACATTGGCAAATACTATTAATTTATTATCTAGTTTTCCTGAAACTATAACAAAGTGTCCATTAGTATCAGACACAACTTTATGTTGGACAAAGGAAAGTGTATTATCTATGAGAATCGAAGCTCCTCTAGATTTGGCCTGGAAAAACGAATGAAAACAAGGACCGTTCCAACGGCTAAAAAAATGTAGGTTATCACATTTGCATATGTGAGTTTCATGTAAAAAAAAATAGGGACCTTAAATCTCTTAATATAAGCAAAAATCTTATTACATTTAACAGGGTGATTTAACCTTTTCACGTTAAAACTGAGTAAGTTAATAGTTTGGTCCATTTTTAGTATTATTTAAAGGAACGGTTAAAATGTAAGTTAAAACCAATCCATAAGCCTTGAGAAATGGTAACCAAGCAACAAGCTGGCTAATAAAAATTTGAAAATAGCTTCTGAGGAAAAAAAAACCATCCCCCCGTCCACCTCCCAAAGAAAGAAAACCAACCAATAGAAAGCCGACATCTAAAACTACGGACAACCTCCCCAAAAGACGTGGCGAACGCTCCAATTAGTTTCAAGGTTGTTTATATTCCAACCTAGACTAAACAATATCCAGACAAGAAATTCAATTCTCGTATATCAAAAATACAGTATTAAAAAAATTCAAAAGGAAATTAGTTAAATGTTTACCAAAAGTAATTATTGATAAGTATTATTCATACAGAAAGACATTAAACATTTAATCTTATACCTTCATGAAAAAAACAAGCTAAGCAGTTAGCTTTCAAATTTATAAAAATCTTTATGCTTCAGCATTCAAATGAAACTATTCAAGGGGTCCATCTTTAATGAGATTCTCAGTCAAACTGGGTAGCCAAGGGACATGTTAAAACCCTTGTTAAAAAATTCCAACAAAGCTTGTTTAAACTTAACACATTCCTGCATAACCTCAGCGGATAGTCTTTGAGAATCTAATATTCCACCCTGTAACGAATCATGCCCCTTCGACAGGATTTGCGAATTAGAAGTTTCTCATTTAATCTTGTGTCTTCATGTAAGGACAAACTAAACAGCTAGCCTTCGGATTTTAAAAACCTTTGTGCTTCAGTAGTCGAGTGAAACCACTCGAAAGAACCGTTTTTAAGTGTGATTCTGAGACGAGCTGGATACCGAAGGTGTGGTGAACTAGATATACCTGTCTGACTGCTCCTGTGGCTCCTCCCACAGACCCCTGCTGACTGCTCCTGTGGCTCCTCCCACAGACCCCCGCTGACTGCTCCTGTGGCTCCTCCCACAGACCCCCTGCTGACTGCTCCTGTGGCTCCTCCCACAGACCCCTGCTGACTGCTCCTGTGGCTCCTCCCACAGACCCCTGTCTGACTGCTCCTGTGGCTCCTCCCACAGACCCCTGCTGACTGCTCCTGTGGCTCCTCCCACAGACCCCTGCTGACTGCTCCTGTGGCTCCTCCCACAGACCCCTGCTGACTGCTCCTGTGGCTCCTCCCACAGACCCCTGTCTGACTGCTCCTGTGGCTCCTCCCACAGATCCCTGCTGACTGCTCCTGTGGCTCCTCCCACAGACCCCTGTCTGACTGCTCCTGTGGCTCCTCCCACAGACCCCTGTCTGACTGCTCCTGTGGCTCCTCCCACAGATCCCTGCTGACTGCTCCTGTGGCTCCTCCCACAGACCCCCCGCTGACTGCTCCTGTGGCTCCTCCCACAGACCCCCGCTGACTGCTCCTGTGGCTCCTCCCACAGACCCTGCTGACTGCTCCTGTGGCTCCTCCCACAGACCCCCCGCTGACTGCTCCTGTGGCTCCTCCCACAGACCCCCGCTGACTGCTCCTGTGGCTCCTCCCACAGACCCCTGCTGACTGCTCCTGTGGCTCCTCCCACAGACCCCTGCTGACTGCTCCTGTGGCTCCTCCCACAGACCCCTGTATAAAGGCGACTGTGGGCTGCTGCTCTCCCTCATTTTCCCCAGGATGTAGTGTTGTTTATTCTTCCAGTCAATAAAGCCGATATCTCGCTTCCTAAGTCTCAGCGTGAGTTATTGATGGTGCATCAGAAGGGAGGATTTAAAACCCTTGTTAAAAAACTCGAACATAACTTCTTTGAACTTAGCACGTTCCTGCATAACCTCACATGAGTAATCTTCAACAATTCTAATCCTGCCACCACAAAAATCAATCATGCCTCTTCGACGAGATTCGCGTATTAACAGTTCCTTTGTTTTAAACTCATGAAAACAAATTATTACCAATCTTGGTCTATCTCTGTTAGGAGGTCTAAACACGGGAAACCTGTGAACTTGATCAATCATAGGCAAAGATGCCAACGTTTCCGAAAATAATTCTTACAGAAATTCTGCAAAGAGTTCCATAGGATAATTACCTTCGATTAATTCTTCGAGACCCAGAACCCATAGGTTGTTCCTTCTGCTTCTATTTTCTATGTTGATAATCTTCTGTCTTAACTTTTTGTTGGAGTTCGATTGCTTTTCACAAAGCTTTTGCAGTTCATCCACTTCCGTTTCCAGAGACGACAACATTGCTTCATTATTCTTTATATGTTTATCGTGTTCATTATGAGTTTGCTGAATAGAATCCAATTTACCATCTATTTGTTTAAATTCAGAGCTGAATTTTTGAAACTTCTCAGAGGTTTCTCGTGTATGACTTTGCAACAAATCCATAATAGAATCCAAAGAAGCAGGGGATCATCCTTTTTAGTACCTCTGCCACCACTTAATGTAGCCATAATGAAAAAAATATCACGCTTAAAAAGCAAGTTTCAAGACAGGTTGGAAATAGTAAGATAATTAGAGTTGGAGCAATGGGAGATTGCTGCTTCTCCATCAGCCACCACCAGGAAATCTGAATCCACTGCTTTCACACTTTCCCATGGAAAAGAGTAAGCAATCGACATTTCAGAAGAGTCTCGGCCCGAAAAGTTTATTCTTTTCCATAGATGCTGCCTGGCCTGCTGAATTCCTCCAGCATTTTGTGTGTGCTGCTCACTGTTGGCCAGTATAGATTTTACCAGGGTTACTCAGCTCCAAACCTTACCTTAACTTTAATCTAAAGTAACCTTAGATAATCTCCAGGTAATCAAGCATAGTCAACATGGCTTGTGAAAGGGAAATCATGCTTGATAAATTTACCAGGGCTCTTTGTAAATGTAACGTGTGGTGGAAGAAGGAGAGATTAGTGGATATACTTTACAGAGATTTCTGAGCTGAAAGATGCAGGAGCATCTGATTTCCTAGTGTTTAATCGCAAAAAGGCTAGCACAAAGGTACAGAGAATGTTTAAAAATAATCACAAAATATTACTGTTTATTGTTAGGGAAATTTCCCCCTCCCACCTCACTCACTCTCTGGTCCTGTTCCATCAGCTCAGTCAAGAGACTGCTTGAAAATAAAATAAAACATTATCAAAAATGATGAAATTTTGAAATAATCCAACAAATTTTAGATTTTCAAGTTAAAGTACAGGTAACTATGAACTGAACACAGCTTTATCGATTACTAATGGTAAATAACACAAATAGTAAATTGTAATGGGATAAAGCTAACAAGACATTAGAAGTAAAAATGTAATTAAGCTCTCTGTGGCATTCATTAATTCAGGTGATTGTAGTCATTCTATTTGCTGTTTACTATGTCTATTCATGTACAGATTTTAATCTTTTTTACACAAAACCAGATGGAAACAATGACAGGGTTCCACAAAAGCAGGAACATCCCACCAGAGTTTTATAATTTTATCACTGTTTTAGGAGACCAAGGGAAAACATACAAAGAGGAAACATTTTCAGCTATTAATTGGATTGAAACCTCAGGTGTTTAGTACCCTCGTGCACCCTTTGTGTATGTAGATGAAAACTGGGATTTCTCACCCTACTTGAACTCCTCTGTTGCTGTTTTCTCGGATCCATTTCACTCCTAAACACTGACTAATCTCCACTTGAAAGTCCATGCGTTTTCCCAGCAGATTATCCGGATTCACGATGACAGTTTCCTCTCCCAGTGGACTAAGCAGAAAGTGTACACATCAAATTAGTTGCATTTATCATCGAAAAATCAGTCTCTCCCATGTGCTCACATTTCAAGTGTCTCCAGCAGAAATGAATGGGGTGACTGCCCTTTTGCTTCCATTACAAATTCGGCTTTAAAATCTTGGTTGTAGGAGAATGGTTACAAAGGCTGCATACTTAAAGAAAGTTCAAGGCAATTTATGTATAATGTATGAATAGATCTTTCCAAGGATAAATGTCAATATTATACCCAAACTAAAAGTGTTCAAAATTGCGGGAGACTAGCCTATAATGAAAGCGTCACAGGATGTATTATTACAATTGTTTTTGCCATGGATTGGTTTCTTTCACCTGGTGTAGTGACCCTCTTTATATTACTCATTGCATTCTGAAAGTCTCTAATGGTGCTGCTGCCCTATTCCTTTGTCAAGACAATGGCTGGGTATATGGGGGCTGCTCGGTGGCATAGTGGTTAGCATAATGCTTTACAGTGCAATTCCCATCACTGCCTTTAAGGAGTTTGTACGTTCTCCCCATGACCACATGGGTTTCCTTCAGATGCTCCAGTTTCCTCCCACAGTCCAAAATGTACCAGTTGGTAGGTTAATTGGTCATTGTAAATTGCTCTATGTTTAGGCTATGGTTAAATCGGGGGATTGCTGGGCGGCACGGAAGGGCAGGAAGAGCCTATCCCATGGTGCATCTCAATAAATAAATAAATAAATAAATAAATAAGATCTAAAATGCTAGAAATTATCAGCAGATCAGCCAGCATTAACAGAGAGAGAAACACTTAACACTTCAGGTCACTGAACTACCATCAGAATTAAGCAACATGGGTTAATTTTCAGAGATAGGTGCAGAGAACCAAGTGAGTGTGTATGTCGGATAGAGAGCAAAAGAAACTGAGCAACAGAAACGTCAGTGTGCAGGCCGAGAAGAAGTGGTGAAAGTCTGTTAATCACACACGATTTGCCTGGAGATGAAAATAAGGAGAAAAGGGGGAAAGAAAAAAAAAGGTTTTGGAATTGTGAGGTGCAAACTGCAGATATCAGAAATCTGAAATAAAACTGAGAACGCTGGAGGAAGTGGGAGGGCAGTCTGGATAAATTATGTAAGCCTCTATTCTTTCTGTAGCCTTGCACATAGCCAGCCTGAACACAATATGCTCACATCCTGCTGGTCTCACTGGGTCCTGGTATCATTTATCACGTGTATCCAATAACAAGTAGGCTTTGGTTCATTTTAAACACTAATCTCATTTGAAAGTCAAGATAACAAACACACACTGTCAAAGCATCATTTTATTAGGTTACTAAGGGTGACTCATTATCCTCAATATAGTCTATCAGAGCAAATTTATGATATATTATTGAATAGAAATATCTAAATTAAATTCTTGAGTCATTTTTGATTAATTATTTCATAGTTTAGTATCAAAAAACAATTACTGAAGGTAAGCATGAGAGCACAAGATCAAACAATAAAGTTCAAAAGTAAAATTAATCTTCCAGTTATGACTACAGAGCTTGTGCACAACTGTGAAAACTTTAATGGCTATGGATTCTCATCAAGTGATTGGTTATTTTACAAGGTGTACAATCTTACTGACTTGGGAAAATGACCAAGTTATCCATCATGCCTGATACAGTTACAGTAATAAACATACTCTATGTATTAATATTAGTCTTAGCTAATACTATTCTCTAACTAATTTTGAAGAGGAAGTCAGATGTTAAGACTATCAGGACCAGGAAAAAAAAAGCAGGTTCTTAAGGTCATTGAGGAAACAAATGAGACTTTGACAAAATTCAGAACTATTGTATGTGGGTTTAGTTCAGATGGTCCAGCTTTTAGAAACCAAATTGGAAGAAGATACTTTAACATAATAAGTTTGTAATATCCACAATACTATTCCTTCTTTTAACACAGTACTAGGTACCAATGAGTTGGACAGTGATTGCTTTAGCTTTCCTTAACTGTTAAGCAACTGCATGTTGTCTCCACGGAAATAAATCCAAGCTCAAGCTTTTTTATTAATGTGCATACATCATTTGTACCTAGAACAACAGATTCTGGCTATTTAGCAGCATGCCAGAAATTCGAGTGTCATGGGACAAAAGTGAGTGTAGCTGCTGTTACTAAGGGGAAAGGTCTGAAAGTAGACAAGTCACCTGGACCAAATGGACTACAACGCAGGGTTCTGAAAGAGGTAGCTGAAGGGAATGTAGAAGTTTTTGAAGTGATCTATCAAGAATCACTACATTCTGGAATGGTTCTGGAGGACTGGAACTTTGCAAATGTCACTCCACTCTTTGAGAAGAGAGGGAGGCAGAAGAAAGAAAACTATAGGTTAATTAGCCTGACTTCAGTGGTTGGGAAGCTGTTGGTATCCATTATTAAGGATGTGATTTTGGGGTACCTAGAGGCACATGATAAAATGGGCTGAAGTCAGCATGATTTCCTTAAGGGCTAGTCTTGCCTGACTAATCTGTTTGAATTCTGGAGAGTCAGTGGATGTTGTTTACTCGGATTTTCAGAAGGCACTTGACAAGGTGCCGCACATGAGGCTACAAAACAAGATAGTGTAAGAGCCCACAGTATTACAGGAAACGTAGTAACTTCAATAGAAGATTGTCTGACTAGCAGAAAGCAAAGAGCGAGAATAAAAGCGACCTTTTCTGGTTGGCTGCCAGTAATGGGTGTGCTACGTTTCATGTTATATGTTAATGGTGATGAAACTGATGGCATTGTGGCCAAGTTTGCAGATGATACTAAGATAGGTGGAGAAGCAGGTAGGGTTGAGGAAGCAGGGAGTCTGCAGAGGAACTTGGGCAGATTAGGAGAATGGATAAAGGGTTCCTCCCACAGTACAAAGACATACTGGGTAGGTGAATTCTTTATTATAAATGGTCATGTGATTAGGTTAGGGTTCATTGGGTTTGTGAGGTTGCTGGGGTGGTGTGACTCAAAGGGCGGGAAGGGCCTATTCCTCGCTGTTTCACAAAATAAATAAATAAATAAATAAATAAATAAATAAATAAATAAATAAATAAATAGAAGCAAGATGTAATGCTGAGGTTTTATAAGGCATTGATCAGACCACATTTGGAGTATTGTGAGCAGCTTTGAGCCCAATATCTAAGCAATGATGTGCTGGTATTGGAGAGGGTCCCAAGGAGAATAACGAGGATGATCTTGGGAATGAAAAGGTTAATGTTTGAGGAGCGTTTGATGACTCTGAGCCTGTACTCACTGGAATTTAGGAGAATGAGGTGGGATTTCATTGAAACCTACCAAATATCAAAAGGCCTGTGTAGAATGGACATGGAGAAGATGTTTCCAATAATGGGAGAATCTATGACCAGAGGGCACTGTCTCAGAATACAAGAATGTCCCTTTAGAACAGAGATGAGGAAACATTTCTTTTAGCTAGACGGTGGTGAATCTGTGGAATTCATTGCCACAAATGGTAGAGGATGATGGGTTCTTGATTAGTTGCAGGAAGAAGGCAAGAGAATGGGTCTGATCAGAAAAACTGAATCAGCCAGGATGGAACGGCAGAGTGGATGGGCTGAGTGGCCTAAATCTGCTGCTAATTTCTTATGGTTTAATTAAGGAGGTGAAAAGGAAGGCTTGTGTCTAATAGTCATTGGGGACAGAGAGGCCAATGGCCTACAATGCAACAGCAACATGTATCCATTTGATCCCTGCAGCACAGAATACATTTCAGTCCTGACATTCCAGTGAAAGCTACCACCTCACAATTGAATGTTGTTTTAATATTCTTTATGGATTTTTTTCTACAATAGATCAACTCTCCATTTTTCCCCATGTATCTATTATTCTGAAATCATCTTAAACACTTGCACCTGTGTCTTAAGGCCCCTCCATTCTTCACAAAACAGAATAATTTTGGAAATACTCAGACTGTTAGGCACCATCTGTGGAGCTAGAGATTATTAATATTTCGATCAATGAGCATTAAAGGTCATCGAGCCAAAACACAAACTTAGACTTATTTCTTTGCAGATGGCGTTTGATCTGCTCTGCCTTTGCCAGTGTTTTCTGTTTTATTGCAGATCTCCAGCTAGCGCTTGGTTATATGTTCATTATTAATCTGTGCTGACTGAGCTGCACATCTTGATTTTAAAATTCTTTTCCTTATTTGCAAATCTCTATATAGACCCTTTCTCCCTGCCTCAAGAATTTGCTCCTGCTCCATATCAGTTCAAGAAATCTGGGCTAATTTACTTTTGGTTCGAAATCCTATTGGTGCTTGCTTCTATTGTTTGCATGATTTGTTTTTATTGTCTTTTTCTCTGCTGGCACTGGGGGCTAGTCTTAGCTTTCTTTCAATAGGGTCCTTTTGGGTTCCTTGCTTTTCGACTGTCTGTAAGCAAACAAATCTCGAGTTGTATAATTTGTCCATTCTTTGATAATAAATGCACTTTGGATCTTTAAATCGTGGGATCTTTTGAGCCCCTTATATCTTCAGGACAGCCAAGTGTCTGGCTCTTGGTACATTAATGGTGCTATGTAAATAGAATTATTAAGTGTATATACCAGCCCTAGTTTTACTGAAAACCATAGTTGTAGTTACATAACCATTAAGTCAAATAGTGTATTAAGACAATGCTATTACAGTGCTGGGGCCTTGGAGTTCAGAGTTCAAGTCCAGCATCCCCTGTAAGAAGTTTTTACGTACTTCCCACGAGCACGTGGATTTCCTGCCACATTCCAAAGGTGTACCGGTTCATAGTTAATTAGTCATTGAAACTCTCCTGTGATTAGATTAGGGTTAAATAGGTGGGTTGCTGGGAGTGCGGCTCATTGTGCTGGAAAGGCCTGTCCCGCACTTCATCTCTAGATTAACAAAGTAAATATTCCCAACCCCTTTAGCATTTTTTAATTTCTAGGCTACCTGTAAAATCCTATCTAATTATAAACAATAAAATAATATGCTTATATTTTCGCTCGCCTCTTCAACCCACGAGCTGTGCGACTCCCCCCCCCCCCCCCCGAGGAGACAACAGCAGATAATATCCTGTTGAGCGTCATCAAACTGAAATGTTAGCTGTTCCTCTCTACAAGCATCCTGCCAGACCTGCCGAATGTTTCTACTATTTCATTTTTTTTTGTTAAGTTTTCTTTTACACTACGCAAAGCATCATTTGGGTAACAAGTTTTAAAAAGTGGAGGTTTCATTCATTTAACTCATGTTAATAGTGTTAGCATTTCGAAGTAGAGTTTTGAACTTACTCTCCGCTTGGCGTGCAGGGAAGCAGTCTGACCTGTAAAACTGCTTCTTCTTTTCCATGATGATTATTGACATCCACTTGGTCTTCATGGGTTATGCAATATGCCAACGTCTCCAACCACACATGGGCACTGCAAAATATTTACATTGGCTCATCTTGGTGAAACTGGCACAAGTAGCCATTTTACTGATGGCCTGCTTTTACCATTTTTATACACAAACACCTGAAGATTAGACACATCATGTTTTTATGCATTTCCGGATCCAATCCCTATGCAACAATAAAAAGTACTTCAAACTCAAGGGTTTGCTATTTGCGTGACAGTGTATGCAATTTTTCTTCTAGATCAGGAGTTGCCAACCCAGCATCCATGGATCCCTTGCTTAATGATATTAGTCTACTGCAAAAAAAAGATTGGGAACCCCTGTTCTAGATTATCCTCTTGTTTGCCTGGCTAATACCGGAAGAAATACACATATGCGGTGTTCTGTGCTCCAGTGACTCATGGAAAAACAAGCCCTCACTGTGTTAGTGAAGGCCAGCTCATCTTAACTTAAAGTGTTCCTGCATGACCAGATAAAGATAAAATTACTGCAAATGCTGGGAACTGGAAACAAAAGGAGAAATCTCAGCAAACACCCAGCTGTGGAAAGAGAAACAAACTTAACATTTGAGGTCTGAGACAAAGGATTCTGAAGAAGATTTTTCAATCTGAAAAATTAGTTTTCTTCTTCTTTCCACAGATGCTGCTGGTTGTCATCAACACTTTCTGTTAGTGCTTCTGCCCTGCAGATCTCGGTGTGTTGTTGGGAGCCCAAGGTGGACTCCTTTTGAGTGAATCACCTCTCTATATCTCCCTTCACCACCTCAGTTCCCCAGCAGTAGTAACAATCACCAAACAATCTTCCATTTCTGCCCCCTGCCTGTTCCAACTATAAATCTGCCTCCCAATCAATCACAGGCACAATCCCACCAAACTTGCACCAAGACTATACAGTCTGGGCTGAGACAGCCCTACTCACTTTGGCATGGTTACCAGCAATCCAAGCTGGCTGATCTGCTGCAGCAAAGTCGCTGCTGAAAGGGCCATGGATCCTTCAGGACACGTGCAGCTGATTTGTGTTTCATGGAAACTACTGGTCAGAGGGAGGTGCTTCAGCAGTGTAGTGATATGTTTTGTAGCAGGCCAGTGCCACCTTGTAAATATCTTTAAAGACAGGAGGTATCTGTCGTTGTATTGGCAGATGTTTCACCTCTCACTCACATTTGCACGTTTCCATGCTGTATGACTCTAAATAAAGGTCACTTAGACAGTGAAGTTTCATATAACTCTGCAACACCGCCATTTATTATTAACAAGAGAAAATCTGCAGATGCTTACCCGATGCACAAGGGAAACCACTTCCAAGATGATGCAATTACCCAATTTTAAGCTGCTTTATTACTGGCAGTAGTGCTATCAACTACCTAGTCTCTAAGCTTTGTCGACTCCTTTCTAATCCTCCATGACCCTTTCCTTTTGGCGCAATCTACATTCGAGTTTGTACATGCAAGTTGGTATTGGCCTTTTTACAAACACGACCTAAAAACAGCACAGATATCCTACATATATCTTAGAGTTAACCTTTTTATAAAAAGTCTAACATTATAGTAACATAATAATATAAAGTAAACTAAAATCACTTCTGGACCAAAATAAAATTTACCTCAAAATGCTACATTGGCAATAATCAATCATAAGTTTAATAAGAACACTCTACTGTAAATACTCTTTGAAACTTACCTCCCAAGATGCAAGGTCTCAACAGGATCCCAAAATGGATCTTGTTCCATCTTGTTGTGTACTGTTCCATTCTCTAGAAAATTCTGGTAAATGTCTTCAATTAGAAGCTTTCGATCAGTGAATTTGTCCTGTGTCCATATGACCACCTTGAATAATAAACAACAGCCATTCCATTTTTCAGTTGCATTCTGTTTTATAGACCTCCCTACACAAAAAAAAAATGCTTGGGGAAGTTGTTGGTTTGACCAAGTCTAGCATGTGAACGATGTACAGGTTTAGGAAACCAAGCACTAAACAAATAGGTTCAAATCCAAGCATCAGATCCCCTCCACTGAAGGATATTAATGAATCAGCAGCAATGATGAGATGTCATAGTTTCCAGTGTTAGCCACAAATGAGTGAAGTCATTGATTACCGGTATATTACCGAAGAATGTGACATTACAATTTCTGGAGATTAAACCAGTATCTAAATCAGTATCTGAACTCACACATATGTAAGCACTACCCAGTAAAAGTGTGAGATCACGTGGCAAAATGCTGACCCAAGCCTCAGAGGTGCATTGTTACAAGGAGTCACTAATACTTTTTAACCAGCATTTGGAACAGATATATTGTCCAACATGAACTGGAAAGCAAATTTATGAAGTGGTTAGAAAGAAAGATGGGAAGACCTTTAGGTTAAATTATTGAGTACATAAACTATTGGCAGATGGCATGCTATGCCAGGAATTCTGAGTTAATTCATGTAAGAAGAAGCAACAAAAGCAAGACCAAGAATATCCATCAAAGAGGAAAGAATGCAGAACGCTGCATTACAGACAGTTCCCAGTGTCTTTGTACATGATGCACGCAGTATGCAAACATTTATAGCAGTCATTAGACAAATTGAATGCTTGTTTCAAGGGCATGAATTACAGAAATATGGGAAATAAACAACACTACCAAAAATATTTAAAGCATAACAGAAAAATTTCAGAAATATTAAGGTTCTGAATATGATAAAGTGGTTGTAGACCTGAAATGCTAAAATCTATTTCTCTCCCCACAGAAACTGCTGACCTACTTAAAAACACAAATCGTGGTTAACAGCATACAGTTTCATGCTTTAGAAGGTGGCTTACTCTGTACATTTGTGTCTCCTTATTGAATGAGGGATACACTTGGACTGGACGCGTGAGGTAAAGGCACCAAGGAACAGTTGCACAATTAGACCCATATTGACTGAAGTTTGGAAAAATCAGTCGAGTTTTAGAGATTTTATTGAAACTGGCAAGGCAATTGTCAAGGTAGACACTGAAAGCATGCTTGGTGAAATCTAATACCTTCAAAGCTGAGACTGATAAATTCTTGAGAACAGGCAGGGGGATTGTGGGACCAGATCAGATTAGCCACTGGATCAAGTCAAGTCAAGTCACTTTTATTGTCATTTCGACCATAACTGCTGGTACAGTACATAGTAAAAATGAGACAACATTTTTCAGGACCATGGTGTTACATGACACATTACAAAAACTAGGCTGAACTACGTAAAAAAACAACACGGTGAAAAAAAAACACACACCAACTACACTAGACTACAGACCTACCCAGGACTGCATAAAGTGCACAAAACAGTGCAGGCATTACAATAAATAATAAACAGGACAAAAGGGCAAGGTGACAGGCCAGGCGCTGGGTATTGAGGAGTCCGATAGCTTGGGGGGAGAAACTGTTACATAGTCTGGTTGTGAGAGCCTGAATGCTTCGGTGCCTTTTCCCAGACAGCAGGAGGGAGAAGAGATTGTATGAGGGGTGCATGGGGTCCTTTATAATGCTGTTTGCTTTGCGGATGCAGCGTGTAGTGTAAATGTCCGTGATGGCGGGAAGAGAGACCCTGATGATCTTCTCAGCTGACCTCACTATCCGCTGCAGGGTCTTGCGATCCGAGATGGTGCAATTTCCGAACCAGGCAGTGATGCAGCTGCTCAGGATGATCTCAATCCAACCCCTGTAAAACATGATGAGGATGGGGGGTGGGAGATGGACTTTCCTCGGCCTTCGCAGAAAGTAGAGACGCTGCTGGGCTTTCTTTGCTATGGAGCTGGTGTTGAGGGACCAGGTGAGATTCTCCGTCAGGTGAACACCAAGAAATTTGGTGCTCTTAACGATCTCTACCGAGGAGCCGTCAATGTTCAGTGGGGAATGGTCGCTCCGTGCCCTCCTGAAGTCAACAACCATCTCTTTTGTTTTGTTCACATTCAGAGACAGGTTGTTGGCTCTGCACCAGCCCATTAGCCGCTGCACCTCCACTCTGTAAGCTGTCTTGTCGTTTTTGCTGATGAGACCCACCACGGTTATGTCATCAACGAACTTGATGATGTGGTTCGAGCTGTGTGTTGCAGCACAGTCGTGGGTCAGCAGAGTGAACAGCAGTGGACTGAGCACGCAGCCCTGGGGGTCCCCGTGCTCAGTGTGATGGTGTTGGAGAAGCTGCCTCCGATCCGGACTGACTGAGGTCTCCCAGTCAGGAAGTCTAGGATCCAGTTGCAGGGGGAGGTGTTCAGGCCCAGTAGGCTCAGCTTTCCAATCAGTTTCTGAGGGATGATTGTGTTGAATGCTGAACTGAAGTCTATGAACAGCATCCAAACACATACGAACATATGGCAGAATACGTTCAAGGGGCCGTGTGATTCTTCAGTTACCATATCTTATATCGTTATCTACTTCTAGATGGAATAGACAGAATTCTCACTGACCAGATAATGAATTTATCACACCAGGAAGACTTCCATAGAGAAGAAAAGGCAACATATTGTCTTTGGATGGAATCTCTGCCCATCTTTCCAATCCAATGTAGTTAATTACTCAACAGCATGTTTAATGTAGGAGCAAGGAGGTGTTAAATAGACACAATATGGATGATGTTGGCAAAATCACTTCCCTCATTTTTCAGGGCTGCCACTCCTGAGCAGTGCAACAGCTTGTACCATGTTGCCACATCCCTCACATCCTGTCATAATATGGATATTTCCCACGTGTCTCCTGTTAAAATTAGGAGAAGACTCAGGTCCTATGATTCGTGACTTTGAGGTCATGTTTTAAATTTAAATTATTTAAGTTTGCATTAATTCGATGGTTTATTTTTAATTCATGTCCTTTCAAACATCTGTTTTTTAAAAATTTACATAATCGTTGCACTATTCATAGCTTAGGAAAGACTGCAAATGGTGCCCATCTTTAATTTATCTGAAAATTAGTTGTTAGTCATTCACACTGCTGCCTGCTTGGGGATGAGGCTAGAAGCATGTGAAACACAGACCAAATCTTTTACCAGCAGAGCTAAGTATGTTAGATAACCTATTGCACAATACTTCATGAGGGATATAATTTTAGAAAATAAGTACCTTTATTTGATAGTACTGAATTCATTCATCTGGAAAATATATTAGCAGATTAGAAATTAAATTTGTATTAGCATAATCGAGGGTTGCATGTGATGGAATTGAATTGATTTTATTTTTTACATCCTTCACATACATGAGGAGTAAAAATTTTTACATTATGTCTCTGTCTAAATGTGCAATGTGCAAATTATAGTAATTTATAATAAATAGTATGTATTGCAGGACAGCCAATGTAACATAGAAATACAATTGCATCAGCATGAATTAATCAGTCTGATGGCCTGGTGGAAGAAGCTGTCCCGGAGCCTGTTGGTCCTGGCTTTTATGTTGCAGTACAGTGTCCCAGATGATAGCAGCTGGAACAGTTTGTGATTGAGATAACTTGGGTCTCCAATGATCTTTCTGGCCCTTTTTACGCACCTGTCTCTGTAAATGTCCTGAATAGTGGGAAGTTCACATCTACAGATGCACTGGGTTGTCCGCACCACTCTCTGCAGAGCCCTGTGATTGAGAGAAGTACAGTTCCCATACCAGGCAGTGATGCAGCCAGTCAGGATGTTCTCAATTGTGCCGCTGTAGAAAGTCCTTAGGATTTGGGGACTCGTGACAAACTTCTTCAGCCGTCTGAGGTGAAAGAAGAACTGCTGTGCTTTTTTTCACCAGACAGCCGGTATGTACAGACCACATGAGATCCTTGATGATGAAAGTAAATAGAGGGTTACCTCAAGCAGAGCGGCCTGTGGAAAGCGGCCAGTGAGTGAGTGGGCCAGTGAAGGAGTGGAGATTTGAGGCTTCGACGAAAAGAGGCTTCGACGAGAAGAGGCTGAGGATGAGCTTCACTCCAAGTGAGGTAAGGCCGGGTAAGTTCCTTTCAAAGGAGAAAGTTTCAAAAGTTGAGGCAAGTATTGGGTAGGTCATGGCAGCTGAGATCGGCCCCGTGGTTTGTTCATCCTGCAGCATGTGGGAAATTAGGGATACTTCCAGTGTCCCTGACGACTATGTGTGCAGGAAGTGTGTCCAACTGCAGCTTCTGGCAGACCGCATTGAGCATCTGGAGCTGCGATTGGATTCATACTGGAGCATCCGCGATGCTGAGAAAGTCGTGAATAGCACGTTCAGTGAGTTGGCCACACTGCAGGTAAAGGCTACACAGGCAGAAAGGGAAGGGGTGGCCACTAGACAGCGTAGCAGTAAGCAGGTAGTGCAGGAGTCTCCTGAGGTCATCTCCCTCCTAAACAGATATACAGTTTTGGATACTGTTGGGGGAGATGTCTCATCAGGGGAAGGCAGCAGCAGCCGAGTTCATTGCACCATGGGTGGCTCTGCGGCACAGGAGGGAAGGAAAAGGAGTGGGAGAGCTATAGTGATAGGGGATTCGATTGTAAGGGGAATAGATAGGCATTTCTGCGGCCACAAACGAGACTCCAGGATGGTATGTTGCCTCCCTGGTGCAAGGGTCAAGGATGTCTCTGAGCGGCTGCAGGACATTCTGGAGTGGGAGGGTGAACAGCCAGTGGTCGTGGTGCACATAGGTACCAACGATATAGGTAAAAAACGGAATGAGGTCCTACAAGGGGAATTTAGGGAGTTAGGAGATAAACTAAAAAGTAGGACCACAAAGGTAATAATCTCTGGATTACTACCAGTGCCATGTGCTAGTCAGAGTAGAAATAGGAGGATATTTCAGTGGCTTGAAAAATGGTGCAAGGGGGAGGGATTCAAATTTTTGGGGCATTGGAACCAGTTCTGGGGGAGGTGGAACCGGTATAAACAGGACGGTCTGCACCTGGGCTGGACTGGAACCAATGTCCTAGGGGGAGAGTATGCTACTGCTGTTCAGGAGGCTTTAAACTAATGTGGCAGGGGGATGGGAACAAGTGCAGAGAGACAGAGGGGTATAAAATGAGGGTACAAGCAAAAAGTAGTAAGGTGAAAAGTAAAAGTGGCAGGCAGGCAGGCAAATCCAGGGCAAAAAGCAAAAAGAGCCACTCTTCAACATAATTGTATAAGGGCTAAGAGTGTTGTAAAAACAAGCCTGAAGGCTTTGTGTGTCAATGCGAGGAGCATTCGTAACAAGGTGGATGAATTGAATGTGCAGATAGTTATTAATGGATATGATATAGTTGGGATCACAGAGACATGGCTCCAGGGTGACCAAGGATGGGAGCTCAACATCCAGGGATATTCAATATTCAGGAGGGATAGACAGGAAAGAAAAGGAGGTGGGGTAGCATTGCTGGTTAGGGAGGAGATTAACGCAATAGAAAGGAAGGACATTAGCCTGGAGGATGTGGAATCGATATTGGTAGAGCTGCATAACACTAAGGGGCAGAAAACATTGGTGGGAGTTGTGTACAGGCCACCTAACAGTAGTAGTGAGGTTGGGGATGGCATTAAACAGGAAATTAGAAATGCGTGCAATAAAGGAACAGTAGTTATAATGGGTGACTTCAACCTACATATAGATTGGGTGAACCAAATTGGTAAGGGTGCTGAGGAAGAGGATTTCTTGGAATGTATGCGGGATGGTTTTCTGAACCAACATGTCGAGGAACCAACTAGAGAGCTGGCCATTCTAGATTGGGTATTGAGCAATGAGGAAGGGTTAGTTAGCAATCTTGTTGTGCGAGGCCCCTTGGGTAAGAGTGACCACAATATGGTGGAATTCTTCATTAAGATGGAGAGTGACATAGTTAATTCAGAAACAAAGGTTCTGAACTTAAAGAAGGGTAACTTTGAAGGTATGAGACGTGAATTAGCTAAGATAGACTGGCAAATGATACTTAAAGGGTTGACGGTGGATATGCAATGGCAAGCATTTAAAGATTGCATGGACGAACTACAACAATTGTTCATCCCAGTTTGGCAAAAGAATAAACCAGGGAAGGTAGTGCACTCGTGGCTGACAAGGGAAATTAGGGATAGTATCAAGTCCAAAGAAGAAACATATAAATTAGCAAAAAAAAGCGGCACACCTGAGGACTGGGAGAAATTCAGAGACCAGCAGAGGAGGACAAAGGGCTTAATTAGGAAAGGGGAAAAAGATTATGAGAGAAAGCTGGCAGGGAACATAAAAACTGACTGTAAAAGCTTTTATAGATACGTGAAAAGAAAAAGATTGGTCAAGACAAATGTAGGTCCTTTACGGTCAGAAACAGGTGAATTGATCATAGGGAACAAAGACATGACAGACCAATTGAATAACTACTTTGGATCTGTCTTCACTAAGGAGGACATAAATAATCTTCCGGAAATAGTAAGGGACCGAGGGTCTAGTGGGATGGAGGAACTGAGGGAAATACATGTTAGTAGGGAAGTGATGTTAGGTAAATTGAAGGGATTAAAGGCAGATAAATCCCCAGGGCCAGATGGTCTGCATCCCAGAGTGCCTAAGGAAGTAGCCCAAGAAATAGTGGATGCATTAGTGATAATTTTTCAAAACTCCTTAGATTCTGGATTAGTTCCTGAGGATTGGAGGGTGGCTAATGTAACCCCACTTTTTAAAAAAGGAGGGAGAGAGAAACCGGGGAATTATAGACCGGTTAGTCTGACATCGGTGGTGGGGAAAATGCTAGAGTCGGTTATCAAAGATGTGATAACAGCACATTTGGAAAGAGGTGAAATCATCGGACAAAGTCAGCATGGATCTGTGAAAGGAAAGTCATGTCTGACGAATCTTATAGAATTTTTTGAAGATGTAACTAGTAGAGTGGATGGGGAGAGCCAGTGGATGTGGTATATTTAGATTTTCAAAAGGCTTTTGACAAGGTCCCACACAGGAGATTAGTGTGCAAACTTAAAGCACACGGTATTGGGGGTATGGTATTGATGTGGATAGAGAATTGGTTGGCAGACAGGAAGCAAAGAGTGGGAGTAAACGGGACCTTTTCAGAATGGCAGGCATAGTGGGGTACCGCAAGGCCCAGTTGTTTACAATATATGTTAATGATTTAGACGAGGGAATTAAATGCAGCATCTCCAAGTTTGCAGATGACACAAAGCTGGGTGGTGGTGTTAGCTGTGAGGAGGATGCTAAGAGGATGCAGGGTGACTTGGATAGGTTAGGTGAGTGGGCAAATTCATGGCAGATGCAATTTAATGTGGATAAATGTGAGGTTATCCACTTTGGTTGCAAGAACAGGAAAACAGATTATTATCTGAACGGTGGCCGATTAGGAAAAGGGGAGATGCAACGAGACCTGGCTGTCATTGTACACCAGTCATTGAAGGTGGGCATGCAGGTACAGCAGGCGGTGAAAAAGGCAAATGGTATGCTGGCATTCATAGCAAAAGGATTTGAGTACAGGAGCAGGGAAGTTCTACTGCAGTTGTACAAGGCCTTGGTGAGACCGCACCTAGAATATTGTGTGCAGTTTTGGTCCCCTAATCTGAGGAAAGACATTCTTGCCATAGAGGGAGTACAGAGAAGGTTCAGCAGATTGATTCCTGGGATGGCAGGACTTTCATATGAAGAAAGACTGGATCAACTAGGCTTATACTCACTGGAATTTAGAAGATTGAGGGGGGATCTTATTGAAGCGTATAAAATTCTAAAGGGATTGGACAGGCTAGATGCAGGAAGATTGTTTCCAATGTTGGGGAAGTCCAGAACGAGAGATCACAGTTTAAGGATAAAGGGGAAGCCTTTTAGGACTGAGATGAGGAAAAACTTGTTCACACAGAGAGTGGTGAATCTGTGGAATTCTCTGCCACAGGAAACAGTTGAGGCCGGTTCATTGGCTATATTTAAGAGGAAGTTAGATATGGCCCTTGTGGCTAAAGGGATCAGGGGGTATGGAGAGAAAGCAGGTACAGGGTTCTAAATTGGATGATCAGCCATGATCATACTGAATGGCGTGCAGGCTCGAAGGGCCGAATGGCCTACTCCTGCACCTATTTTCTATGTTTTCTATGATGTGGATGCCAAGGAACTTAAAGCTGTTCACCCTCTCAACCCCAGATCCATTGATGTCAATAGGGGTTAGCCTGTCTCCATTCCTCTTGTAGTCCACCGGCTCTTTTGTTTTTTAGACATTGAGGGAGAGATTGTTTTCCTGACACAACTGTGTCAGGGTGATGACTTCTTCTCTGTAGGCTGCGTGGTTATTATTTAAGATAAGGCCAATCAATGTAGTGGTGTCAGCAAATTTAATTAGCAGATTGGAGTTGTGGGTTGCAACACAGTCATGAGTATACAGAGAGTAAAGGAGGGGGGCTTAGGACACAGTCCTAAGGGGAATCTGTGTTGAGGGTCAGAGGGGCAGAGGTGAGGGAGCCCA
Source organism: Hemitrygon akajei (assembly GCF_048418815.1). Classification (NCBI taxonomy): domain Eukaryota; kingdom Metazoa; phylum Chordata; class Chondrichthyes; order Myliobatiformes; family Dasyatidae; genus Hemitrygon; species Hemitrygon akajei. The sequence goes on from NC_133126.1 coordinate 46,746,925, forward strand.
CTCTTACCACCTGCAGGCAATCTGACAGGAAGTCCAGGATCCAGCTACACAAGGCAGGGTGAAGGCTGAGGTCTCTGAGCTTCTTGTCAAGCCTGGAGGGAATTATGTGGTTGAATGCTGAACCGTAGTCCAACAGCAGTGTTCTCACATAAGTATCCTTCTTCTCCAGATGTGTAAGGACAATGTGTAGAGCTGTGACTATTGCATCATCTGGTGATCGGTTGTGTCGGCAGGCAAATTGTAGGGGGTCCAGTGTGGGTGGTAGCACGCTGCAGACATAGTTGTTGACCAGCCTCTTAAAGCATTTACTTATTATTGAGCTGAATGCAACAGGACGCCAGTCGTTCAGACATGTTACCTTGATCTTTCTAGGTACAGGAACAATGGTGGGTGTTTTGAAGCAGGAGGGCACTCTACACTGGGAGAGGAAGAGATCAAAATTGTCAGTAAACACGCCTACCAGCTGTGCCATGTACATCCTGAATACCTGCCCTGGGATGCCGTCCAGTCCCACAGTTTTGCAACTGTCCTCCCTTTAGTGTAGAAATAGCAGGGGTTCTGACAGAAATATTTCAAATGTCATTAGAAACAGGGATGGTGCCGGAGGATTGGTGTATTGCTCATGTGGTTCCATTGTTTAAAAAGGGTTCTAAGAGTAAACCTAGCAATTATAGGCCTGTCAGTTTGACGTCAGTGGTGGGTAAATTAATGGAAAGTATTCTTAGAGATGGTATATATAATTATCTGAATAGACAGGGTCTGATTAGGAACAGTTAGCATGGATTTGTGCATGGAAGGTCATGTTTGACAAATCTTATTGAATTCTTTGAAGAGGTTACGAGGAAAGTTGACGAGGGTAAAGCAGTGGATGTTGTCTATATGGACTTCAGTAAGGCCTTTGACAAGGTTCCGCATGGAAGGTTAATTAGGAAGGTTCAATCGTTAGGTATTAATATTAAAGTAGTAAAATGGATTCAACAGTGGCTGGATGGGAGATGCCAGAGAGTAGTGGTGGATAACTGTTTGTCAGGTTGGAGGCCGGTGACTAGTGGTATGCCTCAGGGATCTGTACTGGGTCCAGTGTTGTTTGTCATTTATATTAATGATCTGGATGATAGAGTGGTAAATTGGATTAGTAAGTATGCAGATGATAGTAAGGTAGGTGGCGTTGTGGATAATGAAGTAGGTTTTCAAAGCTTGCAGAGAGATTTAGGCCAGTTAGAAGATTGGGCTGAACGATGGCAGATGGAGTTTAATGCTGATAAGTGTGAGGGGACTATATTTTGGTAGGAATAATCCAAATAGGACATACATGGTAAATGGTAGGGCATTGAAGAATGCATCAGAACAGAGTGATCTAGGAATAATAGTGCATAGTTCCCTGAAGGTGGAATCTCATGTGGATAGGGTGGTGAAGAAAGCTTTTGGTATACTGGCCTTTATAAGTCAGAGCATTGAGTATAGGAGTTGGGATGTAATGTTAAAATTGTACAAGGCATTGGTAAGGCCAAATTTGGGGTATTGTGTACAGTTCTGGTCACCGACTTATAGGAAAGATGTCAACAAAATAGAGAGAGTACAAAGAAGATTTACTAGAATGTTACCTGGGTTTCAGCACCTAAGTTACAGGGAAAGGTTGAACAAGTTAGGTTTTTATTCTTTGGAATGTAGAAGGTTGAGGGGGGACTTGATAAAGGTATTTAAAATTATAAGTGGGATAGATAGAGTTGACGTGAATAGGCTTTTTCCATTGAGAGTAGGGGAGATTCAAACAAGAGGACATGAGTTGAGAGTTAGGGGGCAAAAGTTTAAGGGCAACACAAGGGGGAATTTCTTTACCCAGAGAGTGGTAGCTGTGTGGAACGAGCTTCCAGTAGAAGTGGTACAGGCAGGTTTGGTATTGTCATTTAAAGTAAAATTGGATAGGTATATGGACAGGAAAGGAATGGAGGGTTATGGGCTGAGTGCAGGCCAGTGGGACTAGGTGAGAGTAAGTGTTCGGCACGGACTAGAAGGGCCGAGATGGCCTGTTTCCGTGCTGTAATTGTTATATTGTTATATGGAAACACCTGTGTACTTCAGGCTCGGAGATGACCAAGGCACTGGTTGCTTCAGCAGCTCTCCTCGACGGTTCAGTGTTGGCGACATTGAACCGATCATAAAAAAGATTTAGCTCATCTGGGAGAGAGGCAGCAATGTTGGCAGCGCCGTTGTGCTAAGCTTTGATGTCTGCCTTGCTGTGCAGACCTTGCCATAAGCTGCAAATGTTGTTGCTGGAGAGTTGTGTCTGGATCTTGTCCCTGTATTGTCGTTTCACTACCTTGATGACTTTGTGTAGATCATAGCTGCCTTTCTTAAGTTCCTGTTGGTTACCAGCTACATAAGCTCTGTCTCATGTGATAAGTGCCACTTGCATGGAACTGGATGAACAAGGGTTTCTGGTTTGGAAAGACCCTGACTGATTTTTGGGGGACAACATCCTCGAAACACTTCCAGATGAAGCTCGTGACCTCATCCGTGAACTGTATACGCAGTAGTTAGCACAATCCTCAACTCAGGTGCTGTCTCTGTGAATTTTGCTCACTCCTTACTGGCTGCTCCAATTTTCTCCCGCATTCCAAAGGCAGGTTAGCTGGCTGCTATAAAATATATCTTGGTGGAGGTAGTGGAAAAAAGAATCAAATCGGAGTAGAAGGCCACGTAAGAAAGAATAAGCTGCAGAGAAACATACAGAAGTTGGCACAGTCCTGGTGGGTTTGTTCTTCTGGGACGCGCTACGACTTAATAAGTCAAACTTCTTTGGAGTTGCAATAAATAAACAAATGGAAATGAAATCCTGTGTGAACGGCAATAAACGATATTGGCACCAATGTGACTCACCTGCTTGTTTATTTTGTTTGTCACCTTTATTGTAATTTCTTTTTCTAACTCTTCGCCCTTTGCATCTGTTGATGTCAAATTCTTCACCTGAAGTTCAAAGTTAACAGGCTATGGAAAAACAAATAGATGCTATTAATTTATTATTAAAAACCAACATATTTCTCTTAACGTTTCATGTACAAGATGTCACCCAGCATCCTAAGGATTGTTTGTTGTCTCAAGGATGCAAGCTGGGAAAATTCAGTGTTTCTACGAAAATGTCACTATAATTAACTGAGATGGCATTGACTAGCTTTCACCCTTCTGGCAATGGGATTTCCCCTGATGGGAAATAATAGAATTAGGTTTTGTTTAATTTTTATTTTATTTAAGAATACTAGCAGACAGGTCACCAGGAGATCTCCCCTGCTTTTCTTTGAGTGGTAATATAAGATAGATTAAACTCATTTTGCTTCATGAAGTGCAAAATATTTGTCTGGAGATTCATGCCCAGTCAGAATTGCTTAAACTATTATGTACTAGCATTGTAGGAAAATAAAATAAAACAGCAATGTTGAAAGTATTGAATAAAAGCAGAAAATGCTGTACATACTCATCAGACCAGAAAGAATTTGTGTGAAACATTTGAGTTCACAGATCCCTCATTGGAATTGGGAAGGTGAGGTTTTACTTTTCTTTGAAGTTCTGATGAAGTTCTTCAGTCTGATACAATAATTCTGTTTCTCTTTTCACCAATGCTGCCAGAGCTTTTGAATATTTACAGCATTTTCTTCCTCATATTACTGTTATATTCTGCCTCCAAGATTCATTTCATCAAAGCCAGTAGAAACATATAACATGCTGATGGGCCTAAACGCCACAGGCAGGGCCAATGATCAGGGATTCATTTCTGAAAGACCGACTAGTGGCCATTGTGGTGAACTACATATACCTGTCTGGACTGCTCCTGTGGCTCCTCCCACAGACCCCTGCTGACTGCTCCTGTGGCTCCTCCCACAGACCCCTGTATAAAGGCGACTGAGGCCTGTTGCCCTTCCTCATTCCCCAGGATGTAGTGTTGTTCATTCTTCCAGTCAATAAAAGCTGATACCTCGCTTCCTACGTCTCAGCGTGAGTTATTGATGGTGCATTAGCCATACAATTTTTGCTTGTGTTCTGTTGGAAATGCATCTTAAATTTTCAAGTTTCTGACTCAATAGGAATGGATATTAATACTGAACCAAGTTGATCACCTAAATTGCACAGAATGACAATCACTTGTAGGGGAACAAATATCCCTGTCTCCATTTCATAGTTCAGGTCACATAAGCTATGACAGCAATTTTGTATCTTTACATTAGGAATCTCTGTGTTGAGGCAGAATTAAAAAGAGAAAGTCAGAATGATGAAGACAGGATGTTTTTATTTGACTTCTTAAAGAAAAAGAGCAAATGTACCTTGTTAAGTTCTTCACTTATTTGGTTCACTTGGGCTACCACAGGCATGATAGCAATGAAGTCATGAAAGATATGAGTCAAGTTAGGATTCATAATTTCTTCTTGTTTTCCATCTGCAATTAAAACAAGCATAAGATACAAATTAAATGCCAATGGTAAAAACAATTGTTCAATATCTAATTAAATATAAAAGGGCAGACACAGGCTCCTTGTGAGATTATACAGAGAGGAACACGGGAAAAGAGCAAGGATAAGTTTAATTGAATTATTTTTAATTAAATGAATGCATTCATTTAAAAAAGAATTTTAGTGTTTTATTTTGTTTTTTTCACAGAAGTTAATAATTTTAAAAATTTGTTTTAATGATTTTAGTAGACAATTTTAAACTGTGTGTTTAAGCTTCTGAATCTCTGGAACATTCAACAGTGCTCAAGGCTCCTGAGTGCTGACAAAAGCTTAAGCTTAGTTGTTCCAGCTGATTCATGGGGAGGGCTTTTTTTTTGCACAAGGGTCTCAATATTCCTCGTATTTGCAGCAAGCTGCTGAAAGTTGAATTGAAAACAGTGATATTCTCTTTATAATTGTTTGTTAATTGCAGACTCCAAGGAAAAGGAGAGATCTTTGAGAAGTTGTGGTCTGTACCCACTCATAGCTTTCCCCCCGCCCCCACCTTTTCTTCATCTAGCTCTGACAAGCCTGCTCACCTCCGTGAATATATGTTACAGATGAGAAGTCAAGTGCATGTGCCACGAAGTTTTCCAGACAGCTGATATTAGTCTGCTCCGTGATTCATCTGACAAAAGTGAGATGCTGATAGAAAGGGCTGATCAGTAGTGTGAGGGCAATTTTCCCTGGTCGGCAGATTCATGTGTCAGCCATCACTAGTGTTGTCACCTGTGGCCACAGAGCTGTGACGTTGATACTTGTTCTCCTTCAACAATTCAGAGTGGCATCTGCACCAGCACCAGCTTTCTCTCAGAGACCGTAATTTCAGTCTCTTATCTGCAGCTGTCAGAGACTCAATCCATGGATAAGTGGATGCTAATTGATTTTGAGTGAATCTTAAGTCACAAGTAATGAAAACGAGAAGGAACCAAGATTGTTGAAAGAAACATGTACAGGCAGATTGTAAATAACAAAATATTGTTTGTTTCTATTTTTCCCCAAAATGAATGAGAGATTTAATCACAAACTTAACTCTGACTCAAAGATTTGGTAAAACATTTCTACAGAAAGGGTGGATATTATATTCATATTCATTATACTTATAATGGAACATACCCAATTTCACCTGGCTGAAGCCTTCAGTAGACACCAGTTCAGAAGTAAAAAAATCATAATTGTATTTATGTATTTTATCTCTATCACTTTGTTCATGTGGAAAGCCCACATATAGGAAGAAAGAACTGGATCCAATTATAATTCTGTCCTGCCAAAAGAGCAAAAAAAATGTTAAGTATGTGATACGAAAGAAAAAAACATCCAATTTATATGAGTTTAAGTGCAAAACATAATACATATTTGAAAACTTAAATATCTGAAAACAACTGCATCTCCATCTTTGCTGGCTGTCAAGCACACTTAATCATTTCTTTTACAATACTGAGATCTGCACATGATCATGTAATGTCAATGAAGATTTAAACTATAACTATTAGTGACATTTCTTGATGAATTCTATTTATAACGATCTTGAGCTTTGAATACACCAAGCTGCTAACATTTAGAATCCTTCCAGCCACAGTCATCAGAGAAGCTTTCTAGCGTGGTGTTGAAGCATCCAAGTTTATACACACTATGTATCCAAGTCACCTGGTTAGCTTATTTTCAAGTCAGAAGCTCATGAGCTTGGATTCCATGACAGAAGCACTGTCTGAATTTGTTTCTATAGTAAAGTTGTAAAGGTGTCTTGATATTATAGATGTGGAAAAGATATCTCCTCTTGTGGGAGAATCTAGTATCACAGGGTCACTGATTTAAAGTAATGCCAAATTTGAAACACAGATGAGCCAAAAGATTTTCTTGCAGAGGACTGAAAGTCTTTGGAGCTTTCACCAAAACTGAGTCTTTGAGTATTCTTAATTTAGATACATTTTTGATAAGAAAAAATGTGAAAGCCATGAAAGGAGAACAGGAATGCCGAGTTGAACTTACGGTCAAATCAACAATATTTTTTACTGAATAATGAAGCACCTCTTCCTGCTTTTAATTCACATGTTTGTGTGTATTACATATTACAAATGGGGAAATATATGATGCGCCCCAAAGAAACAGACATACTATATGTTTGAATGCCTACCAGATGTTTCAGCTGATGTTTATTGAAAAGGATTCCTCCATTGACTCTAACCCTAGCCTGGTTTATAGGCTCAATTATCACTTGGTGCTCACAAACTGTTATCACTGCATGCTTGTCCAGAATCCTGAGAAGGCAAACACAGTCAATGTTCAGCACACTTTTTTAATAGCTATTTTCAATAACCTTTACCATTTGGTAGATCAGTTACCAGTTTTCCATTCAATTACTTGTCTGTTATCTTTCAAAGGCTTACACTTTAGCCTTATCTTCAGCTATTTCCCCCTTTCTTCACGGTGTTAGGTCACCCTTTGCTGTACCTGCACACTCCCATGTATTTTGGTAAAGCAGATTAGCGATCATGCTCCAAAAGCAAGCTTGTGTGGCGAGGAATCTTTGCAATGAAAATAGGCATAATTTTTTGCACTTTGTAATAATATTATACAGCAGATCTAATAATCAAATTATGAAGAAAAATTGCATTGTAATCTAGGCTTTCTTCTCATCTGCCTGTTTCTCTATCCATCTGTGATGATGATCAAGAGGACCTGCAAAGGCCAGGCAGATGACTCTTTATCCATACAAATGAAATATCCTATAATATAATTAGGATCCTGACTTCAGTCTTGTGTAATGTATGTGTGGAAATGTGCTCTGCCCATGTGAACCCTAAAGGGCCTGTTGTTAGCCATACAGAAATGGCCACATACACTATTTTATATTTCTGGCACTAAAAATGTTCTGCAGGTTATGCCTGGCCCAAATTGCTTGACTTAACCTCCAATCACTCACCTGGAGCTGTCACTGTTAGCCCAGGTTAGACAACATTAGTGTATGATGGAATACATATTATACATTCATAAACATGCAAACTACCTTGGAGCTTTCATTTGGCATTTGCAACTCATCTGTCAAATGAGACCTATGTGAGAAGCTAGTGGCCACCTCGTCACTGAATAGGCAAGCAGTCCATACACTCTGCAAGTAAAAAAAATCTAACCATCTGAATCTTCCTATAAACTTCTAAACTGCTCTAAGCATACCTGTTATAATGGCAATCAAACAGTGGAAGATAATTCAATATATACTTTTTACTTACCCAGGTCCTTTCAAGACAATGTCATGCTCTGAATTAACAGTGTGTCCTATTGCAGATGTGCCTAAAACATTAAAAGAAATTTCTGGTTTCATTATTCTGTAGTTGTAATTATAGAGCACTTATTCATATTAGGCTCCTGTTCAGTATACAGAAAGAAATCAGCATATTCATTTGTAAAGAGGAGTTTGGTTTTCATCCAGTGACAGCAGATTTCCTTCTAAATACTAAGTACAGTGTCAGGTTAAAATGGATGCAGTTCTATTTTCTTTGCTTTAATTCTTTGAAGCATGAACCATCACAAGTGTTTGAGAATTGTTAAATACTTCAGCAGTCAAATGAAATAGATTTGATCCTTTCAAACTGTAACAAGCTTGTTTTACTACCACAGCCACAAGATAAGTGCATAAGATTAAAAGACTTGAAGACTGATTGGACCATTAGTTTTAGATAATGGAGTCTTTTCTAAAGCTTCACCTACCGTTATGAATAAAGTGTCGAATCACCCCGGACAATTGGGGATCTTCATTAATGTTCAACAAATATGGAAATGCTGCCATCATCATCTCCTCCTGAAAATAAAATTGGTCATTTACAGTTCTATACTCTAATTTTTGCTGTATCAAAAAGCAAATTTAATTGCTGTTTAAAATAGAGATCCATTTAAATGAGTATTCATTGATCCAAAACAGTTTTAGTTATAGCTTTATGGCCTTTCCACAAAAAGCACAACTCTTTTATCAGAATCAGGTTTAATATCACTGGCATATGTCGTGAAATTTGTTAACTTTACTTCAGCAGTACAATGAAATACTTTATAAATAAATATAGAGAAATAAACTGAATTACAGCAAGTATATATATTCTACTAAATAATTAAGTTAAAGTAAGTTTTATAAAATAAAATTTATTTTGGTGTTCACTCTAGGAGAGAAGACTTGAAGTTGAAATTCATTTTGCTTTGAAGCTATAGTAAATCTATAGGACCTTTAAATAAGTCAATTCTATATCATTTTTCAGTTTAGAAATCCTTACAAATGTGTTCTTATCTGTGTTACAAAAATGAAGTACAGTACTGGATGATAACATTGTGTTGGAGATGACAGACCATTACGAGTTTGGAATCCCAGTTGCAACAATGCTATAGTAAACTGACCATGATATTTAATTGTTTTTGTAAAATAGATAGGTTATTAAATATTTGAATTATTACCTTTGTAATAATGCTGTATTGCTGCTCCCATTCCTTCCTTGCCTCTTCTAGCTTCTGTTGCCATGATTTCTGTATTTCTTTCACTTGGTGCTCATTTTCTAAAATTCGTTGTTTAAGCATCTCTGGATTGTTGGTAAAGTAACATATGTTCTCAATCAATGGGCCAAAACACAAATGCAACTTATGTCAAGTGTTAAAATTAATAAACAATAAGTCACAGTAAGGAACTTGGCCCTTCATGCACTGAGTGCACGCTGACCATAAAGACCACTAGGCCTATTCTAATCTCATCTTTGTTCTCCCCAAATTGCCATCAACTCTCCTTCAGATTCTATCACACTGGCCCACTTTCATGCCTTAGGGATGTGGGAAAAAAACGTGAAGAACAAGCAGTCTCTGTGCAAATAACACTGGAGGACGTGGTTGAAGCCAGAATCAGAATCAGAGTCAAAATCAGGTATAATATCACTGACAAATGTTGCTTTCTAGCAGCAGTACAATGCAAGATATAAACATTTCCAAAGTTACAATTAAAAAAATGAATGTTGTGGAAAGAGGAATAACAAGCTAATGTTCATGGGCTCGTGGGGAAGAAGCTGTTCCTAAAACGAGCTGTGGTTACTGATCTTTTAGCTGTAGCACTGTGGTGCTCCATCCACACATATCTTACAATTTACAACAGATTATGAATCAGAATGCCAAAAGCAGAACCATGCAATCTCAGAAAACAATCCATCAGGTCAAAGCTCTGTATTCCAGCGCACTCTTACCCTTCTCTGTTTACCATTTCTGAGGGAGGGGGTGGGGACTATTAAACAGGCAATGCAAAGAAACTCCAAGACCATTTCAATGATGGCAGAATCAGCTCATGGGAGCTACATGCTAGACATTTGAAAGAATATTTCCATCTCAATCCCCATCATCATAAAGGCCAGAGTTTAGTTCACATCATATATATCAACAAGCACATAAGACCACTAGATATAGCAAAGGCTAAAGGACCAGACAAGATCCCAAATCTGAAGAACTGCATTCCAGAGCCAGCTATATCTCAAGCCTAGCTCTTCCAGTACATTTAAAATACTGTCAGGTACCTGACAATATAGAAAATTGTCCAAGTACATCCTGTTTACAAAGGACAAGATAAATTTAGTCTAGCTAATTACTTCTCTATCAGAAAGAAGGTGTTGGAAGGCATCATCAATAGCACTGTTATGCAACATTTCATTTCCAATATCTAGTTTTGGTTTTACACACACTAGGTGGGTTCAAACCTAATCACAACCTTCATCCAAACATTAATGTCTGAGAAATTTTAGACCTCATATTTAATGAGAAATACAGTGTCCCTGGAGAGTCTCCAGAGGAGGTTCTCAAGAATAATCCCAGAAATAAAAGGCCCCATATGAAGGACATTTCATGTCTCTAAGGCTGTACTCAATGGAATTCAGATGGATGAGGGGTTGGGATCTCATTCTAACCCACTGGATAATGAAAGGCCTGGATAGAATGGTACAGAGAGAGGTTATTTCTATTAGGATGAGAGTCAAGGATATGAGATTATACTCTAAAATAAAAGAATGTTCCTTTAAAACTGAGATGAGGAGGAATTTCATCATATAGAAGGTGGTGAATCAGTGGAATTTGTTTCCATAGAGGAATGAGGGTATATTTAAGACAGAGGTTGAAAAGTGTTTGATTGGAAAAATGGTTAAAACACTTACATGGGTTGAAAAACAAACAGCCAGGATTGAATGATGAGAAACTCGATGAGCCAAATGGTCTAACTGTGCTCTGATATTTTATGGTCTTAAAAACATGGGGATAAAAGAGTTGAATATTAAAAATAATGTGAAATTATTCTCCATTGACAACAATTTGTATTAGCGTAGCATCAGGGTTAAAGTGAAGTCCACAGACCACATAGAGGGAAACACTTCAGTGGTTGGAGTTATAACTTCTTAAACATTCATTCTTTCCACAACCACCAGATCATGGCCATAGTTCCTCTTTCCTCTGTGGCAACAATGCATGGCATCTGGAAAATACGCTGTAGTTATTCCCTTGACACTGCTACCATCAAGCATGAGGACTTCAGGCATAACTAAAAGCACTATCAGCAGGATCCGTTTCAAGTCATACACTATTCTGAATGCTCATGGTCTTTAATCAGAGCTGGGTCAATACCCTACAACACTCTACCAAGTAGCATTTTGGAAATTACTTCACCAGAGTGAATGCAACAATTCAAGAAGATGACTCACTGCAAACTCTTCAAAGGCACTTTAGGGGTGGATAATAAATGCTGGCCTTCCCCACAACAACCATCTCCTGGAAGTATAGATGCATTGAAGTATCTTAGCTTGTTTGAAAGCTTTGAAATAAATTAGATTGTTAGTAATAACATGCAATCATTACTCAGGAGTGGTAGAATATTCCCAAATTAAGTCCTGAATGCTGATGGGTTTATATTTGAATTATTGGCAAAATGTGAGTGTAAAACTGAATGAGAAAATGGCAGAATTTTGGTGCAACAAATGAATAAAGTAACAGTGAAACCATTCTTAATGTCAAAGATGTAACAGCAATTATTTATATTTCTCCTCTTACTATTTCACCCACATATCTACTGATTCCATTTTTAATAAACTAAAATGCTTCCAATCTTCCAGGGACAAAGTAATAAACCAACCTCGCTCATCATTGTGGCTATCACCAGCCTTCTCCAAATCAATAATTCTTGCTTGCAATCTAGTATTATCTGCTTTCAGATCCACGAAAAGTTGTTCGGCTAGGCGTTCATTAATCACTGCTGTGTTCTGGATACTCTTAGCTCTTTAAAGACAGGAAATATGCAAATATTAAGTAAGCCATTTGACATTTTCTTGTATTATTTTAATGTATAACTTTCCATTTTTTCAAAAGGTCAGGTCATTTTGGTGTCCTTATTTAACAGGTAATATTGTCATCTGGAAGGTGGGTGTAGAAAAGGATTCTGCAGCATTCCATGTCCTAATAACTTCGGTGGCTCAATATGGAGTATAACATTTACATGTTAGAAACATAGAAAAACTACAGCATAATACAGGCCCTTCAGCCCCCTGTGCTGTGCCGAACATGTACTTACTTTAGAAATTACCAAGGGTTACCCATAGCCCTCCATTTTACTAAGCTCCATGTACCTATCCAGGAGTCTCTTAAAAGACCCTATTGTATCCGTCTCCACCACCGTCGCCGGCAGCCCATTCCACACACTCACCACTCACTGTGTAAAAAAAACCTACCTCTGACATCTCCTCTGTACCTACTTCCAAGCACCTTAAAACTGTGCCCTCTCATGTTAGCCATTTCAGCCCTGGCAAAAAGCCTCTGACTATCCACACGATCAATGCTTCTCAATGTTGATGATCTTTGTATTTTTAGTAAGTAATAACTTGTATCAAAATAGAGTTAAATATACTTTGTTATTTCCTTTCATAGATCTCTTTCTCATCAACACTTGTAATTGTTGGCCTTCGCAGTTTTCTCCATGGTTTTCTATAATGGAGTGATTTGCGAGCTAATGGGAAAGTGCCCACATGCAACCTGAGCTTGACGTTTTCAACATCCCATCACAGCATACAAGAATGTTATTCCACTTGAGACCATCAGATTAAAGTGGCCATCTTATGTTATGTGAAATTGGCTATGTGAAAAAGAATAAGTGAACACTATTTTTCAGCTCACATTCCTTGATCTGTGTAGATGATACGGCTTCATGCTGGGGAAAAGCACAATATGGATCGTTTACTGGGAACCCTCCTCATAACGTTGGAGGTAGGGTCACCTATACAAAAATAATAGTATACAGCATGTGAGTGTGTCTTTAAGACCTACAAGTATTGTGTAGTATGACCTATGACTGTTGTATGAGAGCTACAATCTATAAATCATACTTGTTTCATAGCTCTTTCCTTGCTACTTGCCTTTCTGAATAGCAAATCATAAAAAGTCTAAGGATCCTAAGATAACAGGATGAACAATGTAATAATCCCCATAATGGCATCAATCTATTTGCTGAAAATAATAGTAAATACAATTATGTGCAAGAACATAGCTGCTTATAAAACCCGGCATGTGTAGACAAAAAAATTACTAATCACTGTCATTGACACAAGAGATTCTGCAAATGCTGACTATCCTGAGCAACACATACAATATGCTGAAGGAATTCAGCCTGCCAGGCAGTATCTTTGGAACTTAGGAAGTCAGACAGGAACTGTGCAATCATTGTTCAAGCCAACAATTTACTCCAAGAAGCTGATTACATTCTTTCGACTATGCTGCAACTTTTGATCTTCAATCTCAATCAAGGGCACTCCTCTAAAATTTGCCCAGACGTCTGTAACTGTCCATTGTGCAAAGAGACCAAAATTGGATGATATATTTCACACAAAGAAAGGAAAGTACTTTTGCCCTCATGTTTCATTGTGTCTACTAACTCCGACAATCATTTCTATCTATCTATCTATCTATCTATCTATCAGTTCTTCATGTGCTCTAACTCCCAGCACCTTCTCCTTCACTGTAATCTTGAGTACACAACTCTGTTTACGGTATAGATGCTTGGAGGTGCTTTTTCCCAATGTATTAGGCTCCACTTGAGTATAAACCAAACTTTAGCCCATTTTCCTGTAGCACCTTTCCAGTACGGGCGAACATAAAAATTAGGAGGAGAATATTCTGCCCCTAATAGCTGCTTACATTTTAATAAGAAAGTGGATGAATTGCAACTGAATTCCTCATTCCTATCCACTCTCAGCCACGTTTCAATCCCTTGCTTGTTCAATTTGTATCAACGTCAGCCTGAACAACATTACAGACTTTTCTGCCTTGCACTGAGGAGATCCAGACTCACAACCATAAGAAAGAAAAAGAACACCATTTCACCTCTGGTTTTAATAGTCAATCGCTTAATTATAAACAGTGATCCCTAGAAAAATCTCCACATTTACATTTTCAAGACCCCTCAGGATCTTATGTTTAAAGTCCAATATTTTTTTTTATTGAATTTTCAAATAGGTTACAGAAAGAAAAAAAAATTATCAACCCTTCCCCCCTCCCCTTAACCGCTGCCCCCCTAACATATCCCTATAGAAAAAAAAGAGAAGAAAAAAGAAAGAAAGAAAGAATGCCTGGATATTGGAAGATCCCCACATGCTCCATGGAGTTCATAATAGCTTTAATATGTATATTTATTTCTTTCCCAGATAACCAATAATTTTATCTTTGGAGCACCTATATATTTAATCCTATTTTTTGTAAATAAGGGCGCCAAATTTTCAGAAATATTTCATATTTATCTCTTAAATTATAAGTAATTTTTTCAAGTGGAATGCAGCTAAAAATGTCATTCTTCCAATGATCTATACTTAAGTATGAATCCGATTTCCAAGTAACTGCAATAGCCTTTTTGGCTACTGCCAATGCAATTTTTATGAATTCTTTCTGATATTTATTCAGTTTGGATTTCGATTTTATCCCTTCAATATCACCTAGTAAAAATAATGTTGGATTATGTGGAAGTTGTATTCCAATAATTTGTTCCAGTAAAACTCTTAAATTTGTCCAAAAAGGTTGAATTTTAAAACAAGACCAAGTAGAGTGTAAAAAAGTACCAATTTCTTGATTACATCGAAAACATTGATCAGATAAATTTGAGTTTAATCTATTTATTTTTTGTGGTGTAATATATATTTGATGTAAAAAGTTATATTGTACTAATCTTAGTTGAACATTTATTGTATTTGTCATACTGTCAAGACATAATCTTGACCAACTTGTTTCATCAATTTTAATATTCAAATCAGTTTCCCATTATTGTCTTGACTTATGAATTCCTTGTTTAATTGCCTGTTTTTGAATCAAATTATACATACCAGAAATATTTTTTTTAATTTTTCCTTTATGAATTAAAGTTTCTATTTCATTAGGTTTCGGCAATAACATTGTTTGACCCAGTTTATCTCTTAAATAAGCCCTTAATTGGAAATAACAGAAAAGAGTGTTATTTGATATTTTATATTTATTCTTTAATTGGTCAAATGACATTAATATACCTCCTTCAAAACAGTCTCCTATACATCTAATCCCTTTGTGAAACCAGTTATATAAAAGTTGATTATCCATTGTAAAAGGGATAAGTTTATTTTGAATTAAAGGTCTCTTTGCTAATAAAGATTTCTTTATCTCATCATCAACATTTATCTTAATCCATAAATCAATCAAATGTTTTAGTATAGGAGATTCTTTCTTTTCCCGTATCCATTTAGATTCCCATTTATATCTCAAATCTTATATATAAAATGGATTTAAACCTTAAATACTAACCCCAAAGCTAAAGTGGTGACAAATGGCCAAATTTCAACATCATTTCAGTTAACAAGGTCAACTAGACAAGGTTGTCCATTATCACCTGCTTTATTTGTGTTGGCGATAGAACCATTAGCTGAATTAATTAGAACTGACTCAGATATTATGGGTTTCAGAGTTAATCAGGAGGAATATAAGATTAACTTATTTGCTGATGATGTTCTGATTTATCTAACTAACCCATTGCATTCATTGCGTAAATTATCTTATAGATTGGAAGAATATGGGAAAATATCAGGGTACAAAATAAATTGGGATAAAAGTGAAATTCTACCCCTTACTAAAGGAGATTATAGTCAATGTCAATTAATAACTCAATTTAGATGGCTGATAAATGGTATAAAGTATTTAGGTATAGGAGTTGATAATGATATAAAGAATTTATATAAATTAAATTATTTGCCATTATTGAAAAAAATTCAAGAGGATCTTGATAAATGGATGATGTTACCAATAACATTAATAGGTAGAGTCAATGCTGTAAAAATGAATATATTCCCTAGATTACAATATTTATTCCAAGCATTACCAATACAATTGAAATTTTTTCAAGAGTTAAATAAATGCGTGAGGAAATTCCTTTGGAAAGGTAAGATGTCAAGAATATCATTGGAAAAATTGACATGGAAATTTGACCTAGGAGGGTTACAATTACCAAATTTTAAGAATTATTACAAAGCAAATCAACTTAGATTTATTGCATCTTTTTTTGATGAAGATAAACCGGCATGGATTAGAATAGAATTAGACAAAATAGGAGAAAATATACCAGAAGATTTTATATAAGTCCAATATTTTTCATGTAATCTTCAACCCCACAAAATGCTCTACATTATTTCTAGTCGTGTAAATTTCTCCCAGTTTCTTCATCCGGTGGATTGGTATAGATGGTGAAGAGAAAATGTCCTCACACTAACTCACACTGAATCCAATTATGATTAGGCCTCAGCAGAACAATTAACAAATGTCTACAATGAAGCTGGGATTTGGAAGGTAATGGGACACAGACACCATTAAATTTGGATTTCATTGCCACTTTAGACGTAAAAGTAACAACCCTCTTTACCTTTCTGCAAACCGTAATGTTGACATTGTCTCATCATAACAGATATCTGTGGGGCTTATTGTTGCAATCTGAAAATAATAATTTAAAAGCAAATGATCAGTATAGCAAAGCAAAGGTTTCAATTAGACAATCTGATTTGAAATATAACAGGGAATGCTTGCAGATATTTTGTAGCAAATAACGTGGCCTCTATCTGTGCAATATGTGTCAGCTTTGATTGGACCTAGTCCCCACCTGGATTTTCCTTTCAAAGTTCCCACTCACTTGAACTTGCCTGGACTATTTCTGGAAGCAATTGCCTGCCAGCGAGCAGCTTCACAGATGGGCAGAGAGTAATGTGCATAGGCCCTGCTCCCATCCTGATAGGAGGTAAAGCTGAGGATGAAGGATTAAAGCCAGGACTATAAATAGAAAAAAAATTACGAGGCCACTGATATTCAGAGACATTTAAAAGCTATTAACATAATGTAAATTTTAAAAATTACATTTCAATACAAAGATAACAGAACTCTAAGAAAGAATCAGTAGTATTGAAGTAAGACAAAACGTCCATCCTTTCCTCTTAATCGCTAGATCAAGAATCCCTAGTGGTTTGAAAGGGTTTTTAAATCTGACACTAGGTCTGACAGGCATGGGACCAACAGCCAGCAGTCGGCACTCACTCTGTCCTAACAGTATAGTATGACGGTTTTCCACAGGACCAGGGCTTTCTTGTCTGGGAGCAGCTAAAGACCAGTGCCTCCCCTCAGGACCACAGGCTTCAGCAGGCAGGATTTGGCCCAGCACGTTTTCAAAGAAGTGTGGTGGGTTTGTCAATCACTTTTCAAGAAAATTGTAAACATTTAAAGGATAGTAAAACAGAAACCGAATGCATGACTACCAAGAGGAAAGAGAACCATTAAGACCAGCTATGTGAAATTGTATCCTATTTAAAATCATTGCCCTTGAAATAACACAGTGTATATAAAATGCAGTTGTAATTCCTTTCCTTCTATTGTTAATCCATTGATTTTATGAGAATAATGCCAAACTTGCTATAAAATACATTTGAAATGAAAGCATTACCAGTTCATACCTAATAATCTATGTTACAATTTCAAGGCCATAACTTTTTAGAATTAAAATTTCAGTTCATCGTCATTGACATGTAGAATGACTGTCCCCTTTCCAGCCTATAATGAATTATGAGACATTTCACTTGCTTATTCATTTGCAGAAATATGCTGGAAGCGTATCATTTGCACCCATCTTGCACTTTTCAACGTTCCCTTTCTTTCCTATAATTAGTGATTCATCCTGTGGTACAGTTTTCCAGAAGCTACTAATCCTCTGGTATTATCACACGTAGTATTCTTAATAAATAAATCTAAAGAACCAGACCAAATCCTTGGAGTTTTCCTGTTTTCCCTCAGTAATTTTAGTAGGTGAGATGCTGGAAAACACTGTAATGTTTAGATAAATATTAATTACATCTTCATTCATATTCTCAAATGAGTTTTCATTGTAGAGGCTTGGGGCATTCCGGCAGAACTTCAGGAGCCGGTTGCCTTAAAGTTATGGGAGACCAACAGCCAGAATATAATGTGCATGATTGTTCTTTCCAATTCCGAAGCCGAACATGCTAGCTTTATGTAGACACTAACTTTAGTAATCAAACCTGGAAACGCAAGTTCTTTTCCAATCCATAATCTAGGGAACAGAGTAGAAATCGAGTGCTTCTCAATACTACTGCAACACAGAACTGACAATAGACTTGAACTTGATCTAAGCGAGGTTGGAGCCCAGTGCATTAAAAGTCGGTCAGTTGCTGGTGAGCCTTCAGTAGCTCATTGAAATTGTTTGGTGACCTGCACTGCATCTCTTTCAGATTTTCAAACTTGCAGAATCTAGACGTGATGCAATGTGTCATACTTTACAAATACTTGAGTTCGAGAATGTGACTTTCTCACTTGCTCCACAGATAGATTCTGAATAGACAGAAGATGCATACAGCACTAGAACATTTTGTAAATGAGATATGCATGCAAATGGATAGATACTTTAGTCTAACACATTTATGATTAGGTGAGAAGTTGACAGAGGTTTTTCTTTCATGGATAGACAGCAGAAGTTAGGTTGCTGAGATGTATTTGTCACTCAGAGAGGATGAAAATTTGCCTATTTGAGCCAAGTATACTCTTATTCATGCAGTTACAGATAAATATTCTTGAAATAGTTTAAGTTCATTTCTGCCATTTCTCAGTTGTTAAAAATTAATGGATACTGGTAAATATCATGAAAAACTCACCATAAACATCTTGCTGTTCCCTCCCAGGGCCGAGCTGAGTAATCTGGTAAGCACCGAGTTCCGATAGGGAATGTACTGAACTCTCTTGCCCAGAGCCTTGTCCGATAAGGAACTGTATAATATTTGCAGTTTTTCATTTTAATGATGGGTACATCAGAATCAGAATTACTTTGTTGCCAGTATGTGAAACATACCAGAATTGATTATGGTTTGGTGCCAATCATAAAACACAGGACAATACCACAACAGGCAACACAATAGTAACCAACAGTAGTCCAAACAGGCAAGAGTAACCAACAATTAGCAGAACAGTGACATGTCCAATTATCAAACGTAAATAAATGTGAACATTTGAGCAGACTCAATAATTATCAATAGAACAAGAAAAGCAGGAAATGTCATTTGCAGATGTTGTGCAGGGACAGTCAGGATATTATACCTGAGTGAGTTTTGTTGAGAAGCTGGATAGCTACAGGAAAGATGCTCTGGAAAAGATGTTTAGTCCTGGTGATGATGGGGTGATGGACTCTCGGATGGCAATTTGATGAAAAGGTGACTGCGAGGCGGGTGGAGTCAGCAGTAATCTTTTTTCAGATCTTTCCTTCGCTTTAGCAATGGAAAGGTCTTTTAATGTCAGTATCTGGCAATCATTTCTCTTTTCTGCTGAGTGGAGCACTGGCTGCAACCGGGAGTTGGAGAGGGAGGAGGTGGCAGGAACCGAACGGTGAGAGAGGTGGTCACAACACTCTCAGTGACAGCTGCGTAAAAATTCAGCAGGATTCCCTCTGAGATACTAAGCTGCCTAAGTTGGAGTAGGAGGTACAACCTCAGAATCAGAATCAAGTTTATTATCACCGCATGTGTTGTAATAAATTAATAAATTACACAATACATATACTGTATTGAATAGGTTAAAAATCGTGCAAAAAGCAGAAATAATATATGTTAAAAAAGTGAGGTTGTGTTCACGGCTTCAATGTCCATTTAGGAATCGGGTGGTAGAGGGGAAGAAGCTGTTCCAGAGTTGCTGAGTGTGTGCCCTCAGGCTTCTGTATCTCCTACCTGGTGGTAACAGTGAGAAAAGGGCATGCCCTGGGTGCTGGGGGTCCTTAATAATGGACGCTGCCTGTCTGAGACATCGCCCCCTGAAAATGTCCTGGGTTCTTTGTAGGCTAGTGCCCAAAATGGAGCTGACTAAATTTACAACACTCTGCAGCCTCTTTCAGTCCTGTGCAGTAGCCCCTCCATACCAGACAGTGATGCAGCCTGTCAGAATGCTCTCCACGGTACATCTTTAGAAGTTTTTGAGTGTATTTGTTGATATGCTAAATCTCTTCAAACTCCCAAAGAAGTATAGATGCTGTCTTACCTTCTTTATAACTGCATCGATATATTGGGACCAGGTTAGGTCCTCAGAGATCTTGACACCCAGGAACTTGAAGCTGCTCACTCTCTCCACTCCCTTTATGAGGATTGGTATGTGCTCCTTCATCTTACCCTTCCTGAAGTCCACAATCATCTCTTTTGTCTTACTGACATTGAGTGCCAGGTTGTTGCTGCGACACCACTCCACTAGTTGGCATATCTCACTCCTGTATGTCCTCTCATCACCACCTGAGATTCTACCAACAATGGTTGTATTGTCAGCAAATTTGGTATTTGAGCTACGCCTAGCCACACAGTCATGGGTATGGAGAGAGTAGAGCAGTGGGCTAAGCACACTCTCCTGAGGTGAACTAGTTTTGATCATCAGCAAGAAGGAGATATTATCATCAATCCACATAAATTGTGGTCTTCTGGTTAGGAAGTTGAGGATCCAATTGCAGAGGGAGTTACAGAGGCCCAGGTTCGTTAACTTCTCAGTTAAGATTGTGCGAATGATGGTATTAAATGCTGAGCTATAGTCAATGAACAGCATCCTGACATAAGAGTTTGTGTTGTCCAGTTGATCTAAAGTGGTGTGGTCAGCCATTGAGATTGCATCTGCTGTTGACCTATTGTGACGATAGGCAAATTGCAGTGGGTCCAGGTCCTTGCTGAGGCAGGAGTTCAGTCTAGTCATGACCAACCTCTCAAAGCATTTCATCAGTGTAGATGTGAGTGCTACTGGGCGATAGTCATTAAGGCAGCTCACTTATTCTTCTTAGGCACTGGTATAATTGTAACTTTTTAAAGCAAGTGGGAAATTTCACCCATAGCAGAGAGGGGTCGAAAATGTCCTTGAATATTCCCGCCAGCTGTTTGGCACAAGTTTTCAGAGCCATACTAGACAATCCTACTGATGAGTGTAATGTATTTATCCCACTTCAATGCCTTAGTAATGGTAGTCCCCAGGCATTTGAATAACTTGAAAACAGACACAGCCTGACCATTAATTTCCAAGGGGGGGGGGGGGGTTAGTGGAAAACAAAATTTGTTTCCAGTGTCTTGATAGCATTAGGCTACAAGTTGTTACAAGCACACCATGCTGCAAGACAGTCTACTTCTCTTTGAAAGCAGGTCACATCATTATTAGAGATGAGACCAACTACAGTCGAGTCACACACAAACTTCAGGATGTTTATGGATTTGTCTGTGGAGTCATTTGTATAAAGCAAGAAGAGGAGGGTTGAAAGAACGCAACCCTGGAGAGAACTTGTGATTATAAACATTCAATCAGATTGGCAGGAGTCCAGCCATACATACTGCTTCCTTCCTGTCAGGAAGTACATAATCCACTGACAGCGAGCTGGGTTAGATTGCTCTGGAGCAACTCTGGAGCAATAGTGTTGAAGGTGGAGCTAACTCCACAAACAAGATCCTCACATAGGTGTTGGGGGAAGTCCTAATGCTGTAGAATGCAATGAAGGCACAAATTAACTGCATCCTCAACTGAGCAATTTCATAGTTCAAAGGTCAAAGTAAGCTTATTATCAAAGTACATATATGTCACCATACACAACCCTGAGATTCATTTTCTTGTGGGCATACTCAATAAATTTATAATAGAATAATAAACATAATAGAATCAACTAGTGTGTAAAAGACACAAACTCTGCAAATACAAAATGAAAGAAATAATAATAATAATAATAATAATAATAATAATAATAATAACTAAATAAGCAATAAGAACATGATGAAGAGTCCTTGAAAGGGAGTCCATAAGTTGTAAGAACATTTCAATGATGGGAGAAGTGGAGTTATCTCCTTTAGGTTCAAACGCTTGACAGTCGAGGGGTAATAACTGTTCCTGAACCTGGTGATGTGAGTCCTGAGGCCTGGTGTGAGAATCTTCTTCCTGATGGCAGCATTTAGAAGAAAGCATAAGTTGGGGGTCCCTAATGATGGATGCTGCTTTCTTGCGACAACACTCCATGTAGATGTGCTCAATGGTGGGGAGGTCTTTACCTGTGATGGACTGGGCCATGTTCATTACTTTTTGTAGGAAGTTCCATTCCAGTGCTCTGGAGTTTCCATACCAGGCTGTTATGCAACCACACATCTGTGGAAGTTTATCAGAGTTTTAGATGTCATGCAAATCTTCGCAAACTCCTTAGGAAATAGAGGTGTAGCCATGCCTCCTTTGTAATTTTTTTTTATGTGCTGGGCCCAGGACAGGTCCTCTGAAAGGATAACACTGAAGAATTTAAAGTTGCTGACCCTCTTCATCTTTGATCCTTTGATTTGGCCAATGACAGTGGTATCATTAGCAAACTTGAAAATTGCACTGCAGTCTTAAGTGTAAAGCAAGTAGAGCGGGGAGCTGAGCACACAGCCTTGTGGTGCACCTGTGCTGAGATTGTAGAGGAGATGTTGTTGCCAATCCAAACTGACGAGGGTCTGCAAGTGAAGAAATCAAAGATCCAATTGCACAAGGAGGTATTGAGTCCAAGGTCTTGAAGCTTATTGATTAGTTTTGAGGCAATGATGGTTTCAATGAAGAGCGTCCTGATATATGCCCCTTTGCTGTCCACATGTTCCAAGGTTGAATGAGGAGTCAATGAGAGGGCATCTGCTGGGGACCTGTTGTGCTAGTAGGCAAATTGAAGTAGATTCTAGTTGCTTCTCAGTCAGGATTTGACAAGTTTCATCACCAAGCTCTCAAAACACTTCATCACTGTAGAAGTAAGTGCTACTGGACAATTGTTGTTGAGGCAGGTTACCATGTTCTTCTTAGGCACCAGTATAAGTGAAGCTTGCTTGAAGCATTTGGGTACCTCATGCTACTGAAGCAAGAGGGTAAAGATTTCAGTGAACACTTCAACCAGTTGATCAGCACGGGTCTTTAGTACTTGGCCAGGTACACTGTTTGGACTGGATGCCCTTTGTGGATTCACATTCCTGGAGGATGCTCGCATGTCGGCGTCAGAGACTGTAACCACTGTAGGATTTTGTAATGGTCCCTCCATGTTTTGATGGTCTAAGCGAGCATAGAAAGCATTGAGCTTGTCTGGAAGCAAAGCCCTGTTATCAGCTATGTCACCTGATTTTACTCTATAATAGGTGATGGCATTCGAACCCTGCCATGACTGTCAAGCATCCTTTGTTGATTCAAGTTTAGTCCGGAATTGCAACTTGCCCAGAGAGATGGCTTTCCAGAGATCGTGCCTAAACCTTTTGGAACTGCTTGGTCACCAGACTTGAACTCCTTTGTTCTGGCCCTCATCAGGTTGTGTATCTCATGATTTATCCAGGGTTTCTGGTTGGGGAAGGTTGAATGATTTTGTGGGGACACACCCATCTACAACTGTTTTTATAAGGCTCTATAAGCAAACTGTAGCAGGTCAAGGCAGGCCAACATTAGATGCTCAACCGTTTTCATTTCTACCAAAGTCAGAGCAACTGGCCTACAATCATTTAGTCCAATGATTTTGTCTTTCTTGGGAACTGGAACAATTAAAGCAACTTTAAAGCAATGAAGAACCCTACGTAATTGCAGGGAGGTGTTAAATATCTTAGTAAAGACAAGCGCTAGCTGCACAGTGTCTTAGAGTACCAGGTTAGACACCATCAGGGCCTGCAGCGATCCTAGTATAAGCAATCCCAGTATCAAAAGAAGTGAGAATCCAAGACATCCGTAGTATCCAAGACATCTTCAAGGAGTGGTGCCTCAGAAAAGAGGCTTCCTTCATCAAGGATCACCACCCTTTAATCATTGTCACCATCAGGTAGGAGGTACAGAAGCCTGAAGGTACACAATCAGTCACTGGGGGACAGTTTCTTCCCCTCTGCCATCTGATTTCTAAATGGCTATTGAACCCATGAACACTACCTCATACTTTTTTAAAATTGTTGTTGTTGTAGTACTTAACTTAATTTAACTATTTTATATTAATGTACAGATATATACTGTAACTACTGTGATTCTGTTTTTTTTACAGAACATAGAACCATAGAACATTACAGCACAGAAACAGGCCTTTTGGCCCTTCTTGGCTGTGCTGAACCATCTTTCTGCCTAGTCCCACTGACCTGCACCTGGACCATATCCCTCCAAACCCCTCTCATCCATATATCTGTCCAAGTTTTTCTTAAATGTCAAAAGTGAGCCCACATTCACCACTTCATCTGGCAGCTCATTCCACACTCCCACTACTCTCTGTGTGAAGAAGCCCCCCATAATGTTCCCTTTAAACTTTTCCCCCTTCACCCTTAACCCATGACCTCTGTTTTTTTTCTCCCCTGGACTCAGTGGAAAAAGCCTGCTTGCATTCACTCTATCTATACCCATCATAATTTTATACACCTCTATCAAATCACCCCTCATTCTTCTATGCTCCAGGGAATAAAGTCCTAACCTATTCAACCTTTCTCTGTAACTCAGTTTCTCAAGTCCCGGCAACATCCTTGTAAACCTTCTCTGCACTCTTTCAACCTTATTAATATCCTTCCTGTAATTAGGTGACCAAAACTGCATACAATACTCCAATGTCTTATACAACCTCACCATTACATTCCAACTCTTATACTCAATACTTTGATTTATAAAGGCCAATGTACCAAAAGCTCTCTTTACTACCCTATCTACTTGTGACGCCACTTTTAGGGAACTATGTATCTGTACTCCCAGATCCCTCTGTTCCACTGCACTCCTCAGTGTCCTACCATTTACCTTGTATGTTCTACCTTGGTTTGACCTTCCGAAGTGCAATACCTCACAATTGTCCGCATTAAACTCCATCTGCCATTTGTCAGCCCATTCCTCCAACTGGTCCAAATCCCTCTGCAAGCTTTGAAAACGGTCCTCACTGTCCACTACACCTCCAACCTTGGTATCGTCAGCTGATCCAATTTGCGACATGTATTGCATATCATGTACCATCATGTATTGCATTGCACTGCTGCGGGAAGGTCAACAGATTTCACAACATATTCCGGTGATATTAAATCTGATTCTGAATCTGAGATGAGAAAAATGCTGATTGTCCTTATCATACCGGCAATAAAACTGATAGATCTGATTGGCCAAGGTTGAGGAGAGAGACACTTGGGAGCGCTTCTGTTTGAAGTTGGTAAGACCTTGCAGGGAACTCCAGACTGTCCAGCTGTTGGTGTTGAAGTCTCTCTCTGGCTGATCCTTTCCCCACTTTCAGAGCTTTGTTAAACTGCTGTTTTGCAGAGCTATATTCCTCTCGTTTCCAGACCTGTAGGCATGATCCTTTGCAGATATGAGAGTCCTGAACTCCTTGGTGAACCGCGGGCTCACATAAAGAAATCAAGATAAAGACATCAAGACTCACTCACACTGATTTTGTTTACTGTGCACAGTATAAAGAATTGCCAGGGCAGGGATTAGACATAAATATTAAAACTGCAAGCTGGACTCAAGATGCAATATCGGTTTCATTTACTTTTTGAAGAAAGGTCAGGTAGGGTTAAGCTCACCTAATAACATTTCCAAGTGTTGTTAGACTGAGATTGATTGCTCGTGCTTCATTGAATCTGTCAGAAGTGACTCCTGCACTTTGCTGCCTTTCACTGCCAGCCAAATCCACCAGGTCAATTTCCGAATGCTTCACACTATGCTGGTCTGCGAACACCTGCTATGAATATGAAGTAGTTATTTATTTGCCTATCAAGCTGCAATCAGAGTACCTACTGAACTGAATGAAATGCAGCGGCCAAGTTAAGAAATAAGGACATAAAATGTGCAGAAAAATTAAATGCTTGATATAAAACAGGAAAACATGGACATGGTGGTGAGCAACCTTTTGCATTGGTCATCATGTCCTGGAGAGAACATATGGCTCATTTAGCTAAAAACATTTAGACAACTATTTTAATGGACCTGTTGAGATGAGGGGTCTGTATCCACACACTATGACTAAACAATCCCTCAACAAGTGTGATGTGAAGAGATTAAGACCATAAATCAAGGAGCAGAATTAGGCACTTGGCCCATCATTATTGATTTATTATACCTCTGAAACCCACTCACCTACCTTCTCCTCGTAGCCTTTGACACCCTGATAAATCAAGATTCTATCAAACTCTACCCAATGACTTGGCCTCCACAGCTGTTTGTGCCAATGATTTCCACAGATTTACCTCCCTCTGACTAAAGACATTTTTCCTCATCTCTGTTCAAAATGGATGTTCCTCTATTCTGAGGTTCTGCCCTCAGGTCCTAGATTCCCCCACCATAGGAAAATCCTCTCCACATCCACTTTATCTAAGCCTATCAATATTGGATAGGTTTCAATGAGATTTCACCCCCACCCCCATTCTTCTAAACTCCAGTGAGTACAGGCCCAGAGCCGTCAAATACTCCTCATATGTTAAACCTTACAGTCCTGGGATCATTCTGGAGAAGCTCCTCTGGGCTCTCTGCAATGCCAGCATATCTTTTCTTAGGTAAGGGGCCCAGACCTGCTCACAATACTGCAAGTGCAGTGTGGCTAATGCATTATAAAGCCTTAGCATTACATACTTGCTTTTGTATTCTAGACTTCTTGAAATGAATGCTAACATTGCATTTGCCTTTCTTACCACAAACGCAGTCGGCAAGATAACCTTCAGAAAAGCCTGTACATGGACTCCCATGTCCCTTTGCACTTCTGATTTTAGAATTTTCTCACCAAAATAGTCCACACCTTTATTCCTTCTACCAAAGTGCATGACCATACACTTCCCTACACTATATTCTATCTGCCATTTCTTTGCCCATTCTCCCAATCTAAATCCTTCTCCAGACACCTGGATTCCTCAACACTACCTGCACTTCCACCTTTCTTCGTATCATCCCTAAACTTAGCCACAAAGCCATCAATTCCTTCATTAGCATACTGTATAATGTGAAAAAATGGTCCCAATGTTGACCCCTGCAGAAGATCACTAGTCACAGGCAGCCAACTAGAAAAGTCCACCATTATTCCCACTCTTTGTCAATATCCATGCTAGTATCTTTTCTTTAATACCTTGGTGTCTTATGTTGTTAAGCAGCCTTATGTGTGGCAACTTGTCAAAGGCATTTTGAAAATCCAAGTAAACAACATCTACTGACTCTCCATTGTCTATTCTGCTTGTTTTTTAGAAACATAGAAAACTTACAGCACAATACAGGTCCTTCAGCCCTCAAAGTTGTGCCGAACATGTCCCTACCTTAGAAATTACTAAGCTTACCCATAGCCCTCTATTTTACTAAGCTCCATGTACCTATCTAAAAGCCTCTTAAAAGACCCTATCGTATCCATAGAATTTCCTCAAAGACTTCCAATAGATTTGTCAGGCACAATTTCCCCTTAAGAACACCCTGCTGACTTCGGCCTATTTTGTCATGTGCCTCCAGGACTCTGAAACCTCTTCAACTTCTGCCTTAAATATACCCTTGGACATGACCTCTACAGCAGACCGTGACAGAGCATTCCACAAATACACTCTCCCTGACTAAAACAGTTCCTCCTTACCTCTGTTCTATAAGGTCACCCCTTAATTTTGTGGTTGTGCCCTCTGGTTCTGGATACCCCCACCACAGGAAACATCCTCTCCACACCCACCCTATCTAGTCCTTTCAACATTCAGTAGGTTTCAATGAAATCCCCCAGCATTCTGTCCCTTTTGTACAGGTCACGCCTTCCCCAGAAAGCATCCCAAAGGTCCAGAAATCTGAAACCCTCCCCCCTGCACCAATTCTTCAGGTATGCATTCATCTGCCAAATCATCCAATTCTTACCCGCACCCACACTGGCAACAATCCAGTGATGACTACCCTGGAGGAAAAGCTTTTCAGCTTTCTACCTACCTCCCAATATTCTCTCTTCAGGTCTATTTACCTTTTCCTTCCTGTGTTGTTGGTGCCTATACATACCATGATTTCTGGTTGTTAACCCTCCCCACTTAGAATACTGGGGTATTCAATCCGAGATGTCCCTGACCCTGGCATCTGGGAGGCAACATACCATCTGGGTGTCTCTTTCACGTTCACAAAATCTGCTTCCTAATTAAGGAATCTTCTTTCCCCTCTTCCTCTTTCCCCCCTTCTCTTCTGAGTCACAGAGACAGACTCATGTTGAGATTAGGTCACAGCTGCCTCCCCCTGGTTGGTCGTTCCCCCCTCCAGTGGTATCCAGAATGCATTACTTGTTGTTGAGGGGAAAGGCCACAGATGTACTCTGTACTGGCTGCCTTTCCCTTTCTTGACAGTCACCCAGTTTGACCACCAGTTCAATTTCATTCATTTAGATTATTTTGAAAAATCTTATAAGACCAAATGAATTTGAATAAGCAACAAGCAGTGTGTTCAACTGCAGCATCAAAGCTGTGTTAATGGTACTGCGCCTCTGTTATTCATTGATCCTGAAAAATATATTACTTTTCAATAATACCCCAGCATTGAATGACATGGTTCTAATTGAATGCACATGTGGAATAAATTATGAACAGGAAAAATCCTTGCAGTTGACAGTCAATACCACTAGGTATAAATAATGGAGTCAATAGTGGATAATTCATCTGCTTTGTGGGACTGGACAATAATGTCTTGGCTCTAGACAGGGAAGGCCACTAACCTGATGGACAACCAAGATGAGGTATAACTCAGTACTATTAACTATTGATGTGCTGTGGCAATGCCACTGTTCGTGCCCCATATTTGAGGAAGAATTATATGTTGGGACAGTGTTGTGGTAAATTTATTTAGGATGCCTCCCATGCAGCAAGAGATGCAATCAACTTACATGGTTAAGATTTCTTGCATGTCTGTTGGGTAAATTATCTGAGCTCCACAATCACCATAAAAGCATTCAAAGTGAATTGGATTATTATGGTGTCTGAACACATCACCTACAAAGCCTACCCACACCAACCCGAGCCAGCTAAGCTGACTATGTCTGAGAGGTATTTCACAAGGCAGAGAATGCACTTCACGGGCTTCAGATGTCAGATCCTGAGAGCAAGCTGCAAGAATACCCTGGATACCTTATTGTGACTCATTGCTGTTCAATTACAACGATCACAACCAGGAACTGCTTCAAAATATCTCTGATTTAGAAGGTGTAAATAATTTCAGTAAGTCTAGTAAGAAGCGTAAATTAAATTAAAATTACCTTAACATAATACCAAATTATTTTTTTAAAAAGCTAAAATCAAAAATTAAAATCAATAAATTTAAAGTATCCCTTTTCCCTCATTTAACTTGACCTTCAGCCACCATTACATTTGACAGAATAGGATAATGGTTTCTGTGCCAGCTTACACTGGCAGATAAACTGAAGGACTTGACTCAGTCCTTCAGTGCTCAATCCAACAGGGAATAGCCAACAGTCTCCTACATCAAGGCCGGCAAAAATAAAATCATGATCCAATTCAATATTAACCTTTAACTAGACAGATAACAGTCATGGGAAAATACATTCATTATTAGTGAAACATGGTTGCAGGAAGGGTGTGATTGGCAACTAAATATTCCTGGATTTAGTTGCTTCAGGTGTGATAGAGTAGGAGGGGCCAGAGGAGGAGGTGTTGCATTGCTTGTCCGAGAAAACCTTATGGCGGTGCTTTGGAAAGATAGATTACAGAGCTCCTCTAGGGAGGCTATTTGGGTGGAATTGAGGAATGGGAATGGGAAAGGTGTAGTAACACTGATAGGAGTGTATTATAGGCCACCTAATGGGGAGCGTGAGTTGGAAGAGCAAATGTGTAAGGAGATAGCAGATATTTGTAGTAAACACAAGGTGGTGATTGTGGGAGATTTTAATTTTCCACACATAGATTGGGAAGCTCATTCTGTAAAAGGGCTGGATGGTTTAGAGTTTGTGAAATGTGTGCAGGATAGTTTTTTGCAACAATACATAGAAGTACCGACTAGAGATGGGGCAGTGTTGGATCTCCTGTTAGGGAATGCGATAGGTCAGCTGACAGATGTATGTGTTGGGGAGCACTTCGGGTCCAGTGATCACAATAGCATTAGCTTCAATATAATTATGGAGAAGGACAGGACTGGACCTAGAGTTGAGATTTTTGATTGGAGAAAGGCTAACTTTGAGGAGATGCGCAGGGATTTAGAGAGAGTGGATTGGGTCAAGTTGTTTTATGGGAAGGATGTAATAGAGAAATGGAGGTCATTTAAGGGTGAAATTATGAGGGTACAGAATCTTTATGTTCCTGTTCGGTTGAAAGGAAAGGTTAAAGGTTTGAAAGCGCCATGGTTTTCAAGGGATATTAGAAACTTGGCTCGAAAAAAGAGGGATGTCTACAATAGATATAGGCAGCATGGAGTAAAGGAATTGCTCGAGGAATATAAAGAATGTAAAAGGAAACTTAAGAAAGAGATTAGAAAAGCTAAAAGAAGTTACGAGTTTGGTTTGGCAAATAAGGTGGAAGTAAATCCGAAAGGCTTCTACAGTTATATTAAAAGCAAGAGGATAGTGAGGGATAAAATTGGTCCCTTAGAGAATCAGGGTGGTCAGCTATGTGTGGAGCCGAGGGAGATGGGAGAGATTTTGAACGATTTCTTCTCTTCGGTATTCACTAAGGAGAAGGATATTGAATGGTGTAAGGTGTGGGAAACAAGTAAGGAAGTTATGGAACCTATGACAATTAAAGAGGTGGAAGTACTGGCGCTTTTAAGAAATTTAAAAGTGGATAAATCTCCGGATCCTGACCGGATATTCCCCAGGACATTGAGGGAAGTTTGTGTAGAGATAGCAGGAGCTCTGACGGAGATCTTTCAGATGTCATTAGAAACGGGGATTGTGCCGGAGGATTGGCGTATTGCTCATGTGGTTCCATTGTTTAAAAAGGGTTCTAGAAGAAAGCCTGGCAATTATAGACCTGTCAGTTTGACATCAGTGGTGGGTAAATTAATGGAAAGTATTCTTAGAGATAGTATTTATAATTATCTGGATAGACAGGATCTGATTAGGAGTAGCCAGCATGGATTTGTGCGTGGAAGGTCATGTTTGACAAACCTTATTGAATTTTTTGAAGTAGTTACGAGGAATGTTGATGAGGGTAAGGCAGTGGATGTAGTCTATATGGACTTCATCAAGGCCTTTGACAAAGTTCCACATGGAAGGTTAGTTAAGAAGGTTCAGTCGTTAGGTATTAATGCTGGAGTAATAAAATGGATTCAACAGTGGCTAGATGGGAGATGCCAGAGAGTAGTGGTGGATAATTGTTTATCGGAATGGAGGCCGGTGACAAGCGGGGTGCCTCAGGGATCTGTTTTGGGCCCAATGTTGTTTGTAATATACATAAATGATCTGGATGATGGGATTAGTAAGTATGCTGATGATACTAAGGTAGGAGGTGTTGTGGATAATGAGGTGGGTTTTCAAAGCTTGCAGGGAGATTTATGCCGGTTAGAAGAATGGGCTGAACGTTGGCAGATGGAGTTTAATGCTGAGAAGTGTGAGGTTCTACATTTTGGCAGGAATAATCCAAATAGAACATACAGGGTAAATGGTAGGGCATTGAGGAATGCAGTGGAACAGAGAGATCTAGGAATAATAGTGCATAGTTCCCTGAAGGTGGAGTCTCATGTAGATAGGGTGGTGAAGAAGGCTTTTGGAACGCTGGCCTTTATAAATCAGAGCATTGAGTACAGAAGTTGGGATGTAATGTTAAAATTGTACCAGGCATTGGTAAGGCCAAATTTGGAATATTGTGTACAGTTCTGGTCACCGAATTATAGGAAAGATATCAATAAATTAGAGAGAGTGCAGAGACGATTTACTAGGATGTTACCTGGGTTTCAGCACTTAAATTACAGAGAAAGGTTGAACAAGTTAGGTCTCTATTCATTGGAGCGTAGAAGGTTGAGGGGGGATTTGATCGAGGTATTTAAAATGTTGAGAGGGATAGATAGAGTTGACGTGAATAGGCTGTTTCCATTGAGAGTAGGGGAGATTCAAACGAGAGGACATGATTTGAGAGTTAGGGGGCAAAAGTTTAAGGGAAACACGAGGGGGTATTTCTTTACTCAGAGAGTGATAGCTGTGTGGAATGAGCTTCCTGTAGAAGTAGTAGAGGCCAGTTCAGTTGTGTCATTTAAGGTAAAATTGGATAGGTATATGGACAGGAAAGGAGTGGAGGGTTATGGGCTGAGTGCGGGTAGGTGGGACTAGGTGAGATTAAGAGTTCGGCACGGAGTAGGAGGGCCGGAATGGCCTGTTTCCGTGCTGTGATTGTTATATGGTTATTAATAGATTAGCCCACTTTATTAGGTACAGGAGTGGAACCCAGTGTGATCTTCCATTGCTATAGCCTATCCACTTCAAGTTCACACACAAAATGCTGGAGGAACTCAGCAGGCCAGGCAACATCTATGGAAAAGAGTACAGTCAACGTTTCAGGACGAGACCCTTCAGCAGAACTGAGTTGATAATTTATGACATTCATGAAACTAGTGATGCCACAAAACACTCTTGTTTAATCTGTTGACACAAACCTCTCTGAAGCTGCTCCCACTGACTGTTCCTGGGATTGAACTTCAATGTTTCCTAGAATGTTCAATTTTCACTCTCAGGCTGTTACTCAGCTTAGGGAGTGTCTGTCTTCTCTGAAGCAGCAGTGACAATGGAAAGGTCGAGCACTTTCACCTGCAGGTCACATTTTCTCTGTGATCCAACCATGGCAACCATGAGAGATTAAAGTTAATATAAAGTTATACTTCAGGCAGATGGGACTCATCAACTGTGGTTGGCAGCTCATCTAGAAACATAGAAAACCTACAGCACAATACAGGCCCTTTGGCCCACAAGGTTGTGCTGAACATGTCCCTACCTTAGAAATTGCTAGGCTTACCTATAGCCCTCTATTTTTCTGAGCTCCATGAACCTATCTAAAAGTCTCTTAAAAGACCCTATCGTATCCGCCTCCACCACCATTGCTGGCAGCCCATTCCATGCACTCACCACTCCCTGCATAAAAAACTTATCCCTGACATCTCCTCTGTACCTACTCCCCAGCAGCTTAAACCTGTGTCCTCTTGTGGCAACCATTTCAGCCATGGGAAAAACTTCTGACTATCCACATGATCAAAGCCTCTCATCATCTTATACACCTCTATCAGGTCACCTCTCATCCTCTGTTGCTCCAAGGAGAAAAGGCCGAGTTCACTCAACCTGAGGCATGCTCCCCAATCCAGGCAACATCCTTGTAAATCTCCTCTGCACCCTTTCTATGGTTTCTGCATCCTTCCTGTAGTGAGGTGACCAGAACTGAGCACAGTACTCCAAGTGGGGTCTGACCAGGGTCCTATATAGCTGCAACATTACCTCTCGGCTCCTAAATTCAATTCCACGATTGACGAAGGCCAATGCACCGTAGGCCTTCCTAAACATGCAGTCAACCTGCACAGCAGCTTTGAGTGTCCTATGGATTCAGACCCAAAGATCCCACTGATCTTCCACACTGCCAAGAGTCTTACCATTAATACTACATTCTGCCATCATATTTGACCTACCAAAATGATCCACTTCACACTTACCTGGGTTGAACCCCATCTGCCACTTCTCAGCCCAGTTTTGCATCCAATCAATATCCCGCTGCGACCTCTGATGGCCCTCTACACTATCCACAACACCCCCAAACTTTGTGTCATCAGCAAATTACTAACCCATCCATCCACTTCCTCATCCAGGTCATTTATAAAAATCATGAAGAGTAAGGGTCCCAGAACAGATCCCTGAGGCACTCCACTGGTGACCAACCTCCATGCAGGATATGACCCATCTACAACCACTCTTTGTCTTCTGTGGGCAAGCTAGTTCTGGATCCACAAAGCAATGTCCCCTTGGATCCCATGCCTCCTTACTTTCTCAATAAGCCTTTCATGAGGTACCTTATCAAATGCCTTGATGAAATCCATATACACTACATCCACAGCTCTTCCTTCATCAATGTGTTTAGTCACATCCTCAGAAAATTCATCAGGCTCGTAAGGCATGACTTGCCCTTGACAAAGCCATGCTAACTATTCCTAATCATATTATACCTCTTCAAATGTTCATAAATCCTGCCTCTCAGGATCTTTTCCGTCAACTTACCAACCACTGAATTAAGACTCACTGGTCTATAATTTCCTTGGCCATTTCTACTCTCTTTTTGAATAAGGGAACAACATCCCCAAACCTCCACACCTCCAGAATCTCTCCCATCCCCATTGATAATGCAAAGATCATCACCAGAGGCTCAGCAATCTCCTCCCTCACCTCCCACAGTAGCCTGGAGTACATCTCATCCGATCCCAGTGACTTATCCAACTTGATGCATTCCAAAAGCTCCAGCACATCCTCTTTCTTAACATCTACATGCTCAAGCTTTTCAGTCTGCTGCAAGTCATCACCACAATCGCCAAGATCCTTTTCCATAGTGAATACTTAAGTAAAGTATTCATTAAGTACCTCTGCTATTTCCTCCATACACACTTTCCCACTGTCACACTTGATAGGTCCTATTCTTTCATGTCTCATCCTCTTGCTCTTCACATATTTGTAGAATGCCTTGGGGTTTTCCTTAATCCTGCCTGCCAAGGCCTTCTCATGGCCCCTTCTGGCTCTCCTAATTTCCTTCTTGAGCTCCTTCTTGTTAGCCTTACAATCTTCTAGATCTCTAACATTACCTAACTCTCTGAACCTTTCGTAAGCTTTTCTTTTCTTCTTGACTAGATTTACTACAGCCTTTGTATACCACGGTTCCTGTACCCTACCATAACTTCCCTGTCTCATTAGAACGCTCCAATGCAGAACTCCACATAAATATCCCCTGAACATTTGCCACATTTCTTCCATACTTTTCCCTGAGAACATGTGTTACCAATTTAAGCTTCCAAGTTCCTGCCTGATAGCCTCATCTAGGGGAAGGGAAACTCTGATCTCAAACCTCCACTGCCTTGCAGCTATACCCACTCATGGGGACAACCTTGGGAGCAAACCCTGAGGGAGAACTCTGGAACTGGAGCCCATAAGGCAATTGTATGTTGAGCTGAACAATGACTGGCTACTCCTGTGACGCTGCTGGTGCCAAACTGTATCGGTCTCTGCTGTTCCTTTGGGTTCCTCAGATGCATGGAGAAGGAGAGCTTGCTACCTGGGCAACAGCTTGCACTTCATATTATACGGCCTAGGCTTGCGTATCTAGACAGCTAGGACACAACATCCTTGATCGACCCTGACCAACGGAGGCCTCAGACTCAGATAAAGTTGTAGCAAGGTAATTATAAAGTTATGCAAAACAACAGTAGTCTCGGGAATTTGGAATATTATAGAACTCAGCAAAGGGGGACAAGAAAATAGATAAAATATTAAAGAGTAAATTGGCAAGAAACATAACAATGGATCGTGACAGCTTTTATATATACATCAAAAGGAAAAGATTAACAAGAAAAATGCAGATCCCATATTGAGAGGGAAGAATTTATAATAAAGAACAGAGAAATGGCAGAGAAATTAATCAATTACTACATATTTGTCTTCACAGAAGACGTAAAATCCTGCCATAAATATCAGAAAACTGCTCTAAATGAGAAGAACAAAGGAAATTGCTTAGAAAAAAACTAAAGAGTGGGTAATGCTAAAATATGGTGAATCCCAAGAAATTGACTGTGTTAATTCCAGAACTTTGAAAGAGATTGTGAAATGTCTTGGATATAAAATTCTGTAATACCTTCTGACTGTAATACTGCATATATATGGGAAGGTCCACAGATTAGAGGGGGTTGGAAGGATATAGTTCAGGTGCAGGTAGATGGGACTAGGCAGATGATCGGGTTGGCCTGGACTGAATGGGCTGTAGAGCCTGTTTCTCTGTTGTGGAACTCAATGACTATATAACCACTGAAATAGGCTCAGAGGTCCAAATGCCTCCTATGTCGTATGTTGTAACATACTCTAAGTTGAATCCAAAATGAAAGATGAGGAGATTAGTGAGATTTGTGGCAGCATTCACCATGGGAACCGTTGACTGTGAGGGGAGCCCTGAGGTGATTGTGGTGAAGTGAGGTGAGAAATCGTAAGAAAATAAAAAGCAAGATTGTGTGGGATTAATCTTACAGAATTTGCTCTCAGCACTTGAGCAGCTTTAACACTATGTGGACTTAGTGAGAGATGTAAAATTATAAGAAAAAGCAATACACCATTATTAATATTTGGAATTTGACCAGCAAAGGATTACAAATATTTGGAAGACGTTCACAGCATTATTTTTTCCATTATTATTGATGGTTACCGAGAGTTGTGCAATAAAAATTGTTTCCCCATATTTCATTGTGCAGTCCTTACCACCCCTGATTAAATAATGTGTTATATGCGTTGCTGAATTAATAGATATTGATCATGTTTAAATTAAAGGCGCACATATACATCACCAGGGAGATGCTGTTTAATAGAAAATCCAATAAATAATGATGGAATATCTAATAAAGATTTTTATCTTTTGTGAAATGAGTATAAAATACTCAGGAGTAGAAATTTATTTTAATAATATGCTTAGATGAAAGTACGAAATGGACCTATAGTAGCTTTATGTTACAGTCTGCTTCGATAATTTTGGAACCAAGAACATATAACAACTACCTTCGGGCATGGTTAGTGCTACCAACCAAAAGATAAATTTCTACATTCAACTTTGATAATTCTATGGTTTAATAGACTACAAATAAAAATAAATAATGACTTGGGTGAAGAACTAGAGGGTCAATTGTATTCTCAAAGGGATTATGCCTTCAGGAAATGGGGTGAAAACGTAGCAGATTGTCCTTCACAGAGATTCGGGCCAGGCACGTAATGATATAACTGTACAAGTTCAATCATCCTTTTGATGAAAATATTGCTTTTGTTTGACTGACACTACTGCAGATTGAACTGCTCATGTTATCAAAATATTATCAGCATTTGATGAAGTGCATTATCCTTTAGTTAAATGATTTTAAAGAATAGCAACATATAAAAATACAGGATGCATTAAAATGTGGCAGTTTTGTGCCACACTTGTCATGTGTTATGGAAACTGAGAATTCTCTTCTCACAATTTGTTCTCTTCTCACATTTTAGAAATTTTAATCGTTGAGTACATTAGAAATAATGGAGGTAACTTGAAAGCAAAACAAAGCTCATAACTGTGATGGAATTTTACCCATGGTTACCTGTCAATAATGTTAATGTAAATCAGTAACTATACAAAAAAAAAACATTATGTATCTGTATAGTAATCACATACCCATTGTGACTTTCAGCTTCAGATTATGAACTTCCTTTTTTTCAGCATTCTTTTCATCAGGTTTCAAATTTCATATTCTAAAGTTTGTGCCCAAACTAGCAATTGTACAATAAGAGCTAGACACTTTAAGTAACACTTTTCGCAGACCAAAAATAATCTAAGAATGTCAGCAAATAAATCAAAAATCTTAATAAATGTAATTCCATTTCAACATAATTTACACTTTGTCTGCTAAGTTTCACTAAAATGCAGGGAAATATATTCAAATTAAGTAGGATTCATATTGGTTTCAATACTTTTGTATATTTTCATAGTCATATCTTCTCTGAGTTGACGGTTCTTCTTTTCATTTCCAACTTTGCTTGCTTTCCTTCCTCATTTGTGCTCAGTTTAATACACAGTAATTAACTCTTTAACTGTAACAGGAATAAATTCCACATGTTATTATCCTAAGTATTTCTTAACCACATAAGGTTCTACCCTTCAAACCTTACTCAGTTAAGCAGGATCAAATAATAGCTTTGCTAAACCACTTCTATAATGCTTAATTACGATGGTTTCACAATTATATATGAAAAGGTAATGCTACTAAAATGTATTTTGCTCACTGCTTCATATTGTTGCCTTTTTATTGGGAGCATTTCCAAAAGCCTAGATGCTGAAAAGATACCACACTATTAACAAGCTTCCTTAATGGTCTTGTACTCAATACCTGCTGAAAGTAGATTCTGATAACCATGTGGGATCTGCTGCTACTAGTGTTCCAATTCGTTGAAGCAACACTTCTGTTCCGGATTCCTTGTTTCAGGAAAGCCTCGAGTTGACCAAAGCTGCTACAAAGTACTGACTTAAGGCTCTCAACGTAAAATCCATTTTTGCCTTCCCGGATCCGTAGACCACCAGGGTTTCGAATCTTTGACAGGAGGTCCTTAACCTTTAAAACCAAAATAAGTGACCACAACAGATAATGCAAGTCTCTGACTGGTAGCTGGCAACCAATGTCTGATCTTTTTTTTAATCTACTGCAAATCCATAAGCAAATATATTCATGAATAATAGCAATGCTATTTTAAAATACTACAAAACATTTATTTTGCTCATGGCTTCATATCATCACTCTAATATTACTGTTTATCAAATATCACATGATGTCCATTGGTTCCAACAGACTCAATATTGGAAAGCTTTGGCATAGTCTGTGAGCTCCACTTATGGTATTACAACCAGAAGCCGGAAAAATGGATTCTTATAATCATGTAAGTAAAATGAATAAACTCTTCTCAGGCTTCCAGCCAGGTACAGGTATCGTTTATAACCGATGCATCATCCCTAATGAAGATGGCAGAGTTTGTCATCGAAACGTCAGTTATAATCAATATCTGTACCTGGCAGGAGAGCCTGAGAAGAGTTTATTCATCATATACACCAGGAAAGCACTAGATCCTTTTTCAAGTAAGTGATTTTTTTTTTAAACTGCAGACACTGGAAATCTGAAATAAAAACAAAAAATAATGAAATTCTCAGATCCGTTTCTCCCCCCACAGATGCAGTCAACCTGTTGAGTGTTTCCAGCACTTTCTGTTTTTATTTATGATCACCATGTGGCATCTCCTTCTAATGGTGTTCCAGTTAGTTGTGGGAACACTTATGGACCTGTTCCTGAAACATGTTGCTTGGTATGTGGAATGAGCTTCCTGTAGAAGTAGTAGAGGCCAGTTCAGTTGTGTCATTTAAGGTAAAATTGGATAGGTATATGGACAGGAAAGGAGTGGAGGGTTATGGGCTGAGTGCGGGTAGGTGGGACTAGGTGAGATTAAGAGTTCAGCACGGACTAGGAGGGCCGGAATGGCCTGTTTCCGTGCTGTGATTGTTATATGGTTATATGGTTATATGGTTATATGGTAATGGCATAGAAGTGCTCAGATTAAAAGATAGTGACACAAGATAGATAATTTCCTTTGGCAGAGTTGCCAAGAGACAGATGCTGTGGCTGCAAGATCAAATTAATGGGACAGAATGAAGTGCAGAAGCACTTCTATATGGAGGAACTTTTCCAGGGCTGGTGATTGAGGCAGAAACAATGCTAACATCCTTGATCAGAGACTAAATTGTTCTTGGGAATGGTTGGCAGAATGTGCAACTTGCTGCAAGCACTGGCCCATGAAGAAATCAAACCCATTATCAGTGAGATCTCAATTGAATCATTTGAGCCAAATGATGTATACTTCATTTGTATAATTATATACTTCTAGTAAGAGACCAGAATGTGCTGGGAATTGCTACTGATCATCACTTGGCTGCTGGCATTTACTGCTTCTCCTGTAAATCCAACAAGTGTGGGTCGCCTCAGCAAACGTATTGGCACTGAACTTGCTGGACAAGTTACCCTTGCAAATTCCTTGAAACATTGATGGAATAATGCAATAACGCAGCACTAACTTAAAGAATCTCCCAAAGATCTGAGGCAGGAACAGCAAATCCAATCAACTTCTTCACTACTCTACTGCAAAAAAAAAGTATGTTTTCAAGAGAGAATGCACTGAAGATTCCTCTGAATGGTTCCTTGGAGGGTAAGCCTGTCATGTGAGGAGAGATTGTATAGAGCATGCCAGGCTATTGGTTAGAGTTTAGAAGTTTGAAAGGTGACTTCATCAACACAAACAAAGTTTGTTCAGCAGAAAAGATGCAAAGAAGATGTTTTATTTGTCAAAGGAGTGTGGATCTTAGAGTCAAAATAAGGAGTAGGACATTCATGACAGAAATGACAAAACGTTTCTGCACACAGAGGACGGTGGATCTATGGAGTTCTGTGCCCCAAAGGGCAATGGAGGCTGACTCATTTTCTACATTCAAAATGGAGCTTGATAGAATTTCAGATATTAGAGTCAACCACAAGAGTGAGAATATGGAGTGACAATTAGGCCAATAATGAGGGCAACTTTCCTCCCTTGAAACAAATAAGTAAACCAGATGGGCTTATAATTAAAATTACCAAATTTTAAGGACTGAATTTAAATTCCACACCTGACAGAATTCAAAGGTAGGTTATCAGTTAGGATTATTAGTCTGGGTTACTTGTGAGGTAATTTAACTGCTGTATCACCACTGCAACTAATTATTATATAGTAACATAAACCAGACATCAATTCACAACCAATATAGGCTCTTTATCCAAATGCTAATCATACCCTTCCTCCACAGCTGCTGCATAACCTGTTCTTTGAGCAGCTTGGTTTTGCTCCAGATTGCAGCATCTGCAGTCTCTTGTGTCTCCATCTTAGATTTACACCATATCCATCAGTATCTATGCCTTATAATCAACTTCAACATAATGGGTGCCCATCCAAAGTTGAACTCTTTTCTTTAGCACTGATATTTACTGTCCACAAAAATTGGAAAGTGTCATTACATTTAGGCGTACAATTACCATTTTACTACCAGACAATACCATATCTGTACTGTACATACCTGTTCATTGTAGATCTCAAACATGCTAAAATAAACCTACAAAAAACAATTGATATCCAATAAAGTGGCAGGTTTAGATGTTAAACCAATTTTAAACAAACTTAGAAACACTATAAAAATGATAGAGCTTCTTACATAAAACTCTATGTCATTCTTTTGATGCAACTTAATCTCCTTGAAGAGTTCTTCACAAATCATGGGAACAAGACCCCTGTTTCTTCCAAATCCTGTCATGGAGTGGCTCTTCCCTGATCCAGTCTGTCCATAGGAAAAGAGAGTTGCATTGTACCCCTGCCAGGCCTTCTCCAGCACTGCTCTCCCAAGGTCGTTAAAGATTCTTTCCTTTCAATGAATGTCAGAAATGGATTCACAGTAATATAAAAATCACGATATTCAAAATTATTCTGCAAATCGAGATAGATTTTTAATGCTTTAAAATAATACTGCATGTCATTTGTTAATGTTTGCTATTCTTATTTTTTATTTATTTCTAGAGAGTTTCACTTAAGAGGAGCCAAGACTTGAAGCGTGCGGCACGATAACTTAAAAGAGGCAGATACTAGTTGTTTCTGGTGCAGAGGTACATTGTTAGTTAATGGTTGATTGTCTTATTAGCTCATTGATAGCAGCCAATAAAAAGAGCCAAGCAGAGTGGCCATTCTGGAGGAGGGAAAGAAGGGATAGGACTGGTGAATTTTGTGTTGGGGTTGGATGGTGGATTTGGAGAAATGAAGGGAATGAGGAGATAGTGAGGGGATGGATGAATGAAAACTGAGACAAAGGGAGTAAAAGATTAAGAAATGATAGTGGAAAGAGCTCTGAAAGTGAGGAGATGAACAAGTTCAGAGAGAAGGTGGTGTCATAATAAGGTTTAATGAGAAGGCTCAAGGATATATGAAGAAAATTAACCTGTTTGTTCTAACAACAACACTGGTAAATAAGATAGGGGAAATAGTATTTGCAAAAGTCCTTAATGATGGCAACCTATTGGTAAGATGTGTAAATGAGGAACAGCTTGAGAAAGCACTCAAATTAAGAGAGGTAGGAAAATGTAAGGTGGAATACACAGGGAGGGTGGAAGCATGAAATGGTGGTGGATGTAAAGGAGTGATCATGGGGGTCACTCATGATCACCAATGAGTATAAATATGGAGGAGTTAAAGAGGAATATCAAAGGAGGAAAAGTAATGTTCAAAGACTGAAAACAACAAAGGAGGGAGTGAAAAAGGAAAGTGAAACAGTTGTGGTGATCTACTTTCTACACAGGCAAACCAGCTCACAAAATGGCACATGCATCGGCAGAGAGGCCAGCCCCAAAATGGTGCTGGGCCTTCTTCACCAGCAAGAGGAGAAAGCCCACACGCGGGAAGGGACTTTTGTAATGATCCTCTGACGTCATTTCTGCCTGGAGAGGATGGGAATGGAACTGCGTAAAAGCCAGTGCCGCAAAGTTTGAATAAATTAGTCTGGAGTGCAACTTACGGACTGTGTGCTGTTATTTCTAGCTCTGTAAGTAGTACATTGCTACACAGTATTGATTGAATTTGAAGAAGAAAGAGTGCCAGGGAAGGTGTTCCTGGGTTTCATGAGTTACCCAGTAAGAGTGTATGTGCCAAAACCATTGAGGTGCTATATTTGTCAAAGGTTTGGACACATAGCTAAACACTGTAATTGGCAGAGGAGATGTGCTAGATGTGGGGGTGATCATCAGTATGGAAAGTGTGGAACAGGAGTGCAACCAAAATGCTGTAATTGTGGAGGAGCTCATAATGTGGCACATAGTGGGTGTGAGGTTATGAGATGTGAGAATAAAATTCAAGAAATAAGAGTGAAAAGAAAGATCACTTATGCAGAAGCTGTAAGAATGTCAAGAAAACAGAATAATGCTCCTATAGAACAAGGAGCAAGAGGGATGCAACAAAGAACAAATGACAGGATTTATGTAGACAAAAAGGCTCTAGTAACATTCACTGCAGAAATGATTAATAGTATGGCTGAGGTAAAGTCAAAAAGTGAAAAAATTCAGCTGGTTGTCAAAGCAGCAATGAACCACTTAGGGTTAGTAGGATTGACATGGGAAGAAGTGAGGGAGAATCTCACTAATTAGTCAAACCAGGAAGTGTCATGGGTTGGTTAATACTAATTATGTTGATTCTTTTGCAATGGAATGCAAGGAGCTTACTGTCCAATACCCAGGAATTCAAGCGGTTTACTAAAGAAATGGTTGTAAAACTGGATGTAGTGTGTATTCAGGAGACTTGGTTGAAACCAAATTTAGACTTTATGGTATATGGATATAAAATGATAAGGAAAGATAGAAATCTAGGGGGAGGGGGTTTTGCTATATTAATCAAACAAGGTATACCAAAAGGGAGATGATCAGGAATACATAGTGGTGGAAGTGTGGGAGAGAGGGGAGGAAGTGGTTATAATTAACTACTATAATCCATGTAAAAGGTTGGATTTTGACAGCCTACTAACGATACAAGGACAAAACAGATATAAAGTAGTGTGTTGTGCAGATTTCAATGCTCACAGTACAATATGGGGGGGGGGGACTCGTTTACAGATTCAAATGGAAAGATAATTGAAGATTTGATGGAAGAAAAGGATTTGGTGTGTATGAATGATGGTAGAGGAACAAGGATAAACATAACAGGAACTGAGTCAGTATTAGATGTTACGTTAGTGTCTAATACCTTGGCAGGAGTTAGTAACTGGGGAGTTTGGACTGCTTCAACAGTAGGCAGCGATCACTACCCAGTTTCATGTTCAGTGGGTGAAAGAGTTGAAGAAAGATCAGGTGGTGGAATCCCACAGTGGGTGTTTGGAAAAGCAGATTGGGGTAAGTTCCAGAAGTTGAGTGAAGAAGCATTGACAAGGATTGACATTTCTGGAAATATAGATGAATTAAACAGTCAGGTGACTTCAGCAATTATTATGGCAGCAGAAGGATCTATACCCAGGAGTAAAAATAGGATGAATAGAAAACTGGTACCATGGTGGACAGGGGAATGTTGTCAGTCTGTATAAAATTTTTTTTTTAAAAAAACAGAAAAAGAGCATTCAGACTAGTTAAAAGAATCCATAATATGCAGCATTTGATTCAATATAAGAAGGCACAGGCAGTGGTGAGAAGAACTATACGTCAAGCTAAAAGGACAAGTTGGAGGAGTTTTTGCAACAAAATAGGAAGAACAACACCTGTGGAAGAGGTATGGGGAATGATTAAGAGGATGGGAGGAGATAGAAAGGAATGGGAATATCCAGTAATTATATCTGAGGAGGAAACAGCAGTCTCCAGGGATAAGGCTGAGATCATGGCCAAGTTGTTTGTACAGATACATAGTTCAAAATTTGGCTGAAGAATGGAGAAGGGAAAGAACAATGCATCAGCACCCAGGTGTGTTAAACAGGAGGGAAAAAACTGATAATATAATTGATGAACCATTTACGTTGGCAGAGATGGTGAGAGCAATAAAGAGATCGAGACCAACCTCGCCAGGGAAAGATCTGATATGCAATGTTATGCTAAAAAATCTAGGAGAAGGAGTGCTCTTGAAGTTGTTGCATCTTTACAACAGAGTGTGGGAGGAGGGAAGATTAGCAAGTGCATGGAAAGAAGCAGTAGTAATTCCAATAACGAAACCTGCCAAGGATCTGTCAAAGCCTACTAGCTACAGGCCAATGTCATTAACATCAAATATATGCAAGATAATGGAAAGGATGATAACAGAAAGGTTATCATATGAGCT
The DNA here is from genome assembly GCF_048418815.1 of Hemitrygon akajei. Classification (NCBI taxonomy): domain Eukaryota; kingdom Metazoa; phylum Chordata; class Chondrichthyes; order Myliobatiformes; family Dasyatidae; genus Hemitrygon; species Hemitrygon akajei. The sequence goes on from NC_133126.1 coordinate 46,791,472, forward strand.
TGAGAAGAGAGGAATGCTGGCAAGTTATCAGAGTGATTTTAGGAAGGAAAGGAATTCCATGGACTCAGTGATAAGGTTAGAGACTGAAATAAGAAAGGCCCAGGCAAATAAAGAGTCAGTAGTTGCAGTGTTTTTTGACATAGAAAAGGTCTATGACATGATGTGTAAGGAAGGATTGTTAATTAATATGCACAAGATGGGGGTTGGTGGGAGAGTTTTTAATTGGATAAAAGATTTACATAGATTTACATACATAGCCGACCACTCTGATCTTCAAGAGGACCAATCTTACCCCTTACTAACCTTTTGCTCTTAGTATACCTGTAGAAGCTCTTTGGATTATCCTTCATCTTGACTGCCAAAGCTACCTCATGTCTTCTTTTAGCCCTCCTGATTTCTTTCTTAAGTATTTTTTTGCACTTTTTATACTCCTCAAGTACCTTATTTGCTCCGTTTCCTATTCATGTCATACATCTCTTTCTTCTTCTTTATCAGAGTTCCAATATCCCTAGAGAACCAAGGTTCCTTATTCTTAATCACTTTGCCTTTAATCCTGACAGGAACATACAAACTCTGCACTCTCAAAGTTTCTCCTTTGTAGGCCTCCCACTTACCAATGACATCCTTGCCAGAGAACAACCTGTCCCAATCCACGCTTTTTAGATCCTTTCTCATTTCTTCAAATTTGGCCTTTTTCCAGTTTGGAACCTCAACCCAAGGACCAGATCTAACTTTGTCCATGATCAAGTTGAACAAGGCAGATTTTTTTTGTTGTTGATCCTTATTTTCCTCATTCAGTCTAGACAGGGTGATAGTCAGGGCAGTGGAATGCTCTTCCTGCAAGATTTGGAAAGTCAGAGAATCTCATGGTCTCAGTGATGTCTACCTCTGTGGGAAATGCATCCAGCTATAGATTATGACAGACTGGGTCATGGAACTGTAGATTCTCAGGATCATCTGAGAGCCTCACAGATGAGCATTTTAGATGGTCAAACCTAAAGTCCAGGTTTCAGCTAGATGGGTATCTGCAAGGAGAAATAAGGGTGGTAAGCAGTCAGTACAGGGTTCCTCTGTGACCATTTCCCTCACAAATGGATAAACCTCTTTGGAGCTATATCTACAGTGGTTTGAAAGAGGTGGCTGAAGAGATAGTGGAGGCATTAGTAATGATATTTCAACAATCATTAGATTATGGCATGGTTCCAGAGGACTGGAAAATTGTAAATGTCACTGCACTCTTCTAGAAAGGAGAGAGGCAGAAGAAAGGAAATTAAGGGCCAGTTAGTCTGACCTCAAGTGATTGAGAAGATGTTGCAGTCAATTGTTAAGGATGTAGTTTCAGGGTATTTGGTGGCACGTGATAAAACAAGCCAAAGTCAGCATGGTTTCCTTAAGGGAAAATCTTGCCTGACAGATCTGTTGGGATCTTTGAAGAAATAACAAACAGGGTAGACAAAGGAGAGTCAGTGGATGTTCTTTACTTGGATTTTCAGGAGGCCCTTGAGAAGGTGTTGCACATGAGGCTGCTTAACAAATTAAGAGCCCATGGTATTACAGGAAAGAGACTAGCATAGATAGAGAATTAGCTGACTGGCAGGAAACAGTGGGAATTAGGGAGCCTTTTATGGTTGGCTGATGGTGCCTGGTGCTGTTCAACATTGGTCTGTATAGGGGCCACTTATTTTTACATTATATGTCAATGATAATGACAGAATTAATGACTTTGTTGCAAAGTTTGCAGATGATATGAAGATGGGTGGAGGAGCAAGTCATTTTGAAGAAGTAGAGAGGCCATTGAAGGACAAATTAGGAGACTGGGCAAAGAAGAGGCAAATGGAAAAAATGTTGAAGTGTATGGTCACTTTAGTAGAAGAAACAAAAGTATAGACTATTTTCTAAATGGAGAGAAAATTCAAAAATCTGAACTGCAAAGGGAGTTGGCAGTCCACATGCAAAATTCCCTAAAGGTTAATTTGAAGATTGAGTCAGTGAGGAAGGCAAATGCAATGTCAGCATTCATTTTGAAAGGACTAGAATACAAAAGCAAGGATGTGATGCTGAGACTTTAAAGGCACTGGTGAGGCCTCACTTAGAGTATTGTGAGCAGTTTTGGGCCCCTTATATAAGAAAGGATATGCTAACATTGGAGAGAGTTCAAAGGTTGTTCATGAGAATGATTCTGGGAATGAAAGGGTTACTATGATGTCTGTCCTCATTTGGAACTCAGTAGAAAGACAGGGGATCTCACTGAAGACTTGAAAGGCCTAGATCATATATGTCAAACTCAAGGTCCGCGGGCCAAATCCGGCCCGCGGTGGAATTATCTTTGGCCCGCGAGATAATATCTAATTACTATTAAAGCTGGCCCCAGTAATCGAAGCGCCTATGGCGTATGATATGGCTAATGCTGAGTTTATTCAGGTACCAGGTTTTCATGGTTTTTAGTGTTTATTTGGCAGTCTTGCTCGGCAGTCTTCTTCATAAGAAACGGAATTTGTAAAGTGAAACACTTTGTAGTTATAGCAGAGACTGAGACACATGAGAGCAGGCTGAAAAAACGGAGGCAACGAAAGCTGAGTTCGCACGCGTCCGACTGATCCGGCCCGCATGAAGCTGCATTTTGCTCAATCCGGCCCGTGACCTAAAATGAGTTTGACACCTCTGGCCTAGATAGTGGATGTGGAGAGGGTGTTCCATATGGTGGGGGAGTCTAGAACGAGGGGGCACAATGGAGGATTGCAGAATAGAGGGATGTCTATTTAGAACTGATGAGGAGGAGTTTCTTTGGCCTGAGTGTGGTGAGTTTATGGAATTCAGTACCACAGGCAGCTATGTAGGCCAAGACATTGTATATATTTAAGGCAGAGGTAGACTTGATTAGTCAGGCAATTAAGGTAATAGGGAGAAGGGAGGAAACTGGGGCAAAGAGGGAAATAGATCGGCCATACTGAAATTGTGGAGCAGAATCAATGAGCTCCACTAGACCAGTCTTTGAAACTGACTGGCTCTGAGGCTCGGAAAGAAAGTGAACAGTTAGAAAGGGTGTTTGAGATAGGAGACATGATTGTGGGGCCACAGAAAAGATGCCAGGATGCCAGGGTCAATGATGTCTCTAAGTGGCAGAAAGAAAATTCCAAGAGGAGATGGAACAGCTAGAGGTTGTTGCCCACATTCTGCCTATTTCATTAGTACCAGCAATAGGTGAGGTAATGAGTAGTGAAGTCTTAGATTTTTTTTAATACAAGAAAGGAAGTGCTCCCCTGGATCTTGGGGGAAGCCAGAGAATAAATTGTGGCAGCCCTTGTATGCTTCATCATTAGCAGCTGCTGAAGTTCCAGAATTGATGGGTAGCTAATGGGTACCAAAGACAGGCAGAGTTCCATAGGCTGATGAAGTTATAGAAAGGAACTCTGAGGGACTGTTAACCCTGTTAGTCAGATCCATCATTTGGATAGTTAAGGTCTGATCAGGAGTAGTGCATGGGAGGTCATGTCTAATTAACCTTTACGTTTTTTTGAAGAGATCACGTAAGGTGATAGATAAAGGTTAGACAACAACAATCAGTTGTTTTCTATAATGGGCTTCAGTAAGGCTTTCGGCCAAGTCCAGCTCAGCAGGCTGATCTGGAAGATTAGGTCACGTGGGGTTCGGGGGGACTCAAGATGGAGTCAGAAGTGGTTTGGTAATAGGAAGCAGAGTGTGATCATTGAAGTTTAATTCTCCTCTGGACTAGTGTGACTAGTGCAGTGCCCCAGGGATCAGTATTGGGACCTCTTAAACATTATTTATGTAAACAATTTGGATATGAATGTACATGTCATGATTAACAAATTTGCTGATACTAAATCAGGCAGTCTTGTTGACAGTGAGCAGGTTTAAATGAATTACAGAATGTTTTTGATCATTGGAGAGATGGGCTGAGCGCTGGCAAATGGGTTTCAACTTAAATAGAAAATAGGACTGAAAATCTACAGCACATTACAGGCCCTTCAGCCCACAATGTTGTGCCGACTATGTAACCTATTCTCGAAGCTGCCTAGAATTTCCCTACTGCATAGACTTCTATTTTTCTAAGCTCCATTTATCTATCTAAGAGTCTGTTAAAGGACCCTATTGTATCTGCCTCTACCACCTTTGCTGGCAGTGCATTCCACACCCACCACTCCTTGTGTGGAAATACTTACCTCTGACATCCCCCTTGTAACTTCAAACTATGCCCCCTCTTGTTAGCCATTTCAGCCCTAGGAAAAAGCCTCTGGCTATCCACATGATCAATGCCTCTCATCATCTTATACACCTCTATCAGGTCACCTCACATCCTCCGTCGCTCCTAGAAGAAAAGGCCAAGTTCACTCAACCTATTCTCATAAGGCATGCTCTCCAAGCAACATCCTTGTAAATCTTCTCTGTGCTCTCTCTATAGCATCCACATCCTTCCTGTAATGAGGTGATCAGAACTGAACACAGTAATCCAAGTGGGGTCTAACTAAAGTCTTGTATAGCTATAACATTACCTCACTGCACTTGAACTCAATCCCACGGTTGATGAAGACCATACGCCTTCTTAACAAGGTGATGCATGTGAAGTAATGCTATTTGGTCATTCAAACCAGGGAAGAACTTATACAGTGAATGGCAGGACTGACTGTTGTGGAACAGAGGGACCTGGGAGTACAAGTGCACAGTTCACTGAAAGTGGCCGCACAGATGAAGAAGGGGTTCAGCATGTTGGCCTTCATCAGTCAGGGCACTGAGTTAAGGAGTAGAGACATTGTGTTGCAGTTACAAGCTGCTGGTAAGGCTGCACTTGGAGCATTGTGTACAGTCTTGGTCACCAGTCACAGGAAAGATGGTCCAGAGGAGATTTACCTGGCCTAGAGGGTCTGGGTTATCAGGAGAGGTTAGCTAAGATGGATTTTTAATCCCTGGACCATAGCAGAATGAAGGATGGCCATAGCAGTTTATAAAATCATGACAGGTGTGGGTAAGGTGGATGGGCATAATCTTTCTGCCCCAGAGCTGAAGAGTCCAAAACTAGGAACAAATGCAAGATGAGGAAAGGAGAATTTTTAAGAGATCTGAGAGGCAACTTTACACAGAGGCAATGAGTACATGGAATGAGTTGCCAGAGGTAGTGGTTGAGTGGGTGCAATTGCAACATGAGCTATCCTGATGAGTACATGGAGGAGAAGGTCTTGGAGAGTTACGGGCCAAACATAGGCAACTGGGGCTAGCAGGGAGGGTGCTGAGTCCGCATGATCTGGTTCGGTTACTGAGCTTGTTTCTGTGCTGTGTTTATCACTGAAAAATCCATCTTTATTACATATCCCTTACCACCCCTGCAAGATCCAAACATTTTGGTGGGTTCTGGAATTGTATAATGATCTGAGTGTGTAAGGATGACAGCTTGTCTTCCCTGAAAGACATCTATGAATTAGATTTCATTTTAAACTCAATCCAATAGTATCCCTGAGTAGCTTTAAACATTGAAATTCCAGAATTATTTCATTTCAATTCACATCGATTATGGTAAGAGATATCCAGGACTATGGCTGCTGAGTCATTAACTTAACCAGTATGCTACAGGATTTGTATTGTATTTTATCACTCATAATTATAAAACCAAAAGCCAACAAATGAGATCAAGAGTCTGAACAGATGTTCATCTGACTGACCTGATCGACATATCTGCTGTGGGGCCCATCAGGCAGAAACACACCCTGGTCATCTTCAATGTATCCATCCATCGACCAATAGCAATAGTCAAAGTTAAATGTTCTTTTGTTGCTGAGATCTTTGGGATTGACAATGGTAGTTCTGTTGCCAATCATAGAGATGATGCATTTTCTTCTCGTTGCCTTTTCTCTCTTACAAAATTATATACGTGGAAAGAACAGCCATTCATTTACTTAAATACATTCACTCTGTAAATCTACAGGATGCACAGGATCATGTCAGGAGTAAATCTATTAGGGCCCTAAGCAATACTGATTTGATCAGAAGTTGTACAGTCAGTCCATCTGCTACATCCCATGTTTATCCAGAGTGTTCCAACACTTAGTATTTTTGAGAAAGTTTTCAAATTTCCTCCACCCAATCCTAAACTCATTCGATCTTCCATTAACTTCTCTAACAAGTCTGTGGGAACCATCCATCTTGGTATCAATTCAGATAAATTTCACTCACTAGCCTCCAATCTCTAATGAGATGGAGAAGGTGTTAAGTAATGAGGGGACCAATTCCACTCCAGCACACAGTCATTTTAACACCAATTCTACTTGTTGGTAATCAATCCACTCTATTCCCCTAATTCCTTGTAGAAGTACTTTATCTCTAACACTTTTCTTTAAAGACATGAGGATAATCCACCCCCAACAAAAAATGTGAAGTTCCAGAAGGCCACCTCCTTGTGGGTCCTTGAGGTATTAAATAACCATCATTATTTGTTAATATAGTGACAAAACACCTGAAGGACAAACAGCAAACATTTTCATGTAAAATGGTTCATGCTCACAAAACTCTGTGTTCCATTCTGATTTTAAATTTCAAGTACAACCTTTAAAATAAAACATTTGAACTCTGAATGCTTCTCACTATATACTCTATAGATCTTGTTTGTGGATAATATTGAGATAATATCTTACACTTTGAACAGAGATGCAATTTTCACTAAGTTGTTTATGATGTATTTGTATACACGCTTGCATGATTTCTCTTTTCAGACAATCAGTGAGTCCATAGACATTAGGAATCAATTTCTACCTTTGTGTTGTCAGTGGGGAACCACAGCAATTGGCAACCCATGTCAAATAATTCAAGGCATTACACACAGTTTTTACCATTAGCTCTGATATAGAATGCTCTGGAATTTCCTCCAGACAGGCTTCCCCGCAGGAGGCATAAAATTGGAAACTGACCCCCGTCGTTGCAAGTATCAGGTTAGATCAACAACCTCAATCAAAAAGAGAATGATTGGTTGTTCACCTCATTGCAGTTTATGGGACCTTGCTACGCACAGAAACACAGCTCATTTGTTTCTGTAACGAGACTCACTGAACTTCCAGAAAATCAAGCTCCTCGAGATGTTTTTGAAAGACCTGATTGGGTATTATGCAAATGCAAAGAAATTATCATTCATGTCAATTCTAAACGTGCAGAATGTTAAAGAAATGCTTTTTACGTTTAAATTTAGGAGAAGAAAAGACATTCGCTTTGAGCACTGCATTAAACTAGTCACATCACTTCATCCTTAGTAGCAATATTAGGCAATTGATCTCCCGTACACTTCAGGGCAAAAGTTCAGCTGTACTGTGTTCTCAAACATGATAAGGTTTTTTTCTCCCCATCAAATAGCAAGATTAGACAAAATTCTTTTAACATCTAAAGCAGGCAAAGGAACCATTTCAAAACCGAAACAACCAACTTTCAGGGCCAGTTCTCCTTAGCACCCAATTTTCCAATTTTCCATGCCGGGGGCACCCCAATACTAATTTTGAGTCCGCTAATTGTCCAGGTTGTTGTTCATTGGCTTCAGCTCAGCGTTTTACATAAACATCCCTCATAGGCTGGTGGGTAAAATGTCCCCACTGGAACTCAACACCCTTCTCTGCAAATGGATCTTGGGCTTCCTGACAGAAAGACCCCAGTCAGTCTGATTTAGCCACACCATCTCAAGCGCCATCTTGATGTGTGTTTACTCTGCCAACTCACAACCGTACTACCAGATCCAGCTCAAACCACATCAGGTTCGCTGATGACATAACAGTGGCGGACCTCATCAACAACAATGATGAGTCGCCGTACAAAGAGAAGGTTGAAAGGTTTGCCAAATGGTGTGAGAACAGCCTGAGTTTCAACATGGACAAGACAAAAGAGAGTATTATGGACCTCAGGAAGGCACAGGTCAACCGCTCTCCATTGTACGTCAGTGGCTGTACTGTGGAAAGAGTGAAGAGCACTAAGTTCCTCGGTGTGCTCACATAACGGACATACCCAACAACACCTCCTCATCAGTCAAAAAGGCACATCTACACTTTCTGAGGAGATTAAAGCATGCATGGCTCTCTTTCTCTACTGGAACAACTTTCTACAGGATTACCATCGGGAGTGTCCTGTCTGGCTGTATCACTGTGTAGTACAGAAGCTCTAAGGCAATGGACCATAAGACCCTAGAGAGGATAGTAAAACCTGCTGAGAAAACCACCAGGGTCTCCCTCCCCCTGTTTGTGATATTTACCAGCAACATTGCATATGAAGGTCTCGAAGAATTGTTGAGGACTCCTATCCCACAATCTCTTTGACCTACTACTATCATGAAGGAGATACAGGAGCATCAGGACGAGAACTGCCAGACTGGGTAACAGCTTCTACTCTCAGGCTGTGAGACTAATGGGTACCCTTCCTCCACTAAGGTTTCATCACTGGCTCAGCAAGCTTTTAGTGTTTATTGCTTACCATTTACCTGTACTGCACACTACATACACTTTGAATTGTATTTTAAGTTTTATTAACTTTTTTGTGGTAATATTTTGTTTTATGTGCTGTCTGTAATATACGTTTTGTGGGTGCACCGTGGTCCACAGGAACGTTGTTTTGTTTGGTTGTATATTTGTATAGTCAGGTGTCAATAAACTTAAACTTGATGATAATGACATTACTTTTCAATGTCTGTTAAATCGCTTATCTTAAACATGCAAAAAAGAGTATCACAGTTTTCACAGAAGGAAGTTGGTAACTGAAAGACTGAAATGGATTGTCTTACCTGATTGAAGGGCCTTATGCGGACCGCAACTTTTAAAGTATTTGCTTTAAGCATTACAGAAGTTCTGAAGAGAAGCGATTCCGTTATTAAAACAGTACAGTGATAACAGTCAAGTGAAACTATACCACGAGTGAGTTCACCTGTTTCAGTGACTGAAGTGCACTTGGATTTTGACAGTTGCTTGTTGCGGTTTTCTGTCCGTGGTGGTGTGAGGTTGACAACCTTTGTACAGGAGCAGTCAAGTACATAAGATTCAATATCAAAAACATCCCTGAAAATGAAGGATGCCTAATCAAATCTTGGCACTTACCCCATTGGTAACTATAATAGTGCAACAGAGGGAGAAGTTACTGAATTATTCTGTGAAAGAATATTAATTTTTTATGTTTGTCTATTCATGCTACAAAAACTAAAATGCTTAAAGTCACTGGAATGTGGGAATGGTAGGTTATTTACAGATGATTAGATACAAAAAATAGCTACTTTGGGTTTTACCTTGTATCAAAGTTTTGAATTTTTTATGTAAGCAATTTATTACTGAGTTTCAAGTTTACAAAGTTCATTATTAATTTAATGAAGAGTCTCATACAAATGGTAATTGCAATGAGGTGAGCTTGAATCTACTGCAGGTTTCATATAACATCATGCCTAATGAGAAGAGAAATATACTTATCAAGGTTTGTAAATGCATACAAGAGTTTTTGCTCTATTACGTACAGACTGAATCTCATTTTTACATTAATATAATATCCATTATTCCAATCAATTGTGGTGTATTAACCTCAGTTATCTTCAAAATTTCCCCTTGTTAGTCAACACAATTAAGTTTTCAGCACAAAGGGCTTTGGCAGTGTGTGGTAATAAAATATTCACTGTAATGACCAAATATTTGAAAATCCCTTTCTCCTTGAGCTAGATTCATGCTTGTGTAAAAGAAAATCCCACCAAAGTTCAGGAAAAGTATATAATTTTAAAATGACTAGAGTGACATTGGACACTTGTTTGAAAAAACAGGCAAGCAACAGTTGAAAGTTTGGTAAACAGCTTGGTAGATCACCTGAGAAACACGTCTTTAAAGGGGCACTAATACCATGCTGTTTAGGTATGCTGAACAGAGTTCAAGGTATGTCGTAGAACCCCAGTTGCAGATTTCATAAAGTGAAATATTAACATCTTTTGCCAAACTTTAATCCCTTAGTGTTTGAAAGGTAAACTCTCTCATTGCTTTTTAAGAGGATTTAGAAAGTCACAGAAAAATCTGGCCTACAGTAAACCCCATCTAGTAATGCCTCCTTGCCTCTTCCTGGTTACACCCTCACTATCCACAATTTGGTTGCCTTCTTTCGACTTGCAAAATGAAGTCATTGCAATGTGCCTTCTTGTATCTTAGCTGAAGCTAACTGCAGGTAATATGGCCACACAACTAATAATGCACCTAACAGGTGACCGAATCTGAAATACAAACTCAGTTTCATATTTGAGGAACATTTAAAATGAATGTTTCAAATCGCTCCTTGTTACAACACAGAGTGATTATACTATGTTTTGAAATAAAATATATAATGCAAAAAGTGGGAATGCTGTAACAATGGCTACTCTTCAGAAATATTCTCTGTAGAGTATTTAAAGGCACCGTTTAAAACTGAAGGCAAATACAAGCTCAACTATATAATAAAGATAAAGGTAGCTGACTCTCCTCAGCTACTTTTTTCACACAGAGTCTGCTTACCATTTTTATTGTCATTAAAAACAGCTCATTATCTGGTGGCAATCTTTAAATATACAGATTGGCTTTAAATTGTGTTGCAGAAGCTAGAAACTATTTTAACTGAAATCTTTGCAAAATAAAATCAGTTTGTGGCTTGTTTCACAGGCCACAATGTTACAAGGGAGCAAAAATTGTTGAGTAATTAATTTTTATTGGTGTCTTTGATATTGAAGAAGTGAAGCATTAACATCTACAGCTCTCCAATTTTGGGCATCTTGCAAAGCAGTAAGGCACCCTGTCTCTCCATGAGAACACTTTTAAGTTGAACACTACCAACGTCTGACACTTTGCCCCATCCTCCACAACCAACGCTTGCTTAGACAGTTCAGGCAGAAAATTGCAAAATGACAATTTACAGTACAGAAGGAGCCCTTTCAGCCTACCGTCTGTGCAGGCCCTGTGCATCAGCGGTCTGGTTAACAGCCAGTTGTCTCCCCATTACCAGTTATTCCAACTACTTTGTGAATGTTGAAATTGAATCTGTTTCCTTAACTACCTATTCCAGACTCTAAACTCTTGCCAATGCAAGACAAATATTTCTTTATGTCACTTCCATAGTCACCTCATTCTGTGTTCCCCAACTCTTGACTCTGCCATGAATTGGACAAGTTTCTTTCTATCTACTCTCTGAATACCCTTCATTATATTATACCCATTTTATAAGTTCAAATCTATTGAACAATGTTGGGGAAGTGACCTATTCACATTTACTACTGCACCTGTAGGTCCAAACCAGTCTAAATTTGGCACCTGGTGTGTTGAAAAAGAGAGGAACATTAGCTAACATAAGCGTAAGAAACTCTTCAGCATCCACATTCTCCAAAGTTGAATGCATGTTCCAGGTTATTAGTAAAGTTCCCAAAATAAAACCTCATGATCTTCTTCCCCAATACCATGCAAGGCCTCCTTTCTCAGTCTCCATAGTCAGCCAGCCTCCCTTCTTCCCCACTTTCTCCTGCACAAATCTCCATCCAATCACAGCTCTATTCTCCCGGTCTCCATGGCCTGCCAACAATTTTTCCCTAGTGCCACTACTCTGGCTTACCATTTCCCAACTTGGCCAGTGGTTGGTCTTCCAACTCTGTCGGCTGGAGAAGAGTACTGGGCATTTCAGCATCAAGGTGCAACTGAATTTTTCTATTACAGGGCCAAAATTACCAGTCCTGCATAGCATTAATATCTCTGTTTAGCATCATATAGAATACACTGGAATTTTGATCAAGAAGGTTAAGAATGTTAATACAGCTAGCAACCAGGAAGGTTTATGGTACACTGGTGTTTAAAAAAAAACATTTTTGTACCTGCCAATATGAGTATACTTGTCACTTGAGAAGTGATTTCCTTGCCTGACTGATGTCGAGAATGTCCATTAGACCAATTTTTGTAATTGGCTGAGATGAGAACATACATGTTCAGAATGGTTAGAGAAGATCATATCGAAGGGACTGAGAAAGTAAGTACTAAATGGTTTCTTTGTCTATCTAGAGTCTTGAAATAGGAGCTAATCTTAAGGATAAGTGATCAGCTATTTTGGATGAAGATAAGTTATTCTGTGTACTGAGACTTAAAATCAATCATTTTTGGGGACCTAAGGAAAACAAGAGACTTAGGAACAGTCAGCAGTGCGGTCTGAGGAAAGGGGATTAGTTATAACCTTTGTTACCAGGTTCAGGGGCAATTATTATCCCTCAACCATCAGGCTCCTGAACCAGAGTGGATACTTGCACTGACGCCAACACTCAACTAATTCACACACTATGGACTCACTTTTAAGGACTCTACAACTCATGTTCTCAATATTTATTGCGTATTATTTATTGTTATTGCTTTTCTTTTTCATGTTGCACAATTTGTTGTCTTTTGCACATTGCCTGTCTGTCTGTGCACAGTTTTTCATTGCATCTGTTGTGTTTCTTTGCATATATTGTGAATGCCTGCAAGAAAATGAATCTCAGGGTAGTATATGGTGACATATATCTTCTTTGTTTTTTTAAGATTGTCATAGCTGTGAGTGGTAATGGGGATAAGCTCCCACTATCTATCAAATGCTCCCAATGGCATGTGCCTCAGATAGCTGCTGACAACCAAGTCCAGCCTGGCAGAACTATTTCTACTGACAGGAGAAGAGGCAAAGGTGGGTTTCTGGCACCTTCAAACGTTAAAATCAGCGCTTTGGGCAGATGGAGCTCATCAAGCATGTTTGGCAGGAGAAGGAAGTCTCTGATCGCAAACCTCCACTGCCTTATGCCATACCCATTCATGGGGAAGGCTTCGGGAGTGAACCGGGAGGAAAAATCAGGAGCCGGAGTCTCTAGGGCAGTCCTACGTTGAGTTCAACGCTGACTGACAACTCCTGCGATGCCGCTGGTGCCAAACTGTATCAGTAACTTCCATTCCTTTGAACTCATCAGCTACGTGGAGAGGGGCAGCCTGCTGAATGGGCAACAGCTTGCCCTCCACATCGTACTGCCCTGGCTCGGGTATCATGTAGACAGTTAGGACTCAACATCCATGGCCTCATCTGTACTTTGTTAATAAATTTACTTTGAGCTTTCTGAATAGTGAAATAGACTCAAGAATACTGCCACCTTTGTTTCTTATGTTGAAATGGTGTCTTTTGTTCTGATTTAGGTTGTTCTTCCTGTAACTCACTCATATTTAGCATTGGATGTTAATGATGAAACTGTACCATGTAGATAGGGTGTCAACGAGAGATGAAAGAAGGGAGTAACACATCAGATTTTACTTTACCTTGCTTCACACACCATTATCTACAGCATCTCAGGGCAAGATCTAGAAATACTGTGTTGATGAATTAACCGTCACCGCTGTACCAATTGACAACTCGCGTGGCCTAGACACCTGATACTGCAGCCTGGAATGATGTTACATGATCTGTCACAAACCAACACCGACAATGGGAAAGAGATAAGAAGGTAGGCCCAGAAGAAGCCAGAATGGCATCATGAAGTTGCTCTTTAGCAGCATGGGCCTTGCTGCCAATAAGGCCAAAGTAAGGCAGCAATTTACTCTTGATTGAAAGAGTAAGAGTCATATTTTAATGCTTAGAATTTTTACCAAGTTTTATAAACCAATAACAATTTTTGGTGGTTGGGAGAGCTGGAGAGCCTGTTGCCATGCTGGATGACTCTACGACACTCTTGAATGAACTTCTGCAATGCAGGAAATGCAAACTCTTGGACCAGCACAGAGGATTGGTCACGTGGAATCAATAATCCAATTAGCTACAATAAACGTTCATGGAGTAAAACTTTCCAGGGTGGAGTAAACTTCTAAACTTAACAAGAATCTGTCACTGGAAACGTGAGATGTATATAATTTTATTATATTATGGGGAAACTCAATTGATATTGAAGCAGGAAAGGAATAATGCTATGATACAGCAAGAACCCTCAAGCAAACAGAAAATCAGCTTACAAAATTAGTTACTTTAGACATTCTATTATTTAACTGGGAGATTAATGTCTTATCTTTTATAAAATGTATTTTATTTCAAATAGTCTGAATCAAATGGCATCTCATGTATATTGTATACATTTCTCTGACATTAAATTTGACCTTTGATATTATAAAATAATTTTTTAAAACTTGCCCAGTACAACTCTTATTTTTATACAAGACTTGGGACAGCCATGTGTTTTGATTTCTTCTTTCTACTCTCTACCACACAGTAGGAAGTCAAAAAGTATGAAGCTACAGCAGAATTGCACATCCTATTTTAAACCCAGTAACAACATGCCACATGTTATTCTTTTTAAATATCCTGTCCAATTAATCATTCCTCGTGTTCAGCTATTGAGCCTCTCTCCACTGGCATTGATTTAATGGCCATAATAGATGCTATTAATTTAAATGACAGATGAAAAATTGTCAGATTTAATAATGCTTTATTCATTTTTGTATTCTATTAAAATAAAATACATATAGATATTAAGGCCAGCCAGGTCAACTATTTTGCACTTCACTATGTGTCACATACATTAATCAAAGCCTACAATTAAATGAACATGTTTTCATATACAGTAGATCACAAATTTTCGCTGTGGAACATATCCAAGAGTTCTAAATTATTAATTGTATTATATGTAAACAGTATGAATCCAACTGCATCCATACATTCTCCATCAAAAGTGCCTTCTGCTTTAATTTTGCTTCAGCTGTTAAAATTTCTTGGTTTGGATCAATTCAATTTGAACTATCTACAGCGCCAGCTTGTGGTGACTGGGTCAAATGGCATGGAAAGTTTGACAAGGGCATGAATAATTTTACAGTGTAATGTTTGTCAAACTTATCCAGGGCTAGTACATATTAGAATACAAAATCTTTTAAAAGACTATCAGGTCAAGTAGTGAGGAATCATTTCAACTTGTATCCAGTGTTACTTTGGTAGAAATGACACATGTCCTCCCTTGTTCTGATGCCTCGGGATGCCACAGTAGCAAAGTGGTTAGGACAATGCTTTCGAAAACAGGTGACCCGGGTTCAATTCTCGCCACTGTCTGTAAGGAGCTGCCTGTGACCACACTGAGGATTCCTCAGGTTGCCCTGGTTTCCTCCCACAGTCCACATGACACTTACCTTATCTTCCGGCAAGATAGCAGCCCATGCCAATGCAGTACCCTCTCGGGGGCCATTTTTACTTCATAAAATGTATTTTTTACGACCCTAAGACAATTCTACTCAAAGAACATCGGGTACTGCAGGGCCACTCCATCACTGAGCTGCTCATTCATCAGGTAGCTGGACAGGTGTGGGCGGCAGAGCCGGCTGAGATGTCGACGGTACCAGAGTATCAGTCAGGATATCAGAGTAGCCTGCCAGGATATCAGAGGAGCTGGCCAGGATGTCGGAGGAACTGGTTTGGGTTCAGAGGAGCAGGCCGGGATGCAGACCCTGTTGCTGCCGGCTACTCAGAAGCATCGGAGTTGGTGCAGTATGGCGCAATGGGAGATTGTCTTGGGCATTTCACTTGCAATCGCTTGGACAGTGATAATGTAAGTTGCCACAGGCCTGTTACCCCTATCTGGTGGAGGGACAGTCAACATGGGAGCTGTGTAGCCTCAGTTGTACTGAGAACTAGGCCTTAAGCCTCAGGCTTGTCTGCTGCTGCAGAGCAGCTGAGAAGACACGGAAGATGTGGTTGAGCTGGGCTGAAGCCTGCCCTCTCCTGTCAGTGCTGCCCCCCTGAGTTTGAGCAGTGAAATGACAGGCATCTCAATTGCTGGACGTCGTCGCCCAGTCTTGGACTCTCCATGTTTTATTTTCAAGTGAATATGATTCTTTCGATGATATTTTGAATTATGCTACTCGCTATTTTTGAATGTTTGCTTGCTATATTGAATGTTTTGCACCTTGGCTCCAGAGAAATGCTGTCTCGTTCAGCTGTCTGGTTTGAATGATAATTAAACTTGATTTGCTTTGATTTGAAAGACAGACAGTTTGGTAGGTTAATTGGTCATTGACAATTGTCCCATGATTAGGCTAAGATTGAATCGGGGGATTTCTGGATGATGTGGGTGGAAGGGCCAGAAAAGCCTATTGCATACAGTTTAAATATATTTTTAAAATTCTTTGGGAAGGTGGAAAACATTTCAGATTTCAGATTTCTTTTCAGAATTGTTTCTTTAGTATACGTGAAGCTGAATTAGGGGAGAGAGAAAGCAGAACTAGATTAATGACAAATCAGTCTACAAGTGGTCCCTGGGTTATGTGAGGTTTCTGTTTCCGATAACTGCTGTAAGCTGGTTTCTCCACGTCAGAAACGTCCGCTTACTAAAACTACCCACATTGAACTGTTCTTCTACAGTTGTTTCATTACATCGTTGAATATTGAATTGAATTGACTTTATTTCTTACATCCTTCATATACATGAGGAGTAAAAATCTTCATGTTACGTCTCCGTCTAAATGTGCAATGTGCAATCATAGTAATTTATAATAAATAGAACAGTCAATGTAATATAGAGATACACTCAGATCAGCGTGAGTTAATCAGTCTGATGGCCTGGTGAAAGAAGCTGTCC
This sequence comes from Hemitrygon akajei, assembly GCF_048418815.1. Lineage (NCBI taxonomy): Eukaryota > Metazoa > Chordata > Chondrichthyes > Myliobatiformes > Dasyatidae > Hemitrygon > Hemitrygon akajei. The sequence goes on from NC_133126.1 coordinate 46,808,045, forward strand.
TGGAGACTGTTGATCCTGGCTTTTATGCTGCAGTACCATTTCCCGAATAGTAGCAGCTGGAATAAATTGTGGTTGGGGTGACTCGGGTCCCCAATGATCCTACAGGCTCTTTTCTCACACCTGTTTTTGTAAATGTCCTGAATCATAGGAAGTTCACAACTATAGATGCACTGGGCTGTCGGCACCACTCTCTGCAGAATCCTGTGATTGAGGGAAGTACAGTTCCCATACCCAATAGTGATGCAGCCAATCAGGATGCTCTTAATTGTGCACTTGTAGAAAGTTCTTAGGATTTGGGGGCCCACACCAAACTTCCTCAACCATCTGAGGTGAAAGAGGTACTGTTGTGCATTTTTCACCACACAGCTGGTGTGTACAGACCACGTGAGATCCTCGGTGATGTGGATGCCAAGAAACTTAAAGCTGTTTACCCTCTCAACCCCAGATCTATTGATGTCAATAGAGGTTAGCCCTTCTCCATTCCTCCTGTAATCTGGAAGCAGCTTCTTTGTTTTTGCGACGTTAAGGGAGAGGTTGTTTTCTTGACACCACTGTGTCAGAAAGATTACTCCTTCCCTGTAAATCACCTCATTAATGTTTGAGATTAGGCCAATCAATGTAGAGTCATCGGTAAAATTTAACTAATGGGATATATACTGTATCCAGTCAATAATGAATATCATTAAACAATATCAGTATTACTAGCTTGAAACAAAAAAAAGAATTAATGTAAAGCCAGATTTCTGTAAGTAGTAATTTATAACCCAGAGAGACTGCGTATTCTTTAAAAAACATATTCAATAAGAGTTGAGTTCTGTTAATTTGATTTCCTTCAAAATTTAGAAGGTAGTTATATTGTACATTTAGGAAATGTGAAAGGTGGTTTCAAATTTTCCAAATATTGGAAAAATATTATTCAGAGTCTTGAAGGTAAATCATATTGTAGAGAGAATTTAGTTAATTGGATAATAAGGAATTAAAAGATAGCATCAGTTGTGATGACTGAAACAAATGGATTTTTACAAAAACCCTTCTGTTCTTTAATGCTCATTTGCAAAGGAAATTGGTCATCATTACCAGGTCTGGCCTAATTTTGACCCCAGATCAACAGAAAATTGATTGAATCAGAAACAACAAAACAAAGCAGCAGAAACACGCAGCAGGGTATGCTGCATCTCTGGAAACATCGCCAACCCTTGTTACGGGCCCAAAATCTTCGTACTTATGAACCAATAGTACTTCCACCAGGAAAACTGCAACTTCCCAAGGGTGATTAAGATTGGGCCAACAATCATGTAGTAAATGAATAATTAGGAAATGAAATGTTTTCCTTGGCTGCAGAATAAGACCATCTTTGCTTTACTACACTGATGCTAAATGTAATGGTTTAAGTCCAGGCTTAGGGATGGTGATGCAAGTCAGGTGTTTTTAACTTTGGACACAGGCTATAGTTACAAAGGTAATGTCGAGTTGCCATTATCACACTATTGAAGGTATTCTACTGGCAATATTGCAGCAGCAAGTGAAGATGAGGAACTGGAGTAGGTCTTTGAGCTCCTTAACCTCCATTCAATATTACTATAATTAATATTTGTCCCCAGCTCAGTTCCATATTCTTTATTGACCTTGGATAGCTAAAATCTAGTGATTTTAGATTTAAAGTGATTAGTTGAACTAGCATTTACCGTTTGTTCAGTTTGTATGAATAAAAAATTTCTAATGATGTCCTTAAAGTTCACATTTTAAGGTTCTTCATCTGACAAGCATTAACATAAGATGTCTCTTCTGCTCTGTCTACCATTTCTTATAAAGTTTAAAAATCTTAATTTTCCGTATTCTGGGCGGTACCAGGTCTAGTACATGTAATATCAATATTGAGTAACCGTTGGAACCCAGGAAGGAGCTGAGGAGATCTGTGCTACCCTCCTTCCAAAGTAAATGTCCTTTTTTTAAAGTCCTGGGGCCTGAATTGCACACACTACTCTGTATATGTTCTAACAGGACTTTGTCTTAGTGCAACAAAGCTATTTCTCTTTTAGTTGTAAGTGAAAGCATTACACTTGTCTTGTTGATTATTTTATTCCTGACACTTCATGTTAGTGATTTATATATGTGGACCCTTAACTCATTTATGATCTCCATCCCTTCACAGTTAGTAAAATTCTTCATTGTTCCTTTGATCTAAAATTGTTGGACTTGCATTTTCCTGTGGTGAAATCCAGCAGGCACAGATTTACTTTATCTATCAACATCCCTTTATAATTTAAATGAATGTCTGCGATTGTTGTGATGTTCCACTAGTGTCTTTGTTCCAGTTCCTTTCCTCCTCCTTTCTGTTTGCTACCACCTTGCCAGTCTCTTAACCAGATTAATTTTTTGTCTTCAATCTATAAGTTTTGATTTTAGTTCAAAGACTCCACATGGATACCTGCTGAGTGCCATCGTAAACCATACATGAACTAAATACATTGTCTCTCTACTATTAGAGTTACTTCCTCAAAGAATTCAATTACATCCATTAGGCATGGCCTATTCTTTACAAATCCACATTGGTTCTCGCTAATCTGTTCAAATTTACCAAACAATAAGTGACTCTGTCCTTAATTAGAGATTTTGATAACTTTCCCACATCAGATTTTGGACTAAATAGTTTATAATCTCCTGTTTTTTTACCCCCAGTTCCACGCCTTCATACATTGGCATTTTACTTGCAATTTTCCGATTTATCAGACAACTGAAGGGGGAAAAAAAAAGCTTTGCAAGATGATGGCTGAAGATGCACAGTGTTTTTAAAACTGTCATCTCCTAAAGGTGCCGTTTTTTGCTGCAGCTTTGTAGTTCACATTTATTTACATGCATTCATAGGGAGCTTAGATTGTTCTTCAATGATAACTCAATTGGCTGAAGTGCTAACCGAAAAGCAGAATGTAACCTGTCAGTTTTCCGCAAGATGTGAAATTCCTGAAGACAGAAAATAACTGAAGTAGTAAAATTCTTTAATTTGGTGCAAGTACAAACTCCTGTGCTCCAAAATTATTTGAAAGATTTATTAAAAATTTGCTGATTAGACTAAACGTGATTAAATGCTTTGTGCAACAAAATCATCTCAGAAAAATACTAATAGCAAACTGTAGCACCCCAAGACTTGATTGGTTAGATATCCCATATTTGTTTCCACTATGGCTTATGTAAAGGCATATATCCTATGGTCTGTTCTTCCATTGTAATAAAGCCACTCCTCTCTGTTCCGTCTCTCTGACTGACTTTATTCATCAATTGTACCTTTATTTAAGACACACAATAGGATATTCCAAAGTCTCATGTCTCTGAATTTACAGCCTTTTACCTGCTCGCAGGAGGCATTACTCATTATTCCCAACCATAACAGTATATCAATGTCTAGGCCTTTTGAAAGGAAGCTGAGGCACTGATTTTGAACCCTTGTCACTTATGGTGTTTATGACAACTGTAAATACTCAGAAGTTCCTTTTCTGTATGTAAAGTATCCAGAACATGTGATTTTTTTCTGAACAATATAATGACATCTGTATAGGTTTTGAATTTGATTTGAAATGGTCTTTGAAACAGGTGGCCTCCTAATAAAGGATCAAGACCAATTGATTCATTAGAGTATTGAAGTTAACTGGTGGCAGCTGGCATTTTATGCTCTTGGACCAGAACCTTGGCATCAGAATCCTGTTGTAATGAGGGTGATATGTATATGGCAGGAAAAAATAAGACGTGCACCAGGCATTCTGATTTTAACTAAAGTCTGGATCAAGCACATATAATATGGTGCATGTGAGACAACATTGTTTAGTATCACTTTATCTGCTTGGACTTTTAGCATAATACACTGCACTGGACAGTTCTATTGAAACAGTAATGCTCCTGCTCTGGGCTGGCAGAGACCACTAAGCTAACAACAGTATAGTTTTGAATAGATTTCTTAACTTTATACAAGCAACAAACTCTTCTGTGATTATTTTGGCCATTATTTTGCATAAAAAATTTCATTTTTATTAGAATTGAATTAATTAATTTTTGTCTGCCCACTGGAAAGGTGTCAACATACACCACCACATACACAATCCGCAGTCTATTTGTGGATAGGTGAGAATTTTGGCGATGTATGTTCAGGCATAGGCCCCATCTTATTTTTTATGAGCAGAGTAAATAGTTATTTTCATGTATTCACTAAGGTGTGAAGTGAATGAGAAAAACACCTGGTTTACATTCTTGTTGTATGCAGAGCCACCATGCAGTCTGCTGTTTCCAAAACAGGTGAAAACCATCATGCTTACATACTACATGAGCTAAGCTAAAGTAAATTTTCAATTTATTAAGGGAAAGAAATCTAAGCAAAAGCAATGAATTACAAAACAAAATAATAATGGAATATTTAATATGTTCATTTAATCCATTTATGAAAGAAAATAGCAAAGTTATCTTCTGTGCATTTTAAACTGAGGTATTCTGTTATCAGCATGTCATTGTCTCATTCTAATAAAATTAATGCTCATATTAATGTCTTAGCAAAAGGCTACACTTCTGTTTGATTCAGGTATCTTGTAACACATAGAACAATTCATTTGTAAAAGCTAGGCATTTTTTTCATTGTAGGCAAATATTAAAATTGATTTTATATTCCAGACAAATAAAACCAAGGTAGGTTTTGAATCTTCTGAATATCGATCTTAAGTGACCATTACGCATTAACTCACTTCAAAAATATTAGAAGCACTCTCAGAATGTAGGAGGATTCATGCGAACGTGTCTCTTCTTTTAGAGACTTCTTTCATGTACAGTGAATTCCAATTAATTGTGACACATCGGGACCAGTACGTTTTGGCCTAATTAGCTGAAGTTTCATGGAAATAGTAAAAGAAGACAAACAAAATAACAAATTGTGTATTTAGATGAAATACCAAACAAGTTAGAACACTACCAATAATACTGCAGTACTATAAAACTGCATTACTTCCTAATACTTATCAAAGGAGGAGGGAATTCCTCCACATCACATTCTTTTGACTGTAAATGAACAAAGTCAGCATAGACATCCAGTGCAGATAATAGAAAGCCTTCAAACAATGCTGTCGAGATTGGATCTGTCAGGGCATATTCTGGAGTTAGTATATATAGCAAAATATTAACTTCAGTAACCAATCTTTAGACCTGAATGTGGATTGTAGATTAAATTTCAAATGCAACCCTGGACAGTTGTCTCCTGGAGCTATGGACACCAGTTAACTGAGAACCAGGCAGTGCTGACTAACATTCATTTTGGGTGTGTGGAGTGTTGGTGTGAAGAAGGAAGTGTGAAAATTATATGTAATTCAACAGAAGCATCATAGGCACATTGTAACTGCAAAATTGTCCTGCCAGTCCCTTTGCTCTTTAGCATTTAAAATGTCGTGTAATATTGGGTCAAACAGGCCTCGTCCTCCAAATGTGTCTCATTTTGTTGAATAAAACACTCTTGTACCCACTAGGTTCAGTATCTCTCCGGTGATTTTGTTCATATTACAACATTTGGAGGCTCATCCGGGATAAGTTTGTGACCCATCGTGCAGTTAACGATCTTAGCGTCTAAATGGGTGAGTATTTTTAAAATCAGTACAACTCTCACTTGGATCTGTTCGGATCACTGACAAGGTATCATGAACATGGCAGAGAGCTGAACTAGTAGATATAAAAGTAGCGTGGTGTGTGTGTGAGACTAAACATTTGTGAGTTAGTTTGGTGAGACAGGGCAACCAGTTGCGAAGGGTGGTTACTGACAATTCAGGACACCAGTGGGGTGCATATATACTTGATCGGAGAACTGTATTTTGGTAGACAAGTTTGCACAAGTGTGCCTGTAAACTTGGTGTAACAGTTTTAGATGTAAAGGTATCATAAATTCAGACACACATAAGTGGCAGATTGCAGAGTACGTACTCTGCGGTTTTAAGTGTGTACTGTTTTTTTTTATCCATCATTTACATTTCGCGTAGTGTGGAAATTAGTGAGGAGTTATTTGAGGGAGAGGTTATACCCAGATATTTCTGTTGGGATTGCACCTATTGAGGTTAGGCAACATCAGGTCAGGAACCCTGATTACCTGAGCCAGCCTTTGACGTTGATTGTGATCATTCATAAGCTCTTCACCCTCACAGAGTAGCAAAGCATTTTGTCAGAGTTGCCCTCACTTAAGGCTGCCTGCGGGAATGCAGATTTCTGGCAGAAGCTCTAGGAATCCACTAGATGCACCCTAAAGATATGCATGTGTTGGTAAAAGCCAAGTTGCCTGAGGAATATATCGGAAGTATAGCCCAGAGGGTGCAGGTTGGGACATGGCCAACTATCAGGAACTCCAGCAATAAAGAGAGATGACACTTCTTTAAGGGGGGAGGTGAGAGTAACTGGGGAAGGATAATGTCTGCAGTTCAGAGAGCTGGTGAGCCTGCCATGCAGAACATACGTAAGTATCAAGCATATGGGGAGTATTCAGAGTTGGATAATCCAGGGGGGATGACCTTGCTTCCTGAAAATGCTGAAGGAAGGCCTGGGGTCACCCCTCCAGGTAATTTTAGCAGTGTGAGCGACCTACTCCAGGATAGTATCGTGGGCCAGTGAGATAGACCAGAGAAGGGGGAAGAGAAGTGGTAAAACAGCTGTAACGATCACAGAGAACTTGCTTTGTGTGTCAGCAGTGGGGACACTTAGCAAGGAACTGCTGGAATAGATGTGAGAGGGTAAAGGAGGTGGTGTGTAACAGCTGTGGCTTCTCAGACCATGGTTACAGGCAGTGTCCCAAAAAGAAACAAAAGCATGAAAATTACTCACCAAAGCAGGCAGGATGCACAGCAGCACCCTCTCTTTCTGATTTGACTGCTGACCAGATTATAGAGTTGGTGAGTTCAGACAAACAGCTGATGACAACCTCGATTGCAAGTGGTGGTACCGATGTACACATGAGGTTTATTAGGGGGCCAGCAATGTGAAATGTTAGTGGACATAGGTCGTCAGTATCGATGACTAATCTACCCTTGTCCGTGACTGGAGAGGCGATTTACAGTACCAGTGTAGGAGGTGAAACAATGAGGGTGGGGAGAAGTCAGCCCCACGTACTTGAGATTGAGGGAATGCAGTTTCCTGTAGATTTTTGGATGAAGGTTCTATCCTGGGAATAGACACACTGAGTGAGGCGGGTGCTATCTGACTCAGGAAAATGAGAAATAACATGGACAAGACAGGAAAAGTGAATATGTGTGACCAACAAAGCAGCTAACATGGCCCATAGAGAGACAGCAGCCCCCATTAGGGAGGGGAGATGGAGAGATGCGTGGTACTCATGTCAGGAGGTCCCAAGGGTAAGGGCCAAACACAGTCAGGGGCTGTTAGCAGTAGTGCAACTTCCTGAGGAGGTAACAGTGATTCAAGTAAAGGCTCAGCAGAAAAGGGACAGTAAGGAGCAGAAAGGGAAGAGGGCAGACGTCAGTGCGAGGAGGGAAGCAGAAGAACGAGAAGCAACAGAAATTACAATTGTACAGGAAGAAACAGCAACTGTCAATTCCGTAAGATTACCTGCAGGACTACTGCAACCGGGGTAACACATTGAGGGATCGAATAAAGCAGCGGCAACATATTCTGGACCAGAGAAAGCTAGAGGGAGAAGAGATGGTTGTCCCACTGCCAGATGACTGAATCATGGTAATGGAGCTGATTGAAAAGGACAGGTTTTACTCCCAGGTGGATGGAACAACAGGTGGTGCTCCGGATAAATGCCCACTTTGTCGGTGCTCAGTCCCAGTGAGGCAGCCAGTAGAAACACTGCACTCGGCTTAAACCTCGTGACCCACCTTCTCGTCTCCCTCAGAGACAGAGCAAGAGATCAAGTGTAATTGGTTGCAGAGAACCCAAGTGATGAACACTGGCTGCATCAGACCTGACCACAGCTGATGGAAGCAGACCCACAGCAAATGCAAAGGCAGAGGACAGCGAGAGGGTGCTAAAGAAAGCTGTGAACAGCATTTTGAAGTATAACAGGACAGTACTCTGTAATGAAGGCTGGTTGCTGAAGGCAGGTGATTAGTTGTGTAGCTCAGTATAGAAAAACATTTGGGAAAAATAGATGGGAAGGAATCGAAGTTACAACAGAGACATCAAGTTCCACGACTTTGATAGAGTGGCCAGTGATTGACTGGACAGTCCAGAAAGGGGTGCCACCAGTCTTTGTAGTCATCCAGATAGAGGCCACCCCAACCCCTCCTGTACATTGATAACAGAGTCTGAGAGACCAGTTGGCAAGATTCTGACAATTTATTGTCATGAACCTGGAGTGTGAGCTGTGGCCTGTGTGCCTGATACATGAAGGAGTGAAGATAAAGAATGTGATTAAACTGCTATCGGCCAGCAGGCAAGGAGGCAACAGGCATACAAATGACCAAGCTGTATTTTAAAGACTTCTGCTTAGAGTCTTGTTGGTAGCCTTTAGGGATTATAGCGTAGATGTAGATGCACATGATAGGTAATTTTGGGAAGGGTTCCAAAATACAGAGAATTTTTGCTGCCCTATTTGATTTGGCCTTTCCTCCAAATCTTCTTTTTCATTATAACATTCAAGATGATTGTCAATACCTTCAAATTTTCTATATTTTCTAATTTGTTGAAGTAGTGAAATCATTTCATTCTCACTCCCAGCCATTTCTGGCATCTCCAAGCCTGAATGCTTGAAACCACAGTGAGTGAAACGGTTCAGAATTGTCTTACTGCCTCTTTCTCAGCAACTATCACTGACAAAAATCGCTGCTTTTTCAACAACTGACACTTATTTTAAAACCATTTGCTCTATGCACAGTGTTGTGTCCAATGGCCATGGAAGTGTAAGCGACAGATGCTTGATAGAAACTCTTCGGCAACAGCTTCCTACCCCAGTTATAGTATCCCAAATAAACAAGGGGAATCCCGGATATTTTCTTGATCTGTTTTTGTTCTTTAAGAGTGTCCCAAATAAATGGCTGGCCAGATTAACTGATGTCCCAATTAACTGGAATCCACTGTATTAACATTTAGCAATGAGAACCTATCTACCCACAAGGAGAGAGAAACACTACTTTCCTTGTATTTTAAGCTCAAACATGGATTTGACAAATATATCAAGTACATAATGTAAAAATAGTAAAGGATTCATGACAGTATAGAATATTGTTTTAGTGTCAGTAATGTCATCAAACTGGTCACTGGTAAATTTCATCGCTAGTCATTTTTGGTTTGGAGAATAATAAAGAACATTATAAAATTCTGAAAAATGATACAAATTAATCAAGTCACTTTATCCCACCAGAAAATGTAATAGACTTTTATATGGTTGGCAATCATTAACAAAAAGTTCAAAAAAGTACAAAATTAATTTATTATCAAAGTACATATATTTCACCATATACAACCTCAGATTTGTTTTCTTGTGGGGATAAACAGTAAATCCAAGACACACAACAGAATCAATGAAAGACTGCACCCAACAGGATTGACAGACAATCAATGTGCAAAAGACAATAAAATGTACAAATACAAAACTTAACAATAATAATACATAAGCAAGCAATAAATATCAAGTCCGTGAGATAATCAGTCCTTGAAAGTGAATATATAGGTTGTGGGAACAGTTCAGTGATGGGCCAAGAGAAGTTATCCACTCTGGTTCAGGAGCCTGATGTTTGAGAGGTAATAACTATTCCTGAACCTGGTGGTGTGAATCCTGAGGCTCCTGTACCTTCTTCCTGATAACAGCATCAAGAAGAGAGCATGGCCTAGTGGGTGGGAGTCCTTGATGATAGATGTTGCTTTCCTGCTAAAGCACTTCGTGCTCAGTAGTGAGGAGTGCTTTACCCTTGACTGGATCATATCCATTTGTTGTATGATTGTTCATTCAAGGGTAATGGTGTTTCCATACTAGGATGTAACGCAACCAGCCAATATACTCTCCACTTGTGACAGAACAGGTCTGCCATTGACAGCAATCTTGAATATGGCATTAGAATTGTACTGAACCACACAGTCATAAGTTTAAAGCAAGTAGAGCAGGAGGGTAAGCCCACAGCCTTGTGATTCACCTGTGCCGAGGAAGATTGTGGAGGAGATGTTGTTGCCAATCCAAACTGACCGTGGTCAGCAAGTGATGAAATCAAAGATCCAGTTGTACAAGGAGGCAGTGAGGCCTAGAACCTGAAGTTTATTGATTAGTTTTAAGATAATGATAGAATTGTAGTCAATAAACAGCACCCTGATTATGCATCTTTGCAGTCCAAATGTTCCAGGATTGAGTGCAGAGCCAATAAAATGGCATCTGTTGCAGATCTGTTGTGATGGTAGGCAAATTGGAGCGGCCTCTCAGGCAGGGCTTGATATGTTTCATCACCAACCTCTCAAAGCACTTCATCACTGTGGACATAAGTGCCACTGGATGATTTAACAATCCCAAAGATCACCAACGTACATTTCCACTGATTGATAGGATTCAGCAACAAGCCATTAATCCCAGATATAAATCCCTGTTTCTCCTTGGAGATATCTGGGTAAGACACTGAGTGGTAATTGGATGTGATTCTCACAGAAAAGGTGGGAAGATTGATTGGAGAGTCATGCCAGCATACTTAAACATCTTCCAACATATGACAGTGACTTACAACCAGGTTAAATTGGCATTAGTGTTGATTATTATTGTCACGTGTACCAAAAATCAGTGAAAAGCTTGACTTGCATACAATTTATACAGATCAAGTGATTACACAGTGCTTTGAGTTCAAATAAGATTATACTATAACAATGCAGAGTAAAATGTAAAAGCTACCAAAAGTGTGCAGTGATGTTAAGCAATAAAAGTGCAAGATGGTAATGTGCTAGATTGTGAAGCCAAGAAACCATCTCATTGTACAAAAGGTGTGCTCCAGAATCTGAAACAGTGTGACAGAAGCTGTCCTTGAGCCTGGTGGCTCGTATTTTCAGGCTTTTGTATCTTCTGCCAGATGGGAGAGGGGAAAAGGAGGAATGTCCAGGGTGAGTGGGGTACTAGCTTACGCAGGCACTGCACACAAGGTTAGTGGGCAGGATATGGTAAAAAATATCTAGCCAAAACAGATAGAAACACTTGTTCTCATAATACTGAGGGTAAATATTCTGAAAATAAAATCAATAAAATTGAGAAAAGATTAAAATTGAGGAAAGTGTCCCAGACTGGAAATAGGGCAGAGAGACAGGGTCACAAACACAAGAGATTCTGCAGATGCTGGAAATCTGGAGTTACACACATGCACACACAATACTGGAGGAAATCAGCAGGTCAGGCACCATCTATGGAAAGGAATAATGAGTCAATATTTTTTTTGCCAAGACCCTTCATCACTCTTCTTTATTCATTTCCATAGATGCTACCTGAACTGCTGACTTTTGTGTCAGTAAGTCTATATAGAGAGGGTTCAAACTTTACCAGTTTAAATGTGTTAGTTAAAGCAGAATGATATAACTCTGCTCAGTCTCCATTTTCCGTTCAGGAACATTCAATTTTAAAGGGCCTTTTTTTATTAAACTGAAGCTTAATATTTCATCAATAATTTTAAATATATTCATTATAATATTTAATTTTGCACATCAACATGCTCTCTTTAAAAATCTTTACCAAAAAAATGAACACTTAACATTTATTGCAACCTTGTCAAACTGCTCGCTTACAGGAGAGGCAAACAGTAAGGATTATAATGTATATGGAAGACAAGTTTACACTTATTGCAAACAGTAGGTTGAAATAACATCCAATAGGGAATAAATAATACTTATTAATCTTGTACAGAAGACATATTTGAACTTGTAAAAATATATTTGCCCTTACTTTCCTCTATACCTGATCAAAAAGCCTTATTTATGAGCTGCGTTATTGTGCTATTTTCTGATGTAAATTAGTGTCTCTCTGGGGATTGGTTGGTTTGCATCACTGGGCTGCACAATGCATATAACAGAGAAAAAAAATCAAAACTGCATATTTTGCATTTCAAAGCAAAACAGTCCCTAAAACTGGGAACCAAAGATAGCGTTTTACTACATGGGCAGCATTTATTTCAAGTCAATCAACCATAAACATGTAAACCAACAACAGATGTGCCTAATTATTAGTCAATTATCTGACTGACTATTTACATGGCATGAAACAGATAGAAAGTGCTTTCAAGCTTTCTGTTACCTCTCGGTCATTAATTGTCATTGGTACGGATCTTGATTTTGATAAGAGAGCAGACCCTGCAAATGCCTGTCAGTAATTTCCATGAATATGAACTAGATGATGTGTTCTTTCCAGTTATTTCTGCAATCTTCTTTCCAGCCATGAAACATATAAACCACATTGAAAATTTCAGTGATCCACTAAAAAGCAACAATAATCATGTGTAAGATAGCAAATGTTTTCAAAGTTATAATTTCCTTTTTCAGTATTTTTATTCAGAAGAAAAAACAAGATTTACAGAGTGCAACACATAGATACATCTCAGCATAAAGTGTGTACATTCATATATTGTAATAAAATTTATCAAAATGTTATAGCATATCACATAAAGGTATACCACTCCATAATCAAAAATTTAAAGGTAGGTCATACATCATAAAATAAATTTTTTATATAAAAAAAGTCAACCCCCTACCAACTACCAAAGAAAAAAGCTGATGGATGATAATAGATAATTAGGAAAAAAAACTGTATACACTTAAGAAGAGAAGATAGAAATATACAAAGTACATAAAAGTCTGTGCACTGTTAAGCTTTATAAATTGGAAAAGTAATTTAGGAAAGCTCCCCAGATATCATAAAAAGATTGTTTTGAATTTAAGACTGAGCAGCGGATCTTCTCTAAATTTAAATAAGACAGAATATCACGTAGCCATTGAAGATGTTATAATTTAACTATTTAACTATAATTTAACTAATATTATTTGAAAATGTGTTTAAAATCATTAACATGGCTGTAAATATTTGGTATTATTTGAGTTTTAATGTTAATTGTTGCTCTGTTCAGTTGATTTTTTTTTGTTTATTGTTCACTTTTTCGAATCAGGGCAACACTGTCGTGGCCCGTGTTCATTGCCCGTTCTGAATTGCTCTCAAAGAGCTGCTGAGACACCTTGATGAATTGTTGCAGTCCATCCAACCTACTCCCATAGTTCTGTAGGGCAGTGACTTTGTAAGAGGAGATGATGAATGATTTAAAAAGTAAGTGCAGTATTATAACATCCCTGCCATCTACGCCCTTCCTGGTGGTATAAATCATAGATTTAGGAGATACTCTTAAAGTAGATTAGATGGATAACTCCAATGTGTATCCTAGATAATACACTATATTTTTAATGTAGCTGTGGTGAAGGAAATAGATGTTTGGAGTGGAGTAGGGTGGCATTCAAGCATGATGTTTTGTCCTGGTTTTTTTTTAAGCTTTGTGTGTGTCATCGGACAGCACTCATCTAGTTATCTGATAAGTTTTCTAATATGCTCCTGATATGTGCCTTGTAGATAATTGAAAGGTCTTGGGGTATCAGAAGGTGAGTTGTTTGCCTCAGGATGCTCTGTCTCTCTCCTGGTTTTACATATCCCTGTTCTAGCTGAATTTCTGGCAATGGCAATCCCTAAAATGGTGGGGCATTTGAGAGTGGCAATGCTAAAGGTAGATATTTAGCTTCTTTTGTGTTCAAAATGTTGATTGTTTACACTTGTGAGTTAGTGAGTAAATACCAGATGATTACACTGTCTATGATACCTTACAATCTTAGCACCATAACATGGAACAGCTGAATTAGGTCTATTGAGTCTAGACTGATTTATTATCATTCCCAACCCAGTTATCTTGCCCTCTTCCCATAACCTATGACCCCCTTTCTAATCAGGACCTCTCATTGGACCCTTTCCAGTTCACTAATCACTCAAATCAATCCACTGACAATGCAATAGCCTCTGTCCTGACCCTCCTGGAAAATGGGGTCTTGTCTGCCAGACTGCTATTTATTGACCATTTCTGCATTCAACACCACCATACCCCAGAAGCCGGTGGGGAAGTTGTCCTTGCTGGGCCTCATCACCTCTCTCTGCAACTGGATACTGAACTTAGTGGTAAGGTCCGAACGGGCAGCATCTTCTCTAGACCCATTACACAGAGCACTGGTGTGTGTGCTCAGCCCACTGCTGACGCATGATGGTGTCACAGGATCCAGCTCAAGCCGTGTCATCAAGTTCGCAGCTGACACACATTAGTTGGCTTTATAGAGAGGAAGTAGAGCGGCTGGTGGATTGGTGTGAGAAGCACAACCTAAGCAGGAATGTGGAGATGACAAAGGAAATCACTGTGGACTTCAGGAAGGTGCAGACACATCATCCCCCTCTGCGAACACATGGGTCCTCCATAGAGTTAAGTGCACCAAGTTCCTGGGAGTTCGCCTCAAAGAAGACCTCACCTGGTCACTTAATATCATCTCCCTGAATAAGGAGGCACAGCAGCGCCTCAACTTCCTAAGAAGATTGAGGCAATCAAGGCTCCCACCCACCCACCCCCCCCCCCACCATCTTAACTGGGTTTTACAGGAGTACCATTGAGAGTGTCTGACAAGTTGCATCTCCATCTGGTATGGGAGCAGTCGAGCATCGGACCAGAAGTCCTTACAAAGGACTGTGAGAACAGCTGGGAGGATCATAGGATCTCCCTACCATCCATCAGGGACATTTATCAGGAGCACTGAGTACACAGGGCCGTTGGTATTATTAAGGATCCCACCGATCTGTCCAGCATCCTCCTTGACTTCCTCCATCAGGCAGGCAACTCCAATGCATACAAACAAGAACAGTCAGGATGAAAAATAATTTCTCCCCCCAGCCATTAAGCTTCTGAACTCCCTGCCGCATTGTATTTGAAGTGTCACTGGTTAATCTGTTCGGTACCTAACAAACTGAAGTGCATTAATATTAAATATTGTAATTTATGTGTGATTCATCTGTAGATTATATCCTTGCCTTCATACGTTATCGTGTGTTATGTGCTTTACATCCTGGATTGGAGAAATGTCTCATTTCAATATACATTATATATGTTATATACATAGTTAAATGACAATAAACTTGACTTCACTTGAACTCTGCTTTAAATATACCCAGTGACTTAGCCCCTACACCTGCCTGTGGCAATGAATTCTACAAATTCATCCCTCTCTGGCTAAAGAAATTCCTCCTCATCTCAGTTCTAAATGGACTTCCCTCTATTCTGAGGGATGGTATTTGGTCCTAGACTCCACCATTTTAGGAAACATCCTCTCCACATTCACTCTATCCAGACCTTTCAATATTCAATAAAATCAATAAGATCTGCTCTCATTCTTCTAAACTCCAACGAGTACAGGCCCAGAGCCATCAGATGCTCCTCATAGGTTAACCCTTTCAATCCTGGGATCATTCTTATGAAACTCCTCTGTACGCTTTTCAATGCCAGCACATCACCTAGATAAAGGACCCAAAATTGCTTACAAAACTCAAAGTCCGGGCTAACCAATGCCTTATAAAGCCTCAGTGTTACAACCTTGCTTTTATATTCTAGTCTTCTCAAAATGAATATTAACTTTCTATTTGCCTTATTGACTTAAACTACAAGTTAACCATTAGGGAATCCTGTACAAGAGCTCTCAAGACCCTTGGTACTTCTGATTTCTGTGGTTTCTCTCCATTTAGAAAATAGTCTATGCCTTCTTTCAAAGTGCATGACCATACACTTCCCTATGCTATATTCCATCTGCCACTTCTTTGCCCCTTCTTCTAATCTGCCCAAGTACTTCTGAAGACTTCCAGCTTCCTCAGCACTGTCTGCCCCTCCACCTTTCTTCATATTGTCTGAAAACTCGGCCACAATACCATCAATTCCATCATCCAAATTGTTGACATATCACATAAAAAGGACAGGTTACAACTGAACCCAAAGGGGTCCAATATCCTAGCGGGCACATTTAATAGAGCTGTTAGGGAGGGTTTAAACTAATTTGGCAGGGGAATGGGAACTGGAGTGATAGGGCTGAGGAAGGGGAAAACAGAAATAAATCAATGATAGCGTGCAACAGAGATTATAGAAAGAACAGGCAGGAGATGAGGCTTAATCAAAGCCAGTGGGATGAGTTACAGGGCGATAGAGGTGTGGTGCGTTAAAACAGAAAGCAACAAATACTGGACTGAGAGTGTTGTATTTGAATGCACGCAGCAGAAGGAATAAAATGGATGATCTCGAAATTCAGCTACAGGTAGGCAAATATGATGTTGTGGCCATTTCTGAAACTTGGCTAAGGGACGGCTGCCATTGGGAGCGGAACGTCCAAGGATATATGGTATATTGGAAAGATAGGTTAGTAAGCTGGGGGTTAGTGTGGCTGTGTGTATAAGAAATAATATTAAATCAATGGAAAGAGATAGCATAGGATTTGAAGGTGTAGAGTCTCTATGGCTTGAGTTAAGAAATGGCAAGGGTAAAAGGACCCTAATGGCACTTGTATACAGGCCTCCAAACAGCATCTGGGATGTGGATTACAAATTACAGCAGGAGATAGAAAAGGCGTGTCAGAAGGACAATGTCATGATCATCATTGAGAATTTTAACATGAGAGTGGATTGGGAAAACCAGGCCAGTACTGGACCTCGAGAGAGGATTTGTAGAATGTCTAAGGGATGGCTTTTTAGAACAGCTTGTTGTTGAGCTTACTAGGGGATTGGCTGTGCTGGATTGGGTGTTATGCAATGATCTGGAGGTGATAAGAGAGCTTAAGGTTAAAGAACCCTTAGGAAGCAGCGATCACAATATGATCAAATTCACAATGAAATTTGAGAGGGAAAAAATAAAATCCAATGTGTCGGTATTTCAGCAGAATAAAGGAAATTACAAAGGCATAAGGGGAGAACTGGCCGAAGTTGACTGGAAAGGGACGTTTGCAGGAAAGACAGCAGAGCAGCAATGGCTGGAGTTTCTGTAACAAATGAGGGAAATACAAGACAGATATATTCCAGGTAAGAAGAAATTTTCAAAGGGTAGAAGGACACTACCATGGCTGACAAGTCAGAGCCAAAGTAAAAGCAAAAGAGAGGGCATACAAGGAAGCCAAAGCTAGTGGGAAGACAGAGAATTGGGAAGCTTTTAGAAACTTGCAGAAGGAAACTAAGAAGGTCATTCAGAAGGAAAAGATGAATTATGAAAGGAAGCTGGCGACTAATATCAAAGAAGATACTGAAAGTTTTTTTAAGTATATAAAGGGTAAAAGAGATTTGAGGGTAGATATAGGACCAATACAATACAATGCTGGAGATATTGTAATGAGAGATGCAGAGATGGCAGAGGAACTGAATGCGTATTTTGCATCAGTCCTCACAGTGGAAGATGTCTGCAGTATACCGGACATTCAAGAGTGTCAGGGAAGTGAATTTTGTGCAGTGAAAACTGCGACTGAGAAGGTGCTCAGGAAGCTTAATGATCTGAGGGTGGATAAATCTCCTGGACCTGATGGAATGCACCCTCAGGTTCTGAAGGAAGTAGCTGGAGAGATTGCGGAGGCAATAATGATGATCTTTCAAAAATCGATAAATTCTGGCATTGTACTGGATAACTGGAAAATTGCAAATGTTACTCTGCTATTGAAGAAGGGTGGGAGGCAGCAGAAAGGAAACTATAGACCTGTTAGCCTGACATCAGTGGTTGGAAAGTTGTTGGAATCAATTGTTAGGGATGAGATTACGGAATACCTGGAGGCACATGACAAGATAGGCCAAAGCCAGCATGGCTTCCTGAAAGGAAAATCCTGCCTGATTAACCTACTGCAATTCTTTGAGGAAATTACAAGCAGGGTAGACAAAGAAGATGCAATAGACATGGTGTACTTGGATTTTCAGAAGGCCTTTGGCAAGATGCCACACATGAGGCTGCTTAGCAAGACTAGAGCCCATGGAATTACAGGGAAGTTACTAGCATGGGTGGAGCATTGGCTGGTCGGCAAAAAACAGAGAGTGGGAATAAATGGATCCTCTTCTGGCTGGCTGCCAGTTACCAGTGGAGTTCCACAGGGGTTGGTGGTGGAACCACTGCTTCTTACAATGTATGTCAATTATTTGGACTACAGTATTAATGGATTTGTGGCAAAATTTGCCGATGATACAAAGATAGCTGGAGGAGCAGGTAGTGTTGAGGAAACAGAGAGACTTAGATAGTTTAGGGGAATGGGCAAAGAAGTGGCAAATGAAATACAATGTGGGAAAGTGTATGATCATGCACTTTTGTGGAAAAATAAATGGGCAGACTATTATTTAGATGGAGAGAGAATTCAAAATGCAGAGATGCAAAGGGACTTGGGAGTCCTTGTGCAAGATACCCTAAAGGTTAACCTCCAGGTTGAGTCAGTTGTGAAGAAGGTGAATGCAATGTTGGCATTCATTTCTAGAGATATAGAATATAAGGATATATTATAAGGATCTTTATATCCTATATAAAGATATAAGTATATATATCTCTAGAATATATTCATTTCTAGAGATATAGAATATAAGGATGTGATGTTGAGGCTCTATAAGGTAGTCGTGAGACCACACTTGGAGTATTGTGTGCAGTTTTGGGCTCCTTATTTTACAAAGGATATACTGATATTGGAGAGAGTTCAGAGAAGATTCACAAAAATGATTCCAGGAAGGAAAGGGTTACTGTATGAGGAACGTCTGGCAGCTCTTGGGCTGTATTCCCTGGAGTTCAGGAGAATGAGGGGGATCTCATAGAAACATTCCGAATGTTAAAAGGCCTGAACAGATTAGATATGGCAAAGATGTTTCCCATGATTAGGGATTCTAGGACAAGGGGGCATGACTTCAGGATTGAAGGGTGTCCTTTTAGAACTGAGATGCGGAGAAATTACATTAGTCAGGGGTGGTAAATCTGTGGAATTTGTTGCCATGAGTGGCTGTGGAGGCCAAGTCATTGGGTGTATTTAAGGCAGAGATAGATAAGTACTTGATTAGCCAGGGAATCAAAGAGTATGGGGTGAAAACAGGGGAGTGGGGATGACTGGAAGAATTGGATCAGCCCATGATTGAATGGCAGAGCAGGCTTGACGGGCCGAATGGCCTACTTCTGCTCCTATATCGAATGGTCTAATAAAAAGACATCCCAAAACCAAACCTTATGGAACATCTCTAGTCAACAGCAGCCAACCAGGAAAAAAAACCTTTTATTCCCACTCTTTGCCTCCTGCCAGTCAGCCAATCTTCAATTCATGCTACTATCTTTCCTGTAATATAGAAACATAGAAAACCTACAGCACAATTCGGGCCCTTCAGCCCACAATGCTGTGGCGATCTTGTACTTACTTTAGAAATTAATTAGGGTTACCCATAGCCCTCTATATTTCTAAGCTCCATGTGCCCATCCAAGAGTCTCTTAAAAGACTCGATTGTATCCGTCTCCACCATCGTCACTGACAGCGCACTCCACGCATTCACCACTCTCTGTGTAAAAAAAAACTTACCCCTGACATCTCCTCTGTACCTACTTCCAAGCACCTTAAAATGTACCCTCTCTTGTTAGCCTTTTCAGCCCTGGGAAAAAGCCTCTGACTATCCACACGATCAATGCCTCTCATCATCTAATACACCTCTATCAAGTCACCTCTCATCCTCCATCGCTCCAAGGAGAAAAGGTTGAGTTCACTCAACCTATTCTCATAAGGCATGCTCCCCAATCCAGGCAACATCCTTGTAAATCTCCTCTGCACTCTTTCTATGGCTTCCACATCCTTCCTGTAGTGAGGCGACCAGAACTGAGCACAGTACTCCAAGTGAGGTCTGACCAGGGTCCCATATAGTTGCAAAATTAACTCACGGCTCTTGAACTCAATCCCACAATTGATGAGGGCCAATACACTGTATGCCTTCTTAACCATGCAGTCAACTTGTGCAGCAGTTTTGAGTGTCCTCTGGACACAGACTCCAAGATCCCTCTGATTCTCCACATGCCAAGTGTCTTTACCATTAATGCTATATTCTGCCAGCATATTTGACAAACCAAAATGAACCACCTCATACTATCTGGGTTGAACTCCATCTGCTACTTCTCAGCCCAGTTTTGTATTCTATCAATGTCCCGCTATAACCTCTGACAGCTCTCCACACTATCCACAACACCCCCAACCTTTGTGTCATCAGCAAATTTACTAACCCATCCCTCCACTTCCTCACCCAGGTCATTTATAAAAATCACAAAGAGAAGGGGTCCCAGAACAGATCCCTGAGACACATCACTGGTCACTGACCTCCATGCAGAATATGACCCATCTACTCTTTGCCTTCCGTGGGAAAGCCAATTCTGGATCCACAAAGCAATGTTCCCTTGGATCCCATGCCTCCTTACTTTCTCAATAAGTCTTGCATGGGGCACCTTATCAAATGCCTTGCTGACATCCATATACACTACATCTACTGCTCTACCTTCATCAATGTGTTTAGTCTACATCTTATGATCCTATTTCATGTCTTTCTAGGCATTTGATTTCTTACTTTTTAACCAACAGAGCCACCTCCCCAGCCTCTGCCTACCCTTTTGATTACATGTGGGTACCCTTGGATGGTAAACCCCCAACTATGATCTTCTTTCAGCCACATCTCAGTGATGTCCACAGTGTCATACCACACCAGTTTGTAACTGTGCCACAAGATCATATACCTTATTTTGTATGCTTTAAGCATTGAAATATAACACTTTCAATCCTATATTCATCATCCTTTTCGATTCTCCCCCATGTTACCAGAAGTTAAATTCTTATCCCTTTCTAAACTACACACTGCATCTACTTGTATAGTAACTACCCCATCCTCTGCCCTATCACTCCAGTTCCCATTCCCCTGCCAAACTAATTTAAACCCTCCCCAACAGCTCAAGGAAACCCGCCCACAAGGATATTTGTCCCCCCGAAGTTCAGATGTTACCCATTCTTTTTGTCTATCTTTCCCGAAGCGATCCCAATGATCCACAAATCTGAAACCCTGCTGCTGTACCAAATCCTCAGCCATGCATTCATCAGCCAAATCATTCTATTCTTGCCCTCACTGGCACGTGGCACAGGCAGCTCTCCAGCTTTCTACCTAACCACCTATATTCTGTCTTCAGGATCTCATTCCTTTTTCTACCCTTGTCATTAGTAGAAAAATATATCATGACTTCTGGCTGCTTATCCTTCCCCTTTAGAAAGCTGTGGACCTGACCTGAGACACCCCTGATCCTGGCACCTGGGAGGCAATATACTATCCTGGTATGCTCCCCATTGTTCTACTTATGATTAAGTGTGCACCAACTGGGCAGTAATTAGCTGGATCATGTTTGTCCTGCTTATAGAGAGCACATACCTAGATAATTGTCCACATTGAGGCGTAGATGCCAATGGAACAGAATACATTGCTAATGGAATGATAATTATAGGGAAAATTTTATCATCTGAAGCTAGAGATTAGATTTTAAAAGAAACCATGCCCTGGTTTTGTTTAAATGTAACTTCGGCAGGAAAATAAACCCAACCCCAGTTTGCTAATCCAGAATTATTAACGGCGGCTCACTCTAATCCTAAGGGGTCAATTAGCTTGATATCTGATTTATTATAAAATGTTACTGTGTACACAATGTTTGGGTTTGCAAACCAGAAGGTGCCAATTGGCTAGTGTATGAGAGTTGGCTGAACTGTTAAATGAGATGTAGCCATTAAAGGATGTGACACCACATATCCCCAGAGTGTACATAGACTGTAAATATGTTGTTACTTTCCAAACAATCTTGTTCCCAGTGTGTGAGGAGCATTTGGACGATTTACATAAAGGCTGACTTCACTCAGATATTTTTTTTTATATATTAGAATCAAATCCATCTGCCACAAGAAACCAGGCAGGCGGACACTCTTGACCCATAAAGCAGGGAGGGTGCATGAGTGTTGTGAAATCTGACAGTGCCTGATAAATGTCACATTCTGCACCAGCTGGGCCCCTTCACAAGCACCTGGTGATCTGAAGGCTTGCACCTGGCCACCATTAGACACGTCCAGCTGTGTTCCTCCGACAACTGCAATGACCTTATTACTTCCGAGTTATTCACAAAGCCAGTTCAGACGTTACATCTGAGAACCCTCACTCAATACCGACTAGAACTTGTAACAGCCTTTTCAAAAAAAACGTAACACATATAATTTAGCTTTAATGTAATTTATTCATTGGATGTTCACATGAATCAAACATGAAATAGTATTTTTTATGTGGAAAAAAGTTAGGAGAAAATCGTTTTACTACACAATCTTTTTTTTTTGTTTATCATTACATAAGGCTTAATATCTGCCAATTCAGGGAGAATATTTGACATGTATAATAAAAGAAAATGTCTAGGACTAGAAGCTCATTCCATCCCAACAACACCATACAGTAGCTGCAATATAGTGCACTCTGCTTCCAAATTCTGGGTGTACATCGTACTGTTACATGTGTAGAGCTGACAACAGGGGCTGAATTTTTATTCACTACTCTCCTGTGAAACCTGGCTATTAGCCCAGACTTTGGAACTCACGGCGAGTTAATGGCACTGACCTCGAAAACAAGTTGCTTGCAAAGACCTAACGATTTCAGTGGTGTGAAATTTGCATTTCCCTACTTTAATTGCACTCAGACATTAAAACTATAGGGAATTTCATGCGCCCAGCATCATCAAAATCATTGAGCAACCAATCATATTCATGAATTGCTACAAGCAGTAACCAAGGAATGGATTTTATAATTATATAATTTTAAAAATGGATCTGTATGACCGATGTAAAAGCTAAAAGAGCCAAGCTTGCAGAACAAAATGTAAAATTTGTGTAGCACATTAGAGTTTAGTAGAAATTGTTCAGCCTAAGTTATGAGTTAATATGCCTTTAAAACTCACTCACCTCTCCCAACAAGATTTCTTCTACAACTTTTATAATGAGAATACTGCCTGAAATGTTGGAGTTCTGAACAATTCAATGATTTCAATCATGTTTCTCAAACGCAAGAAAATCTGCAGATGCTGGAAATCCAAAGCAACACACACAAAATGCTGGAGGAACTCAGCAGGCCAGGCAGCACCTATGGAAAAGAGTAAACGGTTGATGTTTCGGGACCTGAGGAAGGGTCTTGACTCGAAACGTCGACTATACTCGTTTCCATAGATGCTGCAGGGCCTGCTGAGTTCCTCCAGCACTGCCCTCAGTCATGGTTCTTCTGTGAGGGTTCTAATGAGCTTCAGCATTAATGGGATAGAAGCAATAGTGACTAGTAATTCCAGATGCTTGTTTAAAAAGAAAGCTTCACAGGCATTTGGCCATTAAAAGTACAGGAGGGACAAGCCGAGCATCCATGGTTGAGAGTAGAAGCGTCAGGCTTCGGCTCGGAGGAGACGTTGGCTCTGCGTGGGCTTCTTTTTGTTTTTCACTTACTGGTATAGTAAGTGGCTGTCGTGTGTCCTTCACGCCGCATGTTGGAGTTCTGGGAGACACAGAGCCTCCCGGGGAGCTACATCTGCGTGAAGTGCATCCGGCTGCAGCTCCTTGAAGACTGCATTTGGTACCGATGACATAGGAAGGAAAAGCAATGAGGTCCTGAAAAGAGAATTTAGAGAGCTAGGTAGAAAGCTGAGAAGCAGGACCTCCCGGGTGGTAATTTCTGGATTGCTGCCTGTGCCACGCACCAGTGAGGGTAGAAACAGGATGACCTGGCAGATAAATGCGTGGCCGAGAAGCCGGTGCAGGGGACAGGGCCTCAGGTTCTTGGATCATTGGTATCTCTTCTGGGTTGCACCTGAACCAGAGGGGGACCAATATTCTCATGGGCAGATTTGTTAGAGCTGTTGGGGAGGGTTGAAACTAATTGGGCAGGTGTATGAGAACCTGAGTGATGGGACTCCGAATATGACGGATGGTAAAAAAGTAAAGATAGCGTGCAGTCAGACTGTCAGGAAGGGCAGGCAGGTGATGGGACTTAGTCGCAACCAACAGGGTAAGTAACAGAACATTAGGGAAGCAAAATCAAAAAGGGTAGCAAATACAGTATTAAGGTGTTGTATCTCAATGTGCGGAATATAAGAAATGATGTGGATGATCTTGTTGCAATATTACAGATTGCCAGGTATGATGTTGTGGCCATCACCAAATTGTGGCTGAAGGATTGTTGTAGTTGGGAGCTGAATGTCTAAGGTTACATGTTATATCGGAGGGATAGGAAGATAGTCAGAGGGGGTGGCGTGGCTCTACTGGTAAAGAATTGTATCAAATCAGTAGAAAGATGTGACATAGGGTTGGAAGATGTTGAATCCTTGTGGGTTGAGTTAAGAAACTGCAAGGGTAAAAGGACATTAATGGTAGTTATGTGCAGGCCTCCCAACAGTGGCTGGGAGCTGGACCACAGATTACAACAGGAAATAGAAAAGGTGTGTCAAAAGGGCAATGTTATGGTAGTCATGGGAGATTTTAACATGCAGGTTGATTGGGAAATTCAGGTTGGTAATGGATCTCAAGAGAGTGAATTTGCTGAGGATGTTCTATGAGTCTGTGGTGGCCAGTGCTATCATGTTTGCTGTTGTGTGCTGGGGCAGCAGGCTGAGGGTAGCAGACACCAACAGAATCAACAAACTCATTCATAAGGCCATTGATGTTGTTGGGGTGGAACTGGACTCTCTGATGGTGGTGTCTGAAAAGAGGATGCTGTCCAAGTTGCATGCCATCTTGGACAATGACTCCTATCCACTCCATAGTGTACTGGTTAGGCACAGGAGTACATTCAGCCAGAGACTCATTCCACCGAGATGTAACACTGAGCCTCATAGGAAGTCATTCCTGCCTGTGGCCATCAAACTTTACAACTCCTCCCTCGGAGTGTCAGACACCCTGAGCTAATAGTCTGGTCCTGGACTTATTTCCACTTGGCATAATTAACTTATTATTATTTATGGTTTTATATTGCTATATTTCTACACTATTCTTGGTTGGTGCAGCTGTAACGAAACCCAATTTCCCTCGGGATCAATAAAGTATGTCTGTCTGAATACCTAAGAGATGGCTTTTTAGAGCAGTTTATCATTGAGCCTACTCAGCTATACTGGATTGGGTGTTATGTAATGAACTGGAGGCGATTAAAGAGCTTAAGGTAAAAGAACCCTAAGGCACCAGTGATCACAATATAATTGAGTTCAACTTGAAATTTGATAGGGAGAAAGTAAAGTCTGACATAGCAGTATTTCAGTGGAGTAAGGGAAATTACAGTGGTATGAGAGAGGAGTTGGCCAAAGTAAACTGGAAGGAGCTGCTGGGAGGGATGACAGCAGAGTAGCAATAGTGTGCGTTTCTGGGAAAGACGAGGAATGTGTATTCCAAAATTGAAGAAATACTTAAATGGCAAAGTAGTATATTTGTGACTGACAAGGGAAATCAAAGCTAATGTAAAAACAAAAGAGAGGGAATACAACAAATCAAAAATTAGTGGGAAGATAAAGGATTGGGAAGTTTTTAAAAACCTACAGAGAGCAACTAAAAGAATCATTAGAAGGGAAAAGATGAAATATGAAAGCAAGCTAACAAATAGTATGGAAGTCGATAGTAAAAGCGTTTTTAACTATGTAAAAAATGAAAGAGAGATGAGAGTGGATATAGGACTGCTAGAAAATGAGGCAGGAAATATAATATTAGGGGACAAGGAGATGGCAGATGAACTAAATGTGTATTTTGTATCAGTCTTCACTGTGGAAAAACTAGCAGTATGCCTGATGTTGTAATGTGTGAAGGAAGAGAAGTGGGTGCAGTTACTATTACAGGGGAAGAGATGCTCAAAAAGCTGAAAAAGCTAAAAGTACATAAGTCACCCAGACCAGAGGAACTGCACCCTAGGGTTCTGAAAGAGGGAGCATCAGAGATTATGGTGACATTAGAAATGATCTTTCAAAAATCATTGGACTCTGGCATGGTGCCAGAGGACTGGAAAACTGCAAAAGTCACACCACTCTTTAAGAAAGGAGGAAGGCAGCAGAAAGGAAATTATAGACCAGTTAGCCTGAACATCAGTGGTTTGGAAGATGTTAGAGTCAATTGTTAAGGACGAGGTGATGGAATACTTGGTGACATAGGATAAGATAGGACAAAGTCAGCATAGTTTCCTTCAGGGAAAATCCTGCCTGATGAATCTGTTGGAATTCTTTGAGGAGATTACAAGTAGGATAGATAAAGGGGATGCAGTGGATGTTGTATATTTGTACTTTCAGAAGGCTTTTAACAAGATGCCACACATGAGGCTGCTTACCAAGTTAACAGCCCATGGTATTACAGGGAAGTTACTAAGATGGTTTGAGCATTGGCTGATAGGTAGGAGGCACTGAGTGGGAAGCTTTTAGAAACCAACAGAAGGCAACTAAAAGCCCATGAAGAGAGAAAAGATGAAATAAGAAGGAAAATATATAAATTGGTGAGAGTGGATTTCAGAGTGCAGCAAAAAGGAGGTAGTACTGGCGGACAAAGAAGTAGCAGAGGAACACGTTTTTTTGCATTAGTCTTCACTATAGAAAACATTAACAGTATGCTAGAACTTTGACAATGTCAGTGGGTAGGAGTGGGTATTATTGCTATTACTAAGGAGAAGATGCTTGGGAGGATGAAAGGTCTGAAGGTGAAGTTCTGGTTATTTATTACCAGGACAAGATTGACTACACCCAGGGTTCGGAATGATCTTTAGTACTGATTAGTAATGATTTTTCAAGAATCTGGAATGATTCCAGAGGATTGGAAAATCGCAAATGTCACCCCTTTCTTTCAGAAG
Organism: Hemitrygon akajei; assembly: GCF_048418815.1. Lineage (NCBI taxonomy): Eukaryota > Metazoa > Chordata > Chondrichthyes > Myliobatiformes > Dasyatidae > Hemitrygon > Hemitrygon akajei. The sequence continues at coordinate 46,834,914 of NC_133126.1, forward strand.
GAAGGAAGGCAGAGGAAAGGAAATTATAGGCTAGTTAGCCTGACTTCAGTGGTTGTGAAGATGTTTGAGTCGGTGGTAAAGAAGGCAAATGCAATGTTGGCATTCATTTTGAGAGGACTGGGATATAGGAGCAAGAATAAAAGCCAGAACCAACTGGCTCCAGGACAACTTCTTCCACCAGGCCATCAGACTGATTTGAGTGTGTTTCCATGTTACATTGACTGTTTTATTTATTATAAATTATAATGATTGCACATGCACAATTGGACAGAGATGTAACGTAAAGATTTTTACTCGTGTGTGTGAAGGATGTAAGAAATAAAGTCAACTCAATTCAATATACTGTAATATTTTTGCTTTATGAGGCATTGGTCAGACCCTCAGACCCCTCTTGGAGAACTGTGAGCAGTTTGGGTCCCTTATCTAAGAATAGAAGAGCTGGCATTGGAGAGGGTCCAGAGGAGTTTCAACAAGAATGATTCCAGTGATTCCAGGAATGAAAGGGTTAGCATATGTAATACATTTGATGGCCCTGGGCCTGTACTCACTGACATTTAGAAGAATTGGGGTGGGATATCTCACTTAAAGCCATCAAATATTGAAAAGGTCTGGATCGAGTGGATGTGGGGAGGATATTCCCTATAGTGGGTAAGTCTAGAACCAGAAGCACAGCCTTATTCTAGAGGGATGTCTATTTAAACGGAGATAAGGAGGACTTTCCTTAACTAGAGTGCAGAGAGTCTGTGGAATTTATTGCCATAGGCAGCTGTGGAGGCTGTCAATGAGTATTTTTAAAGCGGAGGTTGAAAGGTTCTTGATTAATCGGGACATTAAAGGTTATGGGGAGAAGGCAGGAGAATAGGTTTGAGAAGTATAATAAATCAGCCATGATGGAGTAGTGAAGCAGACTAGATGGGCTGAATAGACTAATTCTACTCGTATGTCTTATGGTCTTAAATTTTGTTAACCACTTCTGAACCATTTCTACCCATTGTGACCCTTCATCAGATGGGGTTATAAAAGGGCAGTGGGAGGGCTGATAAAGAACGTCATTACTGAAGTATCAATTGCCTGACCTGCTGAGTGTTCTTAGAATTTTCTGTCTTCTTTTCCAGATTCCCAGAAACCGTAACTTTAGATTTTCATTTAGTAATAGAGGATTTGCTGGGATCAACAAACTGATTAAACTTGACCAGCATAATTCCTGGAATGTAATTTCTGTCTCCCGGCTCGGATTTTCTAATACATCAAAAGTAAAATCATCCCTGTGGAATCTTGTCCAATAAATTGTTAATCGGTCTATTATTATCACGTGTACCAAGATACAGTGAACAGCTTTCATTTGTATGCCATTCAGACAGATCATTCAACGTGTAAGAACATAATGATAGTACAAGAAGGAAAAATATAATGCAGGTAAACAAGTATGATGCAAGGACATGATCAGGTGGATTGTGCGGTCAAGAGTCATCTTTAGCATACAAGTGTTCAAAAGTCTACAACTAGTGAAATATCTCAGCATTTGCCATATATAGAATCGGTGCACCTTTAATTATTTTTGTTGTAAACCTTCAACTTGTACAATAAATTTTACCATCAGTACAATAACTTTAAATCATTAATAAATACCTATATGAAAAGTGAGGTATCGGAAATGAAACTCAGAAACCTTGCAGTAAGGGTGTGTTGTAAACAGAAGGATTGAGGAGTACTTGTACATGGTTCCCTGAAAGTGGCGTCGTAGATAGACAGGGTAGTGAAGAAGACTTCTCGCCTGCTGGCCTTCATCAATGAGGGACAGTGAGTGTGTATAGCAGTTAGGATATCATGATGCAGCTATACAAGCTGTTGGTAAGGTTTCTGTCACACTGTTATGGGGAAGATGACATTAAGCCAGAAGCAGTGCATTTAGAAATTGATGAGGATATTGCCGGGACTCTAAGAACTCAGTTAGAAAAGAGGTTGAGCAGGTTTGGACTTTTTTCATTGGAGCATAGGAGAATGAAGGGTGATCTTATGGAGATGTCTAGAACAATGAGGGGCATAATAGAGTGTTTGCGAATAGTCTTTTTTCTAAGATTGGGGAATCAAGAACTAGAGGGCATGTTTACGGTGAGAGGGGAGAGATTTAATTTGAACCCGAGGGGCAAGTGTTTCACCCAGAGAGTGGTCAGTATGTGGCATGAGCTTCCAGGGGAAGTGATTGAGACAGCTACATTAACAACGTTTAAAATGTACTTGGACAGGTACATGGTTAGGAAAGGTTTAGAGTGGCACAAACAAGAAAAAATCTGAAGATGCTGCAGATCCAAAGCAACACACACAAAATACTAGAGAAACTCAGCAGGTCAGGCAGCATCTACAGAAAGGAATAAACAGTCAACACTTTGGGCCGAGACCCTTCATCAGGACTAGAAAGAAAATTGAGAAGTCAGGGTAAGAAAGTGGGGGGGAGGGGAGGAAGAAGTACAAAGTGGTAGGTGACAGGTGAAACCAGGAGACAGGGAAGGGGTGAAGTAAAGAGCTGGAAAATTGGTACTTATCCTTGCAAGTGGAACAAGTGCCACACCTGCACTTGCATGTCTTCACTCACTACCATTCAGGGCCCCAATCAGTCCTTCCAGGTGAGAGTGACATTTCATCTGTGAGTCTTTTGGGGTTATCTACTGTCTCTGATGCTCCCAGTGTGACCTCTTGTATATCAGTGAAGCCCAACGTAGATTGGGAGACTGCTTCACCAAGCACACACGCTCCATCTGCCAGAAAATGTGGGATCTCCCGGTACCACCCATTTCAATTCTACTTCCCATTCTCATTCCAACATGTCAGTCTATGGTCATTTCTACTGCCACGATGAGGCCACACTTACCTTGGAGGAGCAACTCTCTATATCCCATCTGGGTAGCTGCCAACCTGTTGGCATGAACATCAATTTCTCTAACTTCCAGTAATTGCCCCCATCTCACCGTTCCCCATTCCTGTTTCCCTCTCTCACCTCATCTCCTTACCTGCCCAGCACCTCCCTCTGACATTCCTCCTCCTTCCCTTTCCTCCACAATCTTCTATCCTCTCCTATCAGATTCCCCCTTCTGCAGCCCTTTATCTCTTTCACCAATCATCTTCCTAGCTCTTTACATCACCCCTTTTCCTCTCCTGGTTTCACCTCTCACCTTGTACTTCTTGTCCCCTCCACCCCCCGCCCCTTCCTACCCTATCTTTCCCTTTTCCTTTCCAGTCCTGATGGAGGGTCTTGGTCCAGAACATCAACTGTGTACTCTTTGAAAGATGCTGCCTGGACTGCTGAGTTCCTTTGTGTGTGTGTTGCTGAGGTTTAGTGGGATATGGGCCCAAGGCAGATAACTGGGACTAGCTTGGATAGGAATCCTGGTTGGTATGGACCAGACGGACTGCAAGCCCTGTTTCTGTTCCATATGACTCTATTAATTTTTTACCCAATTATTTATTTCTAGCCAGTATGTTTACAAAAACTAAGATCCTCCACTTATTTTAAACCCACCACCTTTAAAATTAAAATCTTTTGCAAAACTGCGCTTCATATTTATGCTCCCATCCTTGTTACCTTGTTTCGTGGTTGGTAATCAAATCGAACATTGTAACAACGTTATCTTTGAGTACATTTCCTGTAACTAAATATTTGTTAAGTTAATTTTGTACGTGTTACTGTAAATATGAAGGAGAATTAGTAAAGTAATCTTTCAATTCTGGCTGTGGAATCTGATTTTAATCCAGTTAAAGAGGATGTAAATCCTGTTTATAAATTCAGGCCTGTAAACAGAGCCTGGATGACTCAGTGTAAAACCACCTTGCTGCTCCTGACCAATCACATGCTTTGTGGAGGCAGTCTGACTCAAAGTGCTGGAAATCTAACTATATGTTGCAGCAGTACGGTTAAACTGCTCCATGCAGGAACACACCTATGTTTGGATATAGGTCAAAGAAGAAAGGAGATACTTCATGCTTTAGCAAGGTTTACTTAAAGTTGACTCATTTATACTAAATATACCAGAAAGGAGTTGTTGTGCAAATCCAGCTTTATTTGTAAATCCATCAAATATGTGAATAAAATAGTTCTCTGTGATGCAAAGGCAAGAGTTCTGATTTTGATGGTTGGAATATTGGAAATTGGTAATAGAATATTTTTTACATTGGGATAGTGTAAGTAAGATTGGAAAGAATAGATGCTTTGTCCTTTGTACCACATTGACTCCCTGCAGCTGGGTCTGAAGATCTTCTGGTTAGTCATCAGTCAGTGCTGCTCATAGGTTTGAGGCTGTTCTGTTTGCACACTGTTAGAATTTTTTTTAAAATAAGGCTGACTGTTGTGTTTGTTGAAGGTGCTTGCAAGATGCAAAGTCAGCAGAGGTACAATCTCATCATATCACCATTTACTGTTTATTTGGCTTTCTTTGAAACTTTCCACATGGAATGGAATGTTGCCTGTGTTGAACAAGGAATAAGGCATATATTTTCATATTAAATGCTTTTATAGAGGCCTCTTCAGTTATTGTCTTTTTCTATTTTAGCTATGTGCAAATTTATGGAAGCTGTTTCTCAGCTGTTTCAAGACTCTTGTGCTGGTGTAAGTAGTGTTGTAACTGTTCAACGAGCAGAGCCATTGTCATACAAACACTTCATGAAGCATCTATCCCCATCAGTGGCCATCAGTCTGTGAATTTTGGAGTTATGGATATAGCAGATGTTATTTCAAGTAAGAAACAGTCTTGAGTTCTTAATGTAAATTGCAAGCTGTGAGCAATAAAGTTAAAGGCACACTTTTGTACTGTCTGTGGAGCACAGACTGATATGGTTCATGGTCATGGTCACCAAACTAAAATACAAAGCAATGAAAGTTCCTTTATCCAGCATCTTGTTAGCAAGTGTACAGTCGCTAGGTAGCAAGATTGTTGTACAGGAGGGAAATGAGGATTTGCTGTATTCTTTATTTCATGGAGGATGGACTAGATTGCTGATTTGGAGAAATCAAGATCCTTAGAAGTTTGCAAAGATTTAATGCAATCTAAAACTTTGACGTATTTCTCTAACTATATCATAGAGAATATATTGATTGGTTGCACCACAGTCTGATATGGAAATACCAATGCCCTTGAATGGAAATCCTACAAAAAGTAGTGGGTACAGCCCAGTCCATCACAGGAAGCGCCCTTCCCTCTACTGAGCGCATCTACTCAGAGCATTGTCCGAGGAAAGCAGCATCCATCATCAGAGACTCCTACCATCCAGCTCTGCCATAAGAAAGTACCAGAGCCCCAGGACTCTCACTACCAGGTTCAGGGACAGTTATTATCCTTCAACCATCAGGCTCTTGAACTTGAGGGGATAACCTTCACTCGGCTTCACTTGACCCTTCACTCAACTGTTCCCAAAACCTACGGACTCACTTTCAAGGACTTTTCATCATATGTTCTTAATATTTATTGATTATAGATTATTATTATTTTCTCTTTTGTATTTGCAGTTTGTTGTCTTTTGCACATTGGTTGCTTGTCCGTCCTGTTGGGCATCGTCTTTTGTTGATTCTGTTATGTTTCTAGATGTATTGAGTATGCCTGCAAGAAAATGAATCTCAGGGTTGTATATGGTGACAGGCATGTACGTTGGTAATAAACTTACTTTGAACATTGAAACGATGTCTTGTCTGTCACTCAGTTTTGAGTCACTATAAATAACTTCAAACCCATCTGATTAATGTTTCATTCAAATCTGTCACATCCTTATCCATTCAAACCCCAGCAACACACTAATGGTATAAATTGTCATCCACTAATTACAGTAAAACTTCAATAATCTTCTATTCAGAAATCCCAAACTCTCAGTGTCTGGCTCATTGCCTCCCAATTCATTTTAAACTCAGTGCCTCTATTTCCTGTGTTCCCTTTAAACTTGCAAGGTTCAATGGTAGAGATATGCTGCACCTCATTTGTTTAAAAGATGAGAACTAAAATATATTAGGGTGAATAAAGTGCAACAGTCCCAGCAAATCTCCTAAACAGGCATCATGTGCCAGATAAATATTTTCTAGTACTGTAAAACTATTAAAGAATAAGTGAGGATGTATCATTCAACAATTTTTTTTCCCCATTGACTGATGATATTCACTGCCTCCCTTGGCATTTCAAAGCCTGGACAAGGTAATACTTTAGTAAAACGTGGAAACAAGTGCTGACCCATATCTTAATGCTTCAGTAAAGTATATTGTATCGTAATACTAACAGGTAGTGCCACCACACCTCCATCAGAACAAAAAGCATTTGAAGCAGACAAGGCTGCTTAATGTGGACACAGAGAAGCCCATTCTCTGCTTAATTAAGGAGCTGACTTGCAATCAGACAGCTGGCCAGAATGTTTACTGTGACCAGAGGATGAGATGCACCCTTTTAAAATTTTAATGGACTGAGATCAAGCTGCACTGTTGGATTTTCAGAATATTCACATATTTTGCCTGAAGATCTTTAAAGCTCAGCTCAGTGAACCTTATTTGCAACACTAAATAATTTAGTTGATCTAAGGAGATTAAGAAACTAATAAATAAGCCTGTTGTGGTAGCATGATTTGCAGCACCCCAGTTGCCTTGAAGGCTTAATTTCCAGATGTTATGTATACTGGATGAATATATTTTGTGTATAGTGTTGTGTTAATACTCTTGGCTCTTGAACAAGTTCCCAGACAACATTTGGTATTCACTCTAATTGGTAAAAGCGATTTTGATTACTTACTGCTATGTAAGCAATTAAAAGTAATCAACAAAAAAATCAACATAATTTCATGTTATATTGCACAAATTATTTAGAATTAAAACTGCTTTTTTCCCCTTACAGATATCAGGATTGATATTTGACTGCTGTCTGTGCTCTTACGTGGATATGTTCTTACGATGAATGTGCACTGCAAGAGGATGAACACTATCTGAAGACTGGTTGAGAGTGGAACTCAAATTTTTCAAATGAATGTCCAGGGAATTTTAGGATAGGCCAATGTACCTATGCAAGTTCTGTACTAGATTAGTCCATTACTAATCTTACTGACCTGCTTCATTCATTCTCTGCATATTCTATAATATTGTCAGGACACTGAAGCAGGGACCCAATCGCAGACCAAGTACTGGGCACACTGTGGTATCTCTTGAGTAGCAAATCAGAGAGGCAACAAAGTTGGTGTCAAAGTTCAGGCAGCGATCAAAAGTTCCAGAGAAATCCAAAAACCAGAATTGGAAAGCAGGCAGAATTCAGATACAAATGCTGGAAAGATTCAGGAAAACTCTCCAGCAACAAACATGTGACTAAAATACTCTGAGCAATAAACAGAGAGGCAGATGATAGGTGGAGCACAATGAGACACAGGTGGCAGCAAAACAGGTAATAATGAGAAACAGATGAGAGACGGAGTACTCAGTGATACAGGGGCCGGAGTAGAGCAGGAGCGGGGACAGGAGCACATGGCGATACAAAACCACAGACTGACAGCTAGGGAAAAACACACACAAAAAGACAGAGTTCAACTGGAGGTACTGACAAATATATTTGTTTCAGGATGTGAGCATTTTCATCAAGGTTAGTATTATTTATTCATTCATTATTTACAGTGTTGTATGACGTGGGCGAACATGGTCTTGACCATGATTGTTGTTAGCTAATTTTTCTACAGAAGTGGTTTGCCATTGTCTTCTTCTGAGCAGTGTCTTTACAAGACAGGTAACCCCAGCCATTGTCAATACTCTTCAGAGATTATCTGCCTGGCGCCATTGGTTGCGTAAACAGGATTTGTGATGCTCATACAACCATCCACCACCTGCTCCCACTGCGTCATATGACCCTGATCGGGGGGGGGGGGGCTCAGTGGGTGCTACATGTTGCGCAAGGGTGACCTGCAGGCATTACACGTGCCTTACACGTTCTTCAGCAGATAAGTATCTCTACCCCGCCACCAATTAATCATTCTCGATGGTGATGCTGAGCCACCACTTTAAACCACTACTGTCATTCTGAGTAAATTCTATCTACAGTGTTGTGAGAATGATTTCCGGTATTTTGGACCAGCAGTGATAGTTAACATCCAAGTTAAGATGGTGAGGATCTTACAGATGATAGTCCTTATGCATCTGCTGAACTTTTCCTTCTTAATCGTAGAGATCACATGTTTGAAATGTTCTGCAAGAATAATTCAGCTGAGTAATTGCTGTGCATTTTGAAGGAAGTTATAATCTGCTATCGCTCTGCACCAGCTGTGGTGGAACTGGCAGTTTGGAAGGAGAAAGGGATGCCAGGAAAGTGAACAACTTCATCTTGGATGATTTTGAGCTTCCTGAGTGTTGCTGGAGCTGTGTTTGTTTAGGCAATTGCCTTGTCGATGGCAGAAAGATCTGTGTGTGCAATTGTGAGTCATTCACTTCGAGATATCCAGCCTCTGACCATCCCTTTCAGTCAAATATTTGCATAGCTGGTCATGTTGAAATTCGTGTCAGTTGTTGATTCCCAGGAGGTGGTAATGCTGTTGAATATCAAGAAAAGATGGTTAGGCACTCCTTTAATCATTACCTGGCACTGTTGTAGTGAAAATGTTACCCATCATTTATCAGTATGTCTACATTTTGTGTAGGGCTGTTTCATTTGCTGAGCATTTGGAAATAAATTCAACATCAGGTAAACATTAGTTCAAATCTTATGATAACACCTTAAAGAAACAGATGAAGGTAATTATTCTTAAGGCAATGCCTGGAGAACCATTAACTATTACTATTCACTTTTTCAATGCCTTTAGAATGCTTTTCCCTCTAATTCCCACTGCATCAATATACTATAATCACTGAAATCTGGTCTGAGACAGGCAAAGTTTTGCATTAAATAATTTAGGTCTCCTATCTTACAAATAAGCTATTTTTGGGGGGTAAATGCATTGTGTATTTGTGAAGATATTGCAATGATTAGTAGTGTCAGTTTTGCTAAGGTTTTATGGAGCCATATTCACTGGAATACCGCCTCAATGTCAAGATGACCCTACCAAAGATTACAGCTCTTTGCTCCATGACTGGACCAAGTCTGTGGCATTGTCAGCCAGAGAGTGATCCTGGGAAAACTCATTCAGCAGGTTACCCCGAACTGAGTGCTCCTTCATAGGTCTGGTCAACCATATTTTCATTTTTTTTCAATCAGGTTGAGAGTAGACTGACTGGGGTAATTAGACGGTTTGATTTTGTGTATAGCTGAGAATGACAAACACAAGAAAATCTGGAGACGCTGGAAATCCAAAGCAACACACACACACAGCTCAGCAGGTCAGACAGCATCCATGGAAAAGAGGAAACAGTCAACATTTCAGGCTGAGACCCTTCTTCAAGCCACAATGCGTAACCTTCCCCGTATGTCTAAACCGCAATGACACTTTCTTTTGTCTATCTGTAGTGCCATGTTTCACTTACACCTGTCATCCCAAACCCATACCAAAAATCCAGGATTGTTACTGCAATTGCTACTGTTTCCTTCTGTAGTTCTTTGTGCTGTTCGTTGCTGGTGCAGTTCCTGATGTTCCAATGGCTACTGCTACAGGTGGTCGCCTTAGTCTTCATCCACAGGTCCAGAGCAGCACATAGAAGCAGCATCCTTTCTAATCTAATTGATTTGAGATCAAAACATCAGACAACCAAATCTTTACAGTGCTTAAAATGATATTCACGCAAATGGGCAAGGCATCCAGTATCAGTAATCAGTACACTTGGTCCTTTTCCACCATATTTCTGCCATTCACCAAGTCCCAGGAAGCTTAGAAATGATATCTGGACCAAATTTAAAGTATAAAACTCACATTTTTAAAAAAACTCCTAAACCAGTGGTGAACACTGAATGAAATTCTCAAAAGAGATTCAATGAAATGCTATCCTAACTAGTGTCATGGTGCCAAGACTGGGAGATTGTAACTGCTTTTCCAATGCACTCTCATTTTTATTACATTTCCCTTTAGAAGCAGCTCAGAGGAACTCTCAGCCCCTTATTTTTCCACCTTAACTTGCATTTTAGTATCACAGTTCTCAGACATGTTTTTTGGGTCTGAATTAATTAGCTTGTAACTAAATTTGTTTTATATAGGCATCCGTTAGTCTCATGAGACCATGGATTTGCACCTTGGAAGGTTTCCAGGGCGCAGGCCTGGGCAGGGTTGTATGGGAGACCAGCAGTTGCCCATGCTGCTAGTCTCCCCTCTCCACGCCACCAATGTTGTCCAAGGGAAGGGCACTAGGACCCATCCAGCTTGGCACCAGTGTTGTCACAGAACAATGTGTTGTTAAGTGCCTTACTCAAGGACACAACACGCTGCCTCAGCTGAGGCTCGAACCAGTGACCTTCAGATCACTAGACCGATGCCTTATCCGCTTGGCCATGCGCCAACACAACTAAATTTATTAGAATTACCTATCCTGAATAATTAGTGTACTTACATGTTTGAAAGCTTACATCCACACTCCAGGACCCCACATTGATTTAATAATTTAATTTTTCATTTAATTTCTTGATGATATTTATTTAAATATAACAATCTTGTATCACACTTCAGCAACAATCACAAGTGCCTTAAATTAACTTAGCGATTTCATAATATTTCTACAAGTGTAGAACAAGTTCATAATTTGAGCACAAAAATGTTCAATACACACTTCACTTACTTTTCCCTTTAGGAATTATGAATTCCTGCATTTTATATTTTACATAAATATGAAATCCTATATATTCTTAGAACAACACAAAATGCTGGCAGAACTCAGCAGGCCAGACAGCATCTATAGGAGAAGGTAGTGACGACGTTTCGGGCCGAAACCCTTTATCAGGAGTGAAGTAACATGGGATGGTCGAGGGGGAATAAGAAGTGGGGGGAGGGATGAAGTAGAGAGCTGGGATGTGATAGGCTGAAGGGAAATGGGCTGGGGGAAGGTGGAGAATTATGGGAAATAAAAGAGAAAGAAAGATAGGGCTGGGGAGAGATTATAGTGAGGGGGGAAAAAGAGAGAGAAAGAGAACCAGACTAAAATTATAGATAGGGATGGGGTAAGTGGGGGGCAGGGGTATCAACAGAGGTCTGTGAGTTGAATGTTCATGCTGGCAGGTAGGAGCTACCTAGGTGGGAGATAAGGTATTGTTCCATCGACCTGCGTGTGGCCTCATCTTGACGGTAGAGGAGGCCATTGACAGACATATCGGAGTGGGAGTGGTCTGTGGAATTGAAGTGTGTGGCCACAGGGAGGGCCATGTGGAGCAATCTATGTTCCAAGCCTACACCGGTATCTGTCCTCCTCTTTTCTTACGTTATATCGATGACTGCATCGGTGCTGCTTCCTGCACACATGCTGAGCTCGTCGACTTCATTAACTTCGCCTCCAACTTTCACCCCGCCCTCAAATTCACCTGGTCTATTTCCAACACCTCCCTCCCCTTTCTAGATCTTTCTGTTTCTATCTCTGGAGACAGCCTATCCACCGACGTCTACTACAAACCTACTAACTCCCACAGCTACCTAGACTATTCCTCCTCCCACCCTGTCTCCTGCAAAAATGCTATCCCTTTCTCTCAATTCCTCCGCCTCTGCCGCATCTGCTCTCAGGATGAGGCCTTTCATTCTAGGATAAAGGAGATGTCTTCCTTTTTTAAAGAAACAGGCTTCCCTTTGTCCACTATCAACTCTGCCCTCAATCGCGTCTCCTGTATTTCACACACCTCTGCCCTCACCCCATCCCCCTGCCAGCCCACCAGGGTAGAGTCCCCCTGGTCCTCACCTATCACCCTACCAGCCTACAGATCCAACGTATAATCCTCCGTAACTTCCGCCACCTCCTACGTGATCCCACCACCAGCCACATCTTCCCCTCCCCCCCACTCTTGGCTTTCCGCAGGGATCGCTCCCTACGTGACTCCCTTGTCCATTCATCCCCCCCATCCCTCCTCACGGACCTCCCCCCGGGCACTCATCCCTGCAAACAGAAGAAGTGCTACACCTGTCCCCACACTTCTTCCCTCACCACCATCCCAGGCCCCAGACAGTCCTTTCAGGTGAGGCACCACTTCACCTGCGAGTCATCTGGGGTGATATACTGTATCCAGTGCTCCCGATGTGGCCATTTATACATTGGGGAGACCCGCCGCAGACTGGGAGACCGTTTCGCCGAACACCGGCGCTCAGTCCTCCAGCAGTGGCGGGATCTCCCTGTGGCCACACACTTCAATTCCACAGACCACTCCCACTCCGATATGTCTGTCCATGGCCTCCACTACCGTCAAGATGAGGCCACACGCAGGTCGATGGAGCAATACCTTATCTCCCGCCTAGGTAGCCTCCTTCCTGCCGGCATGAACATCCAACTCACTGACCTCCGTTGATACCCCTGCCCCCCACCCTTACCCCCATCCCTAATCTATTATTTTAGTCTGGTTCTCTTTCTCTCTCTTTTTCCCCCCTCACTATAATCTCCCCCCAGCCCTACCTTTCTTTCTCTTTTATTTCCCATAATTCTCCACCTTCCCCAGCCCATTTCCTTTCAGCCTATCACATCCCAGCTCTCTACTTTATCCCTCCCCCCCACTTCTTATCCCCCCTCGACCATCCCATGTTACTTCACTCCTGATGAAGGGTTTCGGCCCGAAACGTCGTCACTACCTCCTCCCATAGATGCTGTCTGGCCTGCTGCTGAGTTCTGCCAGCATTTTGTGTTTTTATTTATTTCCGGCATCTGCAGATTCACTGGTGTTGCCTATTCTGAGAACAAAATGAGTTCTCAAGCTTCTAGGTTTTTTGCAGGAAAGGCACTGAGACTCCACTAGTTTGAGCAGATTAAATAGCCAAAGATACTACCTGTGAATGACACAAATAAACTGGGGTCAGAGAAGCAGCACAAAAGGAGTTGGATTTTGAAATGGAAATTTCTACTTATCTGACTTTCCATTAAAAAATCATGAACTGAGTTCATCTTTATGAATCTGAGTGGCCAAATATCAGTTACATGGGTTATGTTGACAGTATATTTGAAACTCTTCATTAACATTTTGGTTCATGGAGCCTGGGAAAAATAGGATCATATGGAATTTCAATACAGAAAGTCTGTGCATCTTTTTAAGAATCAGCACAGAAACAGGACATTCAAACAGGAGCACAGTTTGTGCTGTAGGTTTTGTCATTGTGCACTGGTAATCTAATCCCCACTACTTCCATTCCTTTATCATTATCTTAAATGTTTCATTGCCCCCGTGTAACCGAAGAAAACAGTCTTTCACTGTGCTCTAATATACTCATCTGTAATCATGAAGACCACTAACAGTTCATTTCATAAAGCCAAACCTCCAGTCTTCTAACAGTAACTCTGAACAACATATTACAAAGTTGTTTCAATATCCCTCCTTCTAATACTGTGTCTAAATAAAACAAGAAGTAGCCTAGTTGCTGCCCTCAAATGAAGATGGTATTCATTCAATTCTGTCACTTCACTTGATATAAAGAAATAGCTGAGTGCACTGGACACCCCAAGATCCCCTATGACCTAACTCAGGAGCTGAAGACAGTTGTTTCTGAGCCAGTTTTATCAGCAACAAATCTGTTGCACACAACCACAACACTGGCCCTTTTCTTGACATTTTGTGCTGTTATCAACAGGAGGGCAACTTCAATTCGATTAACAATCCTTCTTCTTGGGCAGTCTGTCAGAATTGAGGATAGGCTGCCTCCACTCTGGTTCTGGGAGTTCTCAGGTGGCTATTGAGTCCCATGTGGAACCTTCAGGTGGACCAGCTCATTTTGGGAAAGGGTACTCCCATTCTATTATTTATAATAGCATTCTATTTGTTGGAGAATCAAGATACTATTGCAGAGGTGGCTCTTTCCATTTTAAGTGCTTTTGGGTCTGGGATTTCCACCTGTGGATAAAATGATATATTTTTATCTGCTCAAGAAGCTGTTGAATACATTCATGAAGTATTTCCTCTGATCTCCTAATGTCTTCTTGCTATGATGGAATTTGGAGTGCAGTTTGATCTTGGACATGGAAACAATCATCAGAGACAATAATGCAACTAAAGTCTAGATACGGGGGATGTTAACCTTAAAAATGATGCTGGTACCTGATAAGCCATCCAGTGGATATAGAAAGGGGATGAATTTATGAGGGCATTCAAAGTTGAGAAAGATTCTTCACAATTTCTCCCATTTTTCAGGCAAAGGATTAGGATTGAAGGGCATTATTTATTTAGAGATACCGCACAGAACAACCCTTCTGCTGTGTCCAACAAGTCATGTCACTCAACAGCCCACCTATTTAACACTAGTCGAATCGCAGGACAATTTACAATGACAAATTAACCTACTAACTGATATGCCTTTTGACTGAGGAAACTGGAGCACCCAGAGGAAATCCATGCTGTCACAGGGAGAACGTATAAACTCCTTACAGATGGCACCGGAAATTAACTCTGAACACACCGAGCTGTAATAGTGTCATGCTAACTGCTATGCTGCCATGGTTTAATATGATGGTTCAGACTGCAGCCCGCATTTTGCTTGAAGTTGATGCCCAGTGTGTCTCTGAGTCAGACAACAGGAAGATTCTTTTATTTTCTGCAATTAAATTAGTTGTCTTTCTTGGATGCTTGCTGATTCATTCACTATGGTTGGTTAGAAAACTGTCTTTGATCTAAATAAGCAGTGGTAATCTTTGCATCTCTTTCATTTCCCAGAAAAGGAAATGAGTCAGTGGTTTATCTCTTTCAAGAGAGATACTACAACAGAAATCCTGTCAGCTCCAGGGATCCTGCTGTTTTACAATTGGCATGTTACCCTTTCACCCTCTTGTCAGCCAGGTGAGTTGTTGGCGGAGTAAGGTGAAATTGAGGATGCTCATAAAATCAGAATTTTGGTTGAGAAAATCTTTGATGCTCTTTTCAGCAGGTTCCAACTGTCTCTTTGTCCTTGAGATCTCTTTTCTTAACTCTCAGTGGGTTGGGTTATTCACTAGATAGTGGTTCTCAGATATTCTCTCTGTTTCTTGTGCTCATTCCACTACTATGTTATGTCTCAAGTCTTCTGTTGAATCTTTTAGGTGAGAAAAGAACTGTTTCTTTTCTCTTGAGATGTTCCAATCCAAGACTGCTTTATATTTGCATTTAGGATCTCTTGATCATTCTTATCAAACTAGCCGCTATATTTTCTGTAGTGGAAGCAAAAGGCTGATTCTGATGGACCAGGGCGGTCCAGATACTCTGCTGCTCCTGTTAGATGGCTTTCTCTGAAAAGTTGGCAGAGGAAAGCTCCTTCTGTAGGCTTCAACACTGATTTTCTTGTGACTACCCCAATTGCCCATTAGTCTACTTTAATCAAAAGATGCTGATGAAGGATTCATTAATAGTGCTACTGATGTTACATGCTTACCAAAAAAAATACTCAGCAATGCTTTGTTTAGGGTGCGTCAGGGTGACTTGGCTCCAAAGCTCATAGCAGCCTTGGCCCTCAGGTGGATGGACTAGAGCCCAATTCCAAAGGTGGAATGGAAGTGATTGTCTTTGACAGAATTAGGCTGTACTTAATGAAAGGTAGCATCAAGTAAAGTTGCAATTGTTGTTGCATGAATGAAGTTGTCAGAGAAAAGTACTGGTGGATATGAAGCAGCTTCGTTATTCGACAAAACAAGATAGAGCAGGCATCATATGGAGGCACTTCTGGTCAAAAGGTCTGCCTGTGCCCAGAACTACACATTTTGTGGGCTAAAGTTCAAAGAAAATTCGGGACAAGTTAAACAAATTCATATTTACAATCTTCCTCCCATCTCACCAAAATTAAGTGTTGCATCCATCCAATGGTATGTTGATTGGACTTGCGCAAATACAAACAATCAGCCTGTTGCCTGATCTCTGAAACTATTGCCTGAAACTATTGTTCAGAGCTGCATTAAAATCAAATGCACAATTCAGATGTGAAGACTGGTGGCCGAAGTTATCTGCTAAATATACTAAACCTAAAAATCGCTCTAACAGAAGTTACTATAACAGCAACCAAAAGAAGTCATGGTGAGCATCCCCTCTACTGGAGTCAATCTATGACAAAGGCACTTGTTGGAGAGTATCATCTCTGGCACAGAGATTGCTGGAACAGTTTCACAAGGAAGTGACGCAGGAACCTAGGGAAAGTTACTGGAAGAGACAGGATTAATTTAATGACAGTCCGCATCAAATTAAATGTAGGAAATATCTCATGAATTTGATAGAGTTTTTTGAAGGAATTACCCGGAGGATTGATGAAGACAGGGCAGGAGAAATTTGCTGCCTGGACTTTTACAAGCTGGACTGGAAGCTTGGAACACATGGGATCCAGAGTGAAATAGCCAATCGGGTACAAACTCGGCTTGATATTTGTGGGGGGGTTATTTTTCAGATTGTAGCCTGTGAGTAGTGTTGTGCCACGGGGGTCACCGCTGGGTCTCTTGTTGTTTGTCACACAATCTAATGAATTGGATGAGAATGTAGATGTCATAATAGTAAATTCACAGGTGATCAGAAGTTACAGATCAGAGTGAAGAAGTTGTCTAAGGTTACAACAGGATATTGATCTACTGGGGAAAGTGGGCAGGGTAACAGCAGATGAATTTTAATTTGCACATATGAGAAGTGTTACTTTTGGGAATGTAAAGCAGGCCAGGACATACACAGTGAATGAAAGAACCCAGAGTAGTGTTGAACAGAGACAATGGGGTACAAGACCAGAGCTCCTGAAAGTTGTGCTGAAGGTAGAGATATTGTCTTTGGTCAGACTGTACTCAGGTAGTAGGAAGATTGTGATTAAGCTAGAGAAGAGGCAGAGAAGATTTACAAGAATGCTGGTGAACTGGAAAGCTTGAGTTGTAAGGAGAGCTTGGATAGGCTGGGATTGTTTTCACTGGAGTGAGGGGGGCTGAAGGGTGGCCTTATAAATGTTTATAAAAATATAAGTGATATGGGTAGGGTAGCTGATCTTTTTACAAGGGTATGGGAATTTAAAACTAGAGGGATTAGGGTTAAGGAGAGAGGGGAAAGTTTTCTATTCATAAGCCTTTCATTTAATGAAGCCACAAATGTTCTCACACTTTCTGAGTATTCCCAGCTGTTAATTTGAACTTGGAGAGAGAAATGGTGTTCATAGTGCCAGCTAATGACCCTCTCTAACAAGAAAGAATTCAGCCATTTCCCTTTGAGATTTGATGGCATTATCATCACCAAATCTGTTATCAACTAGTCACATTATGTCTGTACCGGACAATTATCATAGTCAGTAAGGCATACTTGAATGTGATAATTGCTTATTGAAAGTTTTGCCCAAAATCAGAACATTTTCATCTTTGTTAAATGAAGGAGTACATTCACCTGCAATTCCAGTAGATGATTCATCAGTCCTTGTTAGCCATGGGCAAATTAAATCCTTACATTTTGCCACCTATATGTGAATTTTAAATAAAGGTTTTCAATTTAAAAGTTATGGATTTTTAAATAGATAAATAAAGTTTTTTAGTGACACTGACCTGCTGATTTATTACTTCAATCTTTCCAGAACTAAATCTGTTTCATAATTCAACAGAAGAACTGCTAAAATATGGAAAGATTTAAGGTGAAATGTGGTCAGCATTCAAGCTATTGTTATTGACTAAAATGTAAGAATAATTATATTTTAAAAAGTGTGCTTATTGCTAATCAGTGTAGATGTTAGAGAAATGTAATTTCCTATAAAATGTATTTATTTATTTTATTTTTCCACGTAATTTATTCACTTTGACTAAAGGTAATCATAAAGGTGGCAAGCAAATGACGAGAAACTAATCTTCTTTACCTATCACATTTCTTGGCAATTTAATCTTATTTCCCTGTTATTGGCTACCCAGGTTCAGGGTGTGAAAGCAATAATCTTTTTCTTAATCTCATCTTATTGGTTTGATTATTGTATTCCAGATATAAAGAGTTTTGTATTTAATTTCTCTGGAGTCCTTGTTGTCTTGCAGTAAGTCTCAAGCATGATTTTGTCCCACAGCGAGAGTATTAATTTATCCGAGATCATGTAATATTCATTAAGACCATAAGAAATAGGAGCGGAATTAGGCCATTTTGGCCCATTGAGTCTGCTCCACCATTTCATCATGGCTAATGCAATTTTCCTCTCAGCCCCAATCTTCTGCCTTCTTCCCGTATTCCTCCATGCCCTGACCGATCAAGCATCTAACAACTGCCGCCTTAAGTATACATAATGACCTGGCCTCCACAGCTGCCTGTGGCAAAGAATTTCACAGAGCCACCAGCCTCTTGCTAGAGAAATTCCAATTCATCGTCATTCTAAAAGGATACCCTTCTATTCTGAGGCTGTGTCCTCTGTCTTAGACTCTCCCACCATAGGAAACATTCTCTCCACATCCACTCTATCACCGTCTTCCACCATTTGATAGGTTTCAATGAGATCACCCCTCATTCTTCTGAATTCTAGTGAATACTGGCCCAGAGCCATCAAATGTTCTTCTTATGACAAGCCATTTAATCCTGGAATCATTTTCATGAACCTCCTTTATACCCTCTCCAGTTTCAACATATCCCTTCTAAAATAAGGGGCCCAAATGAGGCCTCACCAGTGCTTTATAAACTCTCAATATTACATTCTTGCTTTTATATTCTAGTCCTTTTGAAATGAATACTGACGTTGTATTTGCTTTCCTCACCACAGACTCAAACTGCAAATTAACCTTTAGGGAATCCTGCACAATGACTCAAGTTCCCTTCCACCTCAGTTTTTGTATTTTCTCGCCATTTAGAAAATAGTCTACTGTTTAATTTCTTCTACCAAAGTGCATGACCATACACTTCCTGACTCTGTTTTCAATCTGCCATTTCTTTGCACACTCTTCTGATTTGTCTAAGTCCTTCTGTGGCCTCTCTACTTCTTCAAAACTACCTGCCCCTCCATCATACCATCTGCAAACTTTACAACAGAGCTATCAATTCTAACATTCAAATCACTGGCATATAACTTAATAAGAATATGTCCAAACATAAAACTCTGGAAAACCACTAGTTACCAGTGGCCAACCAGAAAAGGCTCCTTTTTTTCCCCACTCTTTGCCTCTGGCCAATCAGCTAATACTCTGTCCATACTAGAATCTTTCCTGTAATACCATGGGCTTGTAGCTTGTTAAGCAGCCTCATGTGTGGCACCTTGTCAAAAGCCTTCTGAAAATCCAAGTGCACAGCATCAACCAATTCTCCTTTGTCCATCCTGCTTGTTATTTCTTCAAAGAACTCCAACAGATTTGGTAGACAAGATTGTCCCTCGATGAAACCATGCTGACTGCGGCCTGTTTGATCATATGGCTCTAAGTATTCTGAGACCTCATCCTTAAAAATCGATTCTAATATCTTTCCAGCCACTGAGGTCAGACTAACGAGCCTATAGTTTCCTTTCTTCTGTCTCTCTCCTTTCTTGAACAGTGGAACAACATTTGCAATTATCCACTCTTTCGGAACCATTCTAAAACCTAATGATTCTTGAAAGATCATTGCTAACGCCTCCATGATCTCTTCAACCATCTCTTTCAGAACCCTGGGATGTACACCATCTGGTCCAGGTGGCTTATCTACCTTCAGACGTATCAGTTTCCCAAGAATCTTCTCACCTTTTATGGTAACTTCACACTCTTCATGTCCCCTGACACCTGGAACTTCCACCATACTGCTCATGTCTTTCACAGTGAAGACTGATGCAAAATACTTCTTCAGTTCAGCTGCTATTTTGTTGTCCCCATTACTACCTCTCCAGCATCATTTTCCAGCAGTCTGATATCCACTCTCACCTCTCTTTTACTCTTTATGTATCTGAAGGAACTTTTGGTATCCTCTTTAATATTATTGGCTAGCTTACTTTTGTATTCCATCTTTACCTTCATAAAGAATTTTCAGTTGCCTTCTGTTGGTTTTCAAAACTTTCCCAATTCTCAAGCTTCCCACTATCTTTTGCTCTATTATATGCCCTCTCTTTGGCTTTTATGTTGATTTTGACTCGTTAGCCATGGTAATGTCATCTTGCTTTTAGAATACTTCTTCTTTGGGATGTATATATCCTTGTGATGTCATCCCTGCCAGTGTTCTTTCCAATCAATTCTGGTCAGCTTCTCCCTCATGACTCTATAATTCCCTTTACTCCACTGTAATACTGATACATCTGACTTTAACTTCTCCTCAAATTTCAGGGAGAATTTGATCATTTATGATCACATACCCCTAAGGGTTCTTTGACTTGAAGCTCTCTAATTAATTCTGATTCATTGCACAACACCCAGTTCAGAATAGCTGATCCCCTAGTGGGCTCAACCACGAGCTGCTCTAAAAAGCCATTTCATAGGCATTCTAGAAATTCCTCCACCAGCCTGATTTCCCCAATCTACCTACAGACTGAAGATCCCCTTGACTATTGCAACATTACCCTTTTGGCATGCATTTTCCATCTCCCATTGTAATGTGCAGACAACATCCTTACTACTGCTTGGGGGTCTGTATACAATTCCCATCAAGGTCTTTTTACCCTTGCAGTTCCTTAGCTCGAGCCACGATGATTCAACACCTTCTGACCCTATACTATTTCTTTCCAATGATTTGATTTGCTGCCCCCTCTGCTTTCCTGCCTGTTCTTTTGATACAATGTGTACCCTTGGACATTAAGCTCCCAGCTATAATCTTCTTTCAGCCATGATTCAGTGATGCCTACAACATCATACATGCTAATCTGCAACCGTGCTGCAAGTTCATCCACCTTATTGCATATACTGCACACAGTCAAGTGTAACACCGTCAGTCCTGTATTCATCCTTTTCAATTTTGTCTACATTCTATGTGCAACTCCTCCTATTGACCGCAATTTTTCCCTAGTGATAGCTTCTCCTCACTATACATTGCCTCTGTTTGTAAACCAGCTACCTCATCTTCAGCACTATGATCTGCCTTTCCTACAATACTTGCTGCATTGAAATCTACACAGCTCAGGACACTAGTCACACCATGCTCAACCTGTCGATCCCTAACTTTGTCTGAGGTCTTACCAACATCTGCCTCCGCAATCTGTCCATTAATTATACTGGCAGTTTGAATCCCATTCCCCTGCAACTCTAGTTTAAACCTTACCGTGCAGCATTAACAAACCTTCCCACTAGGATATCAGTCCCCTCCAGTTCAGGTGCACACCATCACTTCTGTACAGGTCCCACCTTCCCTGGAAGAGAGCCAAATGATCCAAAAACTTTATGCCCTCCCTCCTACACCAAGTCCATAGCCATGAATTAAACTGTATATTCTTCCTGGTTCTGTCCTCACAAGCATGTAGCACAGGTAGCAATCCTGAGATCACAACCTTGGAGGTGCTGCCCTTTAACCGAACACCTAACTCCCTGAATACCCTATTCAGGGCCTCGTCACTTATCTTACCCATGTTCTTGCTGTTCACCCTCCCACTTAATGCTGAGTACTCAGTCTGAAACATCCTGAACCCCAGCACCCAGGAAGCAACATACCATCTGGGAATCTTTTTCTTGCCCACAGAACCTCTTGTCCATTCTCCTAACGGATCCCCAAGCAGTACAGCGTGCCTTTTCTCCTCCCTTCCTTCCTGAGTCACAGAGACAGACTCAGTATTTGAGACCCAGTTCCTGTGACTTTCCTCTATTAAGTCATACTCCCAACAGTGTCCAAAGTGGTATACCTGTTGTT
Source organism: Hemitrygon akajei (assembly GCF_048418815.1). NCBI lineage: Eukaryota > Metazoa > Chordata > Chondrichthyes > Myliobatiformes > Dasyatidae > Hemitrygon > Hemitrygon akajei. The sequence continues at coordinate 46,856,678 of NC_133126.1, forward strand.
GAGTGGGATGGCCACAAGGGTACTCTGCACTGGCTCCTTAAACCCTTTCCTCTTCCTGACTGTCACTCAGTCTCCTGTGTCCTACACCTTGGGTGTAACTACTCTCTATATGTCCTATCTATCACCCACTCAGCCTTCCGAATGATCCAGAGTTCATCCAGTTCCAGCTCCAACTCCTTAACGTGGTGTGTGAGAAATTGCAGCTAGATGCACTTCTCTCAGTTGTAATTGTCAGGGACACCGAAGTTCTCCCTGCCTTCTCACGTCCCTCAAAAAGAGCATTCAACTATCCTGCCTGGCATCTCTACTATCCTAACTGAGCAGATATAAAGAAGGGAATGGAAAAATGAACTTAACCTAGAGCAACACACACAAAATGCTGGTGGAACACAGCAGGCCAGGCAGCATCTATAAGGAGAAGCACTGTCGATGTTTCAGGCCGAGACCCTTCGTCAGGACTTCTCCTTACAGATGCTGCCTGGTCTGCTGTGTTCCTGACGAAGGGTCTCGGCCTGAAACTTCGACAGCGCTTCTCCTTATAGATGCTGCCTGGCCTGCTGTGTTCCACCAGCATTTTGTGTGTGTTGCTTGAATTTCCAATTTCCAGCATCTGCAGATTTCCTCATGCTTGCTTTTAACCTAGAGCATTTCTTTTCTTTTGCTTTCTCTGACTGAAGCCTCACTGTGCAGAACCCTCAAAGACCTAAAGCTTGACGATCACCAGTCTTATTCTGTGCACTCAAACGATGGCCACTGTGACAATGGTCATTGTGTTTGTCCCAGTCATCCTTTAATTTGCTCTGGTTCAATGTACCTACCAGAAGAGGGTTCTTCAAAACATCACATGAAAATGGTTCTAATAAGAATAGACAAATTTATTAAGCTCTTTTTGTCTTGATCAATATAACTTCTAGCCTTAAACATCTATTTAAAATACAACCAAAAACAATCAGCGTAAGATCTTTTTATTCCATGTGTTCAAACACATTAAGGAATATTTTCAGGTTATGAAGTAGCTGCAGTTTTAAAACCAATTTCTCAACAACTGGAATGGAATCAGCCACCCTTAGGTCAGTCTTTGTTATTAGCAAGTATAATCAGCTGACTTATTAAGAATCTTTAGAGCGCCTAAGAAACTCTAGATCAGAGGCTACCTACCTGTGGTTCACAGACCCGTCAGTTAATGATAGGGGTTCATGGCATAAAAAAAGGTTGGGAACCCCTGCACTAGATTATTCCTGACATCAGGCAGATCTTCAATATGTATTTGTAAATTTAAAAATCTTTAGAGATGAAAAGATGATTTTGATTTTGTATTAAACATGACATTTTCTAATGTCCTCTAGTTACTTAATATTTAAAAAATCATTTCTTTGTGGCATAATGTTTAGTATTAAAAGACTGAATGAGTAATTTCCTACAGTATAATTGTTTCAACATTATCAGTTTGAACTTTTCCTTTGAAATAAGGGCTCAACTAATCATTTACAATCTAAAATTATTGTCTGCAAAAAGCTTCTTGCCCTAATCAGATCCTATCTCTGTAATCTCCCAATGACTTCTGTACTCTATTCCAGCCTTTTCACACCCCTAATTTTAATGGTTTCATATCTGCAGCTCTTTTACAGTTGTCTATATAATCTGAAATTCTCTGTAAATCTCTTCATATCCCCCACTTCATTACACCTGAATACTAGTTTTTATCCTTGTGTTGGCCATGAAATAATTAAAACATAGAACTTGAATGGGTCAAAGACAGTGGAAGTGAACAAACCAGATGTCTTTGTTCTTGCCATGTCCTTGAAGAAATGGAGGCTGCCATTTTGTGAAGATTCTCTGTCAACTCCATTTTGTGAACTGTTTAATGAACTGATTTTTGCTGTGGGATAACTTAATCAGATCAATTGAAGATGGACACAAGGAGTGTCTGCTGATTATCTGCTAAGCGAGACCATTTTCAGGTGAACTGTTTATTGTCTATAATAGCAGGTTTGCAGAAGTAATCTGCAAACCTGCTATTGTGTCTGGATGACCCAGTTTAACTGGTTTGAACCAGAGTCAATTAGAAGAAAATGTTACTTAAGCCCTTGGCTACATCAAATGGGAACCTGGCAGAGATCAGATTGATTACCTCAAGCCTTTGAAATTGAAATACAACAATTGAACCAATGAGGAAAGAATATAAGAAGGAGGGGCTTCAAATGCAAAGGTGCAAGAACTCTGGATACTAACTATCACATGGAGGAACCCCATGCCAGGGGCTGGAAGGAAAAGGATCAATCACTTGGCCAATGGGAGATTTTCTATGTTGGTGTTATAAATTGGAGAAGTGGTCTCAGTAAGTATTGGTACAAAGGGAACAGCAGAATTCATGTTTTAGGTTGTTGGCCTGGGATCAACATAGTTACATTGGTGTTCATGCAGAGACAGTAAAGTGCGAGCTTTGATTGACTAAGAGTTTGTGCAGTGAGTTGCCTAGCCTAGATCAGTTGTTAATAGTCAACACTAGTATCTCTTTCTGTGGTTCTGATTTGAAGTTTACTTGATATTTTGCATGTGAAGTGCATTGCGATGTATTTCTACATTAAAGTGTAATATAAAGGCATTTTGTTTCTTCTCTAGTACACTTTCACAGGAAAAGACAGTTGAAATGACAAGATCAAATGTACCAATGTGCCCGAGTAATATACAGCAAATTCAAGGACTTAAATCCATCAGAACTAAATTCACGGCAGGACCTAGGATCTGGCATAAGTATCTTCATGTTATGCAGATGCTCAAATGCCTACATTGTGTAAAGTTCAGCCTAGATTTGGACTTGAAAGCCAGAGCCAGTACAACGGAGTAAATTTAAAAATTAATCATCTTGCAATAGACTATGATGGGGCATGTACTTCTTAAAACAGCATTGAGAATATCATGCTTTAAACATAGCATAAATAAAATCCACAGTATTAGAAAAGCCTTCCAACTTATAGAAACATAGAATATCTACCATGCATTACAGGCCCTTCGGCCCACAATATTGTGCCAACCATGTAACCTACTCTAGAAGCTGCCTAGAATTTCCTTAGAGTATAGCCCTCTATTTTTCTGAGCTCCATGCCATCTAAGAGTCTATTAAAAGACCTTATTCTATCCGCTTTTGTCACTGCTGCCGGCAGTGCATTCCACGCACCCACCACTCTCTGTGTGGAAAAACTTACCTCTGACATCCCCCTTGTACCTAGTTCCAAGCACCTTAAAACTATGCCCCCTCATGTTAGCCATTTCAGCCCTGGGAAAAAGCCTCTGGCTATCTACATGATCAATGCCTTTTATCATCTTATACACCTCTATCAGGTCACCTCTCATCCTCCGTCACTCCAAGGAGAGAAGGCCAAGTTCACTCAACCTACTCTCATAAGGCATGCTCCCCAAACCAGGCAACATCTTTGTAACTCTCCTCTGCACCCTCTCTATGGTATCCACATCCTTCCTGTAATGAGGTGACCAGAACTGAACACAGTTCTCCAAGTGGGGTCTAACTAAGATCTGATATAGCTGTAACATTACCTCACGGCTCTTGAACTCAATCCCATGGTTGCTGAAGGCCAACACACACTATGCTTTCTTAACAACACTGTCAACCTGTGCAGCAGCTTTGAGTGTCCTATGGACATAGACCCCAGAGTCTTACCATTTATATTATACTCTGTCTTCAAATTTGACCTACTGAAATGAACAACTTCACACTTATCTGGGTTGAAGTCCATCTGCTACTTCTCAACCCAGTTCTGCATCCTATCGATGCCCCGCTGTAACCTCTGACAATCCTCCAGACAATCCACAAAACCTCCAACTTTTGTGTCATCAGCAAACTTGCTAACTGACCCTTCTACTTCCTCATCCAGGTCACTTATAAAAATCACAAAGAGGAGGGGTCCCAGAACGGATTCTTGCAGAACACTGGATCCACAAAGCAAGGCCTCCTTAGATCCTATGCATCATTACTTTCTGGATGAGCCTCTCATGAGGAACCTTATCAAATGTTTTACTGAATTCCATATACACTACATCCACTGCTCTACCTTCACCAATGTGTTTTGTTACATCCTCAAATAATTCAATCAGGTTCATAAGGCATGACCTGCCCTTGACAAAGCCATGCTGACCATCCCTAATCAGATTATGTCTCTCCAAATGCTCATAAATTCTACCTCTCAGGATCTTCTCCAACAACTTTCCCACCACTGAAGTGAGACTCACTGGTCTATATCAACTTGTAAATTTTTTGACAGTGTATGAAACAACTTATTTATTCAGTTTTGAGGACGTGGAGGTCACTGATAAAGCCTAGATTTTCATTGACTTGCCCTGACTTTGTTGATTTTCATCACTGAGGCCTGACATGTTCGTTCTGTCCAAAACATCAATGCAGGTGGTCATGATAGAACTGTCAGTGCCTTGGGAAAACTGGATTGAGGAGGCATTCGAGCACAGGAAAGGCAAATACCAGCAGCTGGTAAAGCAGTGCCAAAGACAGGAGTGGGGGTATGATGCGACCCTATAGAGGAGGGGTGTAGAGGGTTTTCTGGCTGCTCACTCTGCAGAACCTACTCTCTCCTTGGCATTATGGGGGCTGCAAAGAAAAGAGCCATCAGGACTGTCACAGTCTGCTGAGCGAACCTCCAGATGGCTGAGCTCAGGTTATGGATCAATACCTGGATTTCAGACATTACACCCCATTAGTGCGACTTGGTTCCAGGAGGGGCAGGACTAGTAGCTCGATATTCTGGAATTGCATTGCTTTAGACGTGCCAAATGGGAGGGATTAAAGGAGGAGGAATGATGTTACAAGTCAGAAAATATTATAGCAGTGCTCTACCAGGACAGACTGGAGAACTCAACTAACGATGCATTATGGGTGGAACTGAGAAATAAGAAAGGTTTTGACCACGTCAATGCACGATATTACAGACCACCCTACAATCCTAAGGATTTAGGGGAACAAATTTGTACAGAGATTACAGACGGTTGGGAAAAAAACATAAGGTTGTTATAGTAGCTGACTTTACCTTTCCACTTGTTGTCTGGGAATCCTATACTTTTAAAGGACAGATTAGATGGGATAGAGTTTGTCAGATGTGTTCAGGGAAGTCTCCTTCATCAGTACATAGAAGTCCCTATGAGAGACTATTAGGGAATGAGTTAGGACAGGTGGCAGAAATTTGAGTTGGGGAACACTTTGCTTCCGGTGACCACAATGCCATTTATTTCAAAGTAAGTATGCAAACAAATAGGCCTGGTCCGTGGGTTGAGATTCTGAATTGGAGAGAGGCCAGTTTTGATGGCATCAGAAATGATCTGGCAAGTGTGGATTGGGACAGGCTGTTCTCTGCAAAGAGTGTACTTGGAAAGCAGGAGGCCTTCAAAAATGAAATTTTGAGAGTACAGCTTGTACTCTCGGAATAAGAGGTAAAGATAACAAGTATAGGAACCTTGGTTTTCAAGAGATGTTGAGGCCCAGGTAAGAGAAAGAAGGAAATGCATAGCAGGTAGAGGCAAGTAGGAACAAATGAGGTGCTCATGGTGTACAACAAATGCAAGAGAATACTTAAGAAAGAAATCAAGAAGGGTATTTCCATTTGGACAAGCTGTGAGGATCATGTTTTTTGATATCTCAAGTGCCTTCAATACCATACAGCCCTCATTGCTGGGGGAAAAGCTCCTTTCAATGCAGATTGACACTTCCATCGTATCCTTGATAATGGACTAACTGATTGGCAGACCACAGTATGTGTAGCTTCAGAGCTGTGTGTCAGACATGGCTATAAGCACTGGGGCCCCGCAGGGGGCTGTATTGACTCCCTTTCTGTTTATCCTGTATACCTTGGTCTTTAGATACAACACCGAGTCATGTCATCTGCAGAAATTCTCTGATGACTCAGCAATAGTTGGGTTTATAAAGGGAGGACGGGAGGCTGAATACAGGGCCCTAATAGTGAAATTTGTCGAATGGTGCAAGCTGAATCATCTGCAGCTCAACATCAGTAAGACAAAGAAGATGGTGATGGACTTTAGGAAGATTATGCCTGTCTTGCTCCCTGTTACTATTGACAGTGAGGACATGAATGTCGTGAGGGCCTGTAAGTACCTGGGGGTGCACCTGGATGACAGACTTGAGTGGAGCACCAACACAGAGGCTGTGTACTTTCTGAGGAGACAGAGGTCCTTTGGAATATGCAGGCCTCTCCTTCAGATGTTCTACCAGTCTGTTGTCACCTGTACAATCTTCTATGTGATGGTGTGCTAGGGCAATGACATCAACATGGGTGATGCCAACATGCTTAACAAACTGATTAGAAAGGCTGGCTGTGTTATAGGAGTCAAACTGGACACATTGGAGGTTGTGATAGAACAAAAGAAAATTCTGGACGATATATCTCATCCTCTGCATGCCACCTTGTTTGAACAGAGGAATTCCTTTTGTGATAGACTAAGGGAACTGCTCTGCTCCAAAGAGCACGATACGAGGTCATTCTTAACCTCGGCCATTAGGCTTTATAATGAGTCAACCTATAGCCAGGGCAGAGATGATAAACTGTTTGTGGTAACTTATTTTTTTATTCTTTCTACTTCTCTTCTAATATTTATATCTGTAAACTTGTAATGCTACTGTGGCATTGTAATTTCCTTTGGAATCAATAAAGTATCTGTCTAAAAGAAGGCATGAAGTTGCTCTAGCAGACAAGTTGAAGGAGAATCCTAAGGAATTCTACAGGTATGTTAAGAGTAAAAAGATTACAAAGGACCAAACTGGTTCTTTGGAAGACTAGGATGGTAATCCATGTGTGGAGCCAAAACAAATGGGGGAGATCTTAAATGCATTCTTTACATCTGTATTTACTTGAGAGACGATAAGAGTCTATAGAAGTGAGGCAAAGCGGCATCAACTTCATGGACCCTGTACAGAGCAGGAGGTATTTGCTACCTTGAGGCAAATCAGAGTGGATAAATCCCCAGAACATGACAAGATGTTCCCTTGGACCCTGCAGGAGGCAAGTTGAGAAATTGCCAGGGTCCTAGCAGAGATATTTAAAACATCCTTTGTGACAGGAGAGGTACCAGAAGATTGGATGATAGCCAATGTTGTTCCACTGTTTCAAAAAGGCTCTAAACAGAAACCAGGAAATTAGTTGACATCAGTGTGGGAAAGTTACTGAAAGGTATTCTAAAGGACCAGTTATATAAGTATTTGAATTTGCTGATTAAGGATGCGTGGCAATCACTATGGAGTTAATAATGTTAAATGATAAAATGAAAATTTATTTGAAGTAAATAATTTTATTCCATCCTTGTAAAGGATTAAAAGTTGGAACAGAGAGCAAACCTGGCATTCCAATGAGTATAAAGTAAGTGAAATCATCCCATCATTCATTTTCTAATTTTAATCCAAGCATGTTATACCGTACACTCTGTACTGATTCTAACATAACAGTATAAATGGTCACATAATTGTGAAATGTTTAACACATTATATCGGCATGGCAGTGTCTTGTGACTAGTTCAAATTACTGTATACACTTCCCTCAGCAAACAAACTGCATTCTGTGATAAACAGTGGCAGCAATAGATAGATAATAGCTTTGTTCATCCTCTAAGAATTGGGACAAAAACTCAATGTGGGTTTTATTTCAAATGGTACATATCTATATTACAAATCTTATGTTATCATTTATGAACAGATAATGGACTTGCTGGTACAGTCAGCATGGAGCAGAATTGTATGATCATGTCACACAACTTGAAGATGGTTGATAACCAATATAATTATCACTACGAGGTATATTTTACGTTGCAGGTATAATGGACACAGAGACACAATCTAGAAGCTTGTGTGCTAATGGAGAACTTCAACAATAATCTCTATACTATGGGAACTGTTGTGCATGAAAATCCAGAGATCAGCATTTTCTGAGATACTCAAACCTCCCAATCTGGCACCGACAATCATTCTACAATCAAAGTCACCTACATATAACATTGAACACACAACAGTACAGTACAAGAACAGTCCATTTGGCCCACAATATTTTGCTGAACTAGCTAAAAAGCAAATCAAAAACACCCAAACACTAATCCCTCCTACCTACACCATGTCCATATCCCTCCATCTTCCTTACATCCATGTGCCTGTCCAGGCATCTTTTAAAAGCCTCTAATGTATTTGCCTCTACCACCAAACCAGACAGTGCATTCCAGGCATCCACCACTCTGAGTAAGTATTTACCCCTCACATCCCCCTTGAATATACCCCCCCTCTCAACTTCAATGCATACCCTCTGGTATTAGACATTTCAACCCTGGGAAACAGATACTCCCTGTCCACTTTCATAATCTTGTAAACCTCTCTCAGATCTCCCCTTGGCCTCTGGCACTCCAGAGAAAACAACCTAAGTTTATGCTGCCTCTTGTGATAGCAGGTGCCCTCTAAACCAGGCAGCATCCTGGTAAACCTCTTTTGCAGCCTCTTCAAAGCCTCCACATGCTTCCTATAGTGGGGTGACCACAACTGCATGCAATACTCCAGTTGTGGCTTAACCAGAGTTTTATAAAGTTGCAACGTAACCTCTTGACTTTTGAACTCCATGCCTTGACTAATAAAAGCAAACATTCCATAACCCTTCTTAACCACCTTATCACCCTTACAGAGATTACATTTCTTCCCCATTCTGATGTTTGGTCCGAACACCAGCTGAACCTCTTGACCATGTCTGCATTCCTTTATGCACTGAGTTGCTGCCACATGATTGGCTGATTAGAGATTTGCAAAAATGCGCAGGTGGAATAAAGTGATCACTGAGTGTATGGACGCTGGTCTCAAATGCTTCTTCTCTGACGCTACAGTCTACCCTATTTTTCAAGGAAGGCCAAGCTTTGGCCTCTCTTTACTCCTCTGTGTGTTGCCTGAGGAAATTTTCCTGTACAGGCTTAATAACTTCCACCCCATCTGAGTGCTTTCTGGGACTCCTTCCTGGCACTTATCCCCACAAGTGCATTCAGGGTCCCAAACAGTCTTTCCAGGTGAAGCAACATTTCACTTGTGAGGGTCATCTCCTGGATCCTCCGCTACATAGGTGAGACCCAGTGTAAATTGGGAGACCACTTTGTTGAGCACATTTGTCAGTCTGCCACAACTGGTGGGATTTCCCAGTGCCCACCCATTTTAATTCTACTTTCCAGTTCAGTTCTGAAATGTTGTTCCATGGCCTCTCTGCTGCCATGCTGAAGCCACTCTCAGGTTGAAGGAGTAACATTCTGGCTGCCCTCTTATCCTGTCTCTTCCCCTCATCTGCCCATCACTTCCCTCTGGTGCCCCTCATAGTCCACTCTCCTTTCCTATCAGATCCTTTCTTCTTCAGCCCTTTCCACCTATCAACTCCCAGCTTCATCTCTCCTGCCCCATCCACTCACACCTGGCACCTGTTAGCTCGTACTCCTTCCCCTCACCACACCTTCTAATTCTGACTTCTTCCCCGATCCTTTCCAGTCTTAAAGAAGGGCTCTTGGCCTGAAACAATGATGATTCATTCCACTCTGTCGTTTCTGCTGAGTTGCTTCAGCGTTTCATGTGTGTTGTTCTGCATTTCCAGCACCTGCAGAATCTCTTGTGCTTATTAATTTACAATGACCATTAAAGAGGAGACTCAATGAAAATTTATACATTAATTTACCTATTCCTTAGTGGGATGAAGGAAGTCTGTACGCCAGTTACTGAGCCTTGACAGTCTAGAGATTGTACATTATGTAGCAGTTTCAATCCAATTTGCTAAAGGGTGAAACTACAGCAATACTCCTTAACACAGGAGCAAATTCAGGCATCTGCAGTTCTCTCAACCAAGTGCATACAGTGCCCATGGTTTCTAATTTGTCGTGTATACCTTTCCCAATCTGTCCATTAGCTAAACACATCACCAGGTTATTGAATTTTAACATGTAAAATGTTTCAATCACAATAAAATCAAATCTTTAATTTTTGAACTGCAGTAAAAAAAGATAACCTATATTTGTCCTTGGTAATAAATGCCTCTTCTGCTTTGATTAAACACCTCAGCCTGTGTATTAAATCAATGCAGGAGCTATGTATTGAGTCCTAAACATTTGATAAGTGATGGCTTAAAATTCCTCAAGTAATTAACTTAGTTTATGTTCTACTTAACTCTTTCAAAATGTATTTCCTTCACAATATAAAGATTGTCTACCGATCTATGCCCTTAACAGATGAACTGCAGTTTGTAGCATCTACAAAACACATTGCAGTTTCTTGCCTAGCGTACTCTGAAGGTATTTTCTAACCTTGAGCACTGAGGTCAAGTGTAGTAGACTCTAGAGAACATGACCCTTTCAATCATGCACCATCTGAGATAAATACTTTGCTTGTTGGGTCTAATTCACAGAATTATGCAAGCGCATCACCAGAAGGTGAGCAACAATTCAACACCTCATCTGCCGAACACCTTACCAGTCCGGTTTGGACAATAAAAACCGCAGTATTTTCTTATGCTATATTTAATGAACTAGGAATACAAGGTAAGAACCGAATTAATCACTGTGACAGAAGAGAATGCAGATGCTGGGTTCTGGAGCGAAAAACAAACACTGGAGGAACTCAGTGGGTCAGGCAGCCTGTGTGGAGATAAAGGGATAGATAATGTTTTAGGTTCAAATGCTGCTGCAGATAGACAATAGGTGCAGAAGTAGACCATTCGGCCCTTCGAGCCTGCACCGTCATTTTGAGATCATGGCTGATCAACTACTATCAATACCCGGTTCCTGCCTTGTCCCCATATCCCTTGATTTCCCTATCCATAAGATACCTATCTAGCTCCTTCTTGAAAGCATCCAGAGAATTGGCCTCCACTGCCTTCCGAGGCAGTGCATTCCAGACCCCCACAACTCTCTGGGAGAAGAAGTTTGTCCTAAATGACCTACCCCTTATTCTCAAACCATGCCCTCTGGTACTGGACTCTCCCAGCATCTGGAACATATTTCCTGCCTCTATCTTGTCCAATCCCTTAATAATCTTATATGTTGCAATCAGATCCCCTCTCAATCTCCTTAATTCCAGCGTGTACAAGGCCATTCTCTCTAACCTCTCTGCGTAAGACAGTCCTGACATCCCAGGAATTAACCTTGTGAATCTACGCTGCACTTCCTCTATAGCCAGGATGTCCTTCCTTAACCCTGGAGACCAAAACTGTACACAATACTCCAGGTGTGGTCTCACTAGGGCCCTGTACAAATGCAAAAGGATTTCCTTGCTCTTGTACTCAATTCCCTTTGTAATAAAGGCCAACATTTCATTAGCCTTCTTCACTGCCTGCTGCACTTGCTCATTCACCTTCAGTGACTGATGAACAAGGACTCCTAGATCTCTTTGTATTTCTCCCTTACCTAACTTTACACCGTTCAGATAATAATCTGCCTTCCTGTTCTTACTCCCAAAGTGGATAACCTCACACTTATTCACATTAAACGTCATCTGCCAAGTATCTGCCCACTCACCCAGCCTATCCAAGTCTCCCTGAATTCTCCTAACATCCTCATCACATGTCACCCTGCCACCCAGCTTAGTATCATCAGCAAATTTGCTGATGTTATTCTCAATGCCATCTAAATCGTTGACTGTCAAATCGTTGATGTTGACAGTTTTAACCATGATGCTTATGGTAACAATTTATATTCATTACAGTTAGTCTGTGACTCAGATCTAATGTAGATTTGTAAAAATGCTTTCAGTATGATACAACATCTTGATTTGGGTGATTAGGAAGTAACATTTATACCATATAGAGACAATAACCATCTACAAAATTTTAAAAAATGCTAATCATATCTGCATTACATTTAGTCGTATTATCATTACTAAATACCGTAACATAAATCACTCGAATGCTACCAAGCAGCCACAAAAATGGAATCAAAGACACCTTCACTTGCCTTTCGTCCAGTCAGTTTTTGCAGTCTTAGGCCAGAGTTAAAAAAAATTTTAATTCCATGTTAAATCCATTGTGCTCCAGCTATACACTGCAATTGAACTGGATAATTCACTCCCACAAATTTTGGTGTAATTAACTCAGCAGATAATTGATCGCGAATTCTCAATCCACTGGGTCAAACTCAGTGCAATTGGCTATCACATTAATTTTGGTTTATATAACAAAATTTAACTGAGTCAGTGAATTTAGCAGACTGACAGAGATGGGTCTTCAGGAATATCAGTAAGAGGGAGAGAGGTAGGAAGCTGAACGCCAGGCTTAAGCATGGAGTGATAAAATAAGGAGGTCAGAGAAGCAGAGATTTGCAGGTTCTTCACACTGAGTGAGTATGGGGGAAGGGTGGCAAGTCGAGGTGGAAGAGGGCCATGCCTTGCAGAGATGTGAAAGCATACACAGATTTTCAGACAAGGGTCTGAGGTACAATATTTTGATACTTTCAGCACTTGATCAACCCTCCATACTTATGATTATGATTCACCATAGTTATTATGAAAGGGACAACTATTCTGAATTCTCTGCGCATGCAATTCTGTACACATTTACAATATTATTTTATATCATAGAGTTTTGCCTGTGAAGTTTAATTTACAATTCAATTATGTCCGCAGGGAATAGTGATGCATTTTATATCTTATTTGAAATGGCCTGTATAAGGAGGTCTTGTTTTGCTTCAAAAATGAATTTAAATGTTAGCTATGGAATCCTTCTATCTATTTAGATGTATTAAAATAGCAATATTATGCTTGATGTTACACTTTATGTGGATCTAAGATTTGCACTGAAGCAGTTGCCAATTTACCTGCATTTCATCCTCAGCTAATCTCAAATCCAACTCGCTTGTGTAAGGCCTACAAAATTTATTGTGCTCTGATGTATACTTGAAAACTCATTTCTTTTAGCGCTTTCTGAGTGAAGCAAGTGGTGTATTTTATCAGTGGGTTATCAGCTGCTCTGCCACATTAAGGAAGCCTATGAGCAGATTTGGAGTATTGAACAGTGTATGTACTTCTGTAAAAGCTCCTTTACTGTAACAAAATCGTTCCAAGCAAAAATGTTGCATGATCAGAGAGTGCACAATGTTTTAAAAGGACTTTCAGCAATTAGGAAAGTTATTTTCTGATTAGTTCAAATCAAAAACTCAATTCCATTAGAGCAGCTCCAAGGCATAGCTTACTTGGATGAGGTGCTTAAATATGTTTTTAATGGAGTATTTCTGATACAATTGGTTTTGGATGCTTTTGAGTAAATATCCTTTTCCAATAACTTTTTTACAACAAACTTTACCATCGGGGCGGCAGGGGAAAGTAGTGGTTAGCACAATGTGTTACATACAGGTGACCTGGGTTCAATTCCTGCTGCTGCCTGTAAGGAATGTGTACTTTCTGCCTGTGACCACGTGGGTTTCCTTCCACAGTCAAAAGACGCACCGGTTGGTAGGTTAAATGGTCATTGTAAGTTGCCCCACTATTAGGCTAGGGTTAAATTGGGGCAACACACACAAAATGCTGGTGGAACACAGCAGGTTAATTGGGGGATTACCGGGTGGCGCACCTCGAAGGGCTGGAAGGGCCTGTTTCATGTTATATTCATTGTAATGACCTAGAAAACAGTAGCAAACAATAATTGCAGTATGGGTCATTTTTAAAGCTTCACAATTACTTGAATTCTATACAAGCAACCAATGCTACGCATCTGTTTTCACACATATACATGGAAGTATTGTAGGAGGTGGACCTGCACTTTTGCATGTAAAGTGGAAGTAGTGTATCCCAAGTTAAAGTCAGTTAATATGTAGTTGATCTGCCCTAACGTGCATGAAGGTTTAAATCCTATTAAAGGGCTCCTTTGAGAAATTAATGACTAATTAGTTTTAAAAATAACTTGCATCCAAATGTCAGAGTCAGTGATTTGTTTTCCTTCTATAAAGAAGGAATATAAAAAGAATATTCTTCAGTCATCCCACAGCTTTGACGGATATAATGAGCAAGTTAATGAATATTCAAACAACCTGTTTACTTACCCCCCAAGGACAAATCAGTTAGTTCTTTCAATATTCCCAGTTCAGTAGTTTGCAAAGAAATACTGAATTACTTCACACTCGCGTCTCCCAAGTATATGCACCTAAAGCAATTTAATAAACTTCAGTCATTGTTGACAATTTGAATTTTACATGACGAAGGTGTAAATTTATTGTTCACTTCTGCAAGGACATTTTATAATGCTGTTAATCAGCCATCCAAAGAATTTGTTTGATGTTCCAGGCAGAAAACTGCCTAACTGTTCCAAGCATTTTATGTTGGTGACATATCGTGAATATCACACTCTTTTGGATCCAGTTAAATTGTCAGTGAGTTCACAGCCTAAATAAACAAGTCATTTAAAAGTCCATTTTCATTGTTTGATTAAAGTTAACGAGAGGTAAACATTTCCGTTTGAACACATAAATAAAGAAAAATTAGAGAATTTACAAAAATATTTGGTGATGAATTTGGATTGTCGAACGTACATACACATGATCTGGGTTATTGTTTCTCTTTTCTCTGGGATTTTGTTACATTATTTTTCAAAGTTATAAAATGATTTTGCCAATATTAGCAGTCATTAAATCAGCACCTCCTGACAGAACTTTTTAAGGACAAGTTGCATGTTTAGACCACTGCTTCAGGGAATCATTTTTATTTGTGTACTGTCCAATATAGTAACTTATAACATGCACTTGATTAAGTAATACTCTGTCCCTCATATTTATACAAGGGTATTTAAAGGGACACATTTCAAATGAAAAGAATATTATCTTTTCAAAATTAGAAGTGCACCACTGCCATTTCTAGTTAGAAAGCTGCTGAAAGTAATTTGTTTTTAGTATAAATTCCAATTCTCTTCCATAGATTGGACTTTGGAGAGCTGTGTGTGTCATTTTTCTTTCTTTGATTTTTCCCTTCCTTGCTTTGGTCTCAAATGGAACCTAGAAATTTCCTTTGTAACTTAAACATAAACTTATTTCATTTGAGTAGATGGAGAACTGGGTAGAAGTACAGTCGGCCCTCCTTATCCGCAGGGGATTGGTTCCAGGACCCCCCACGGATACTCAGGTCCCTTATTTAACATGTATCAGTGCGGTGGTCTTTAGGACCCAGCAGAACCTGGACTTTATTTATCATGTCTTCGTGCAGTGGACATTAGGACCTGGCGCAGCTCTGAATCCGCAGTGTTTCTGTTCACAAAAATAATCACGATCGCGATTGAAAATAAGGTGGAAATAATAAAGCGATCGGAAAAAGGTGAAACGCCATCGGTCATTGGAAAAGCATTAGGCTACAGTCGGTCAACGATCGGAACAATTTTAATGGAGAATGTGAAAGGCCCTGCCCCGATGAAAGCTATAATTATTACTAAGCAACGCAGTGGTTTAATTATTGAAATATGTATGTTTGTATGTAAGTAAGTGTTTTAAATGCATAGAAAGGTAAAATATGTACTATATACTAAGAAAAACATCTGACTAACTGACGCTAAATAATACCGGATGTACCTGTTCCGACTTCAAATCTGACTTAAAGACAGACTCAAGAATGGAACTCATTCATAACCCGGAGACTGCCTGTACTTTTAAGTCATTTCTAGATTACTTATAATATCTAATAGAATGTAAATGCTAGTTGTTATACTGTATTGTTTAGGGAATAATGACAAGAAAAAATAGTTTGTACATGCTCAAGCAACGAGTGCTGGAGAGAGAACTTCCAGGTTTTCCCGATCCGCGGTTGGTTGAATCCGCGCATACGGAATCCGCGGATAAGGAGGGCTGACTGTACTGGGCTAGATTGTGCTGAAAAACCAACCGTCTACCTCTGAGGTTGCCGTAGACCTTTACCATTGTTCAAAGGATTCGTGGAAACCCATGTTGGGAACTCTACATCATCCATACCATTATTTAAGTAAAAATTTCAATCGCTTAAAATAATGAATACATTTTAATGTATAGAGTATCTGCATTTTGCATTTCTCTCTTATAGACACAGTGACATCCATAAATCTGATTAGAGTACTTTGGTCCATGGCAGATCTACCTTCTATTAGAAAACCAAAAGACAACAAAGATCAAGTATGGATGCTAGCAGGAGCAATATTTACTCATAACAGCAGATAGAAGTGCATTCACGAGTTTTTATTGTGTGAAACTTCTCCTCTGGACCTGTCAACCCAATGATTGGGCAGTTCTCAGTTCCTTACACATCTACAATCAAGCCAAGAATTATTTTGAAAAAAAGCACAGAAAGCAATCTCCCATCAATAACACCGAGGGCACCATATTGCAGCAGGAGCATATTGAAGGTCTACCTCTAAAATCGGGAGTGGAACACAACACAAACAAGAGAAAATCTGCAGGTGCTGGAAATCCAAGCAACACACACAAAATGCTGGAGGAACTCAGCAGGCCGGGCAGCGTCTATGGAAAAGAATACAGTTGACATTTCAGGCCGAGACCTTTCTCAGTTCAAAATGTTGCCTGTACTTTTTCAATAGATGCTGCCTGGCCTGCTGAGTTCCTCCGGCATTTTGTGTGTGCTGCAGAACACAACACAGTACATTTAGCCCTAATTACCAGGAATTAACTTACACATAAAGACTGAGAAGTACAAAGACGTTTTTTTTAAAATAAATGAACACTATAAAACAGAGCCAATGGGTTGTTAAAATAAAATATTTTTCTAGTCCATTAAAAGAGTAAACAGTAAATGTTTACATTTGAAGGAATGTTAGCGGGATTTTCTAGCAAATCAATTGCCTGCAATGCAATTGGGTTTTCACTATTGTTAAAGGAAAGCTTGTGCTAATGAACATAATATGCTCATGCAGTGCCTCCTTAGCTAAACACATAATGAAATCCTACTTCAAATGAACCAGAAAAATTTAGAGCATTTTTAATGAACAATGACTGAATGCCATGGAATCTGTCAGTGATGAATGCACTGCAATTTAAGTTCTCTTTCATTTCTTCATCTCAGGAGACCATAGTCCTATTTCTGCCTACTTGCTTCTCCAAGGCATTGGAGATGGAGTGTACCCATCCCAATCACTGCCACTACTGAAAAGCCAAGTTGTGGCTCTTGGCCCTCAAATAGTGGCTGAAGGTGAGAAAGTCCTGCTTTCTGAGTCCTTATCGTGCTGGGACTTTGGACTGATCCATGTTTTATGTACGATTTCATGACTAGCCTCAGGATTCTAACATACAGAACCGATTGGACAACTTGTGTTTCAGAATATTGCACCCTATAGCCTCAATTCGAACTTAGAACAATACAGCACAGTACAGGCACTTCAACCCATGTTGTTGTTTCAACATTTTAACCTACTCTAAGATCAATCTAACCCTTCCCTCCCACATAGTCCTCCATTTTCTTTCATCCTTGTGCCAATCTAAGATTCTCTTAAATGTCCTTGATGTAATAGTTCCATGCATCCTCAAATTTCCATGTAAACAAATCCTACGTCTGATATTCCCCTGTTACCTTCGTCCAAACACCTTAATATTATGTCCCACCCCAACCATATTACCCATTTCTGCCTTGGGTAAGAGTCTCTGGCTGTCCTCTCTATCAATTACTTTTATATCTTATCCACCTCAGTTATACATATGCAGGTATGGCCACAGCAGCCATTACTGGAGAAGATTTGCTGTCGGACTAAACGTTTCGTTCAGACTAAGTGGTGAGGCCCGGGCCCGAGAGCAGGTAATGAACCAAAGTTTGGCCGAATTAAGCATCAAATCAGATTAAAAAGATTAGATGTCAGAGCTGAGAGCAGAGAATGATCTGGTGTTCAGCTCACTACTCTGTGAGGCTTTACTCATATCAGTGCCAAACTGACTCTGCAGCTGTGGCCTGCAGCCATCGGCACTCACCTCAGGACTCTACCTGGCTCCGTGGCTGTGGCCTGCAGCCATCGGCACTCACCTCAGGACTCTACCTGGCTCCGTGGCTGTGGCCTGCAATCGTTCGCTGCAACCCTGAATCGGCTCAGTGGCTATGTACTTACTTTCGGGGACCCTGCGGTTCATGTTTTGTAGATTGCTTGCTTTTTTTTTGTTATTCTTTGCACAATTTGATCTTCCTTTTTCGCACATTGGACTGTTTGTGGTGTGGGGTTTTTCCTGAATTCTGTTCTGCTTCTTTGTTTAGTGGCTGCCTATGGGAAGATAAATCTCGAGCTTGTATATAGTATACTTACTCCTTGATAATAAATGTACTTTGAAGCTTTACTAGATCACCTCTCCTTTCATCCAAAGAGAAAAATCCTAGCTCACTGAACCTATCTTCATAAGACATGCTCTCTAACCCAGGCAGCATTCTGGTAAATCTGCTCTGCACCCTCTCTAAAGCCTCCACATCCTTCCTACAAGAGGTGACCAGAATTAAACTCAATACTCCAAGTGTGGTCTAACCCGAGTTTTAGGACTATAATATTACCTCACAGCTCTTGAACTTGATCCCTCAACTAATGAAGGCAAATACACCACATACCTTCTTAATAACACTATCAAGTTGCGTGGCAACTTAGAGGGATCTACAGATTAGACCCCAAGATCCCTCTATTCCTCAACACTACCAAGAGCTCTGCCATTAATCCTGTATTCTCCTTCAAATTCAACCTCCAAAGTGCATCACTTCACACTTTTTCCAATTGAACTCCATTTGTCTCTTCTTGGCCCTATCAATGTCATGTTGTAACCTACAGCAACCTCCTACACCATTCACAAACACTACCAACCTTCAGGACATCTGCAAAATTACTAATCCTCACATCCACTTCTTCATCCAAAAAGTCTCACAGAGCAGGGATTCTAAGATCCACAGATCCTTGTGGAACACCACCACTGGTCACCGACCTCCATAACAACTTTCTGCCCTCTTTGAGAAAACCAATTCTGAATCCACACAGCCCTCTCCCCTAGGTGGCATGTCTACATGGGACTACATGGTGGTGGCATCCGTTAGTCTCGAACCAGTGACCTTCAGGTTACCAGTCTGATGCCTTGCCCACTAGGCCACACGCCAACACGCTTGTCTACATATTGTGTCAGGAATTCTCATGGACACACCTGACAAATTCTACCCCATCTAAAACATTTGTACTAAGGAGGTGCCAATCAATATCAGGGAAGTTAAAATCACCCATGACAACAGCTCTTTTATTTTTGCACTTTTCAGAATCTGCCTCCTGATCTGCTCCTCAGTGTCTCTGTTGCTTTTCTTTGGATTGGGGGGGGGGGGGGGGTGGTGGTGTCTACAGAATATTCCTAGTAGAGTAATTGCTCCCTTCCTCTTTCTGACATCCACCCAACACGGAGTCTAAACAATCCCTTTTCAAATCAAATCTAGTTTAATTATCATTTAAACCATACACACATACAGCTGAACGAAACAGCGTTCCTCTGGGGCCAAGGTGCAAAACCTTCAAAGTAGCAAGCATTCAAAAATAGTGAGTAACATAATTCAAAATATCAAGAAAAGAAGCATATTCACTCGATAAAAAAACATATATAGTCCAAGACCCTGAGTGACAATGTCCGGCAATTGATGGTACAGTTTCCCAGCAGTGTACAGATGCTCGCAATCCAGCCTGTCATTTCACCGCTCAAACACAGGAGGGCAGCACCAGCTGGAGAGGCCAGGCCCCAGTTGGGCTCAACCATACTGTGGCACTTCCACATCTTCTCACCTGGTCTGCAGCAGCAGGAAAGCCCGAGGTTTGAGGTCTAGTTCTTGTTACTGTCCCTCCACCAGACAAGGGTAACTGATGTTCTTGGAGTAGAATTTTCGTTGGAACATAAAAATCAAATTTTACAAAGAACAAAAAGCACCTTTGGTTGGCTGCTGTGTTCACACACGTCACCATCTTATTGGAAGATAACCTTTGCAATGTCCTCTCTTTTTGCAGCTGTGATACTAATCCCTGATTAACAGTGCCACTTCCCACCTGTTTTACCTCGGTCCCTGTCCCTTTTAAAATCTGAACACAAGAACAACTAACAGCCATTCCTGTCCCTGCGACAGACAAATCTCTGTAATACCCACAAACTCGTAGTTCCATGCATTGATGCATGCTCTAAGTTCATCACCCTTGTTCCTATGACTTCTTGCATTAAAATAGACATATTTCAACCCGTTTGTCTGACTGTCACTCTGTCCTACCCACTGCCTATCCTTCCTCACAGTCTCTCTACACTCTGCATCTACCTTTACACCTACTGCCCCATCCCCTGATCTATCAGTCTAGTTCCCATCCCCCTCCCCCTCCCCAACAGCTCTGCCTGCAAGGATAGTGGTCCCGCTCTGTTATTAAACTGCTGATTCCATGTATGGATTTACATGGTTATAAATTTTTAAACTGTGCTGTTTTATTACCACACACACAGTACCAAGTTCTGCCTGGACAAAGAAATAATTTCATCATCATAACCTTAGTGTGCTCAGTTAACCAAGTTAAAACATAATTCATTAGAGCACGAACATGAATATTGGCCATAATTTAGCACTTTTACTGACAATCCTGTGCGAGGTGATAATGTCTTTACATTATCACTCTCTGTAATGCATCCAGAGAAAAGCTTTATTACTGGCATATATTTAATCAATTTGATATTTCAGATATTAGATTCAATACGAACACCATTCAGCATCTAGATAGAAGAATCAATTAGCCCTAATGAACGCACTTTCTCATTTTATGTTTGCTCATAGTTGGTGTTTTCTTCACAAAGCCACTGATTTCCCTCTCAAGACAGACCGTGTTTGCACCAGTTCTATGAATGTTTTCCAGATCTCCAGTGTCCTTCCAAACTAGTCTATTCTTTTCCTACATAAAGTATTTTGCACTGTAAAAAAAATTTAAGGTGCAATTCTGATGTAAAGCAATATGTTACAGTTACATTTCTATTTATGGTTAGTATGAAAATTCAGCACAGAAATCCCAATCCCTTGAGCCTGGTTTTAAGATGCACCGGAAAATATAAATATTCAAAGCGCAGTCATAAAGACCGCCTTTTTCCCTCTTATGTTAAATGAAATATTTTTAACTAAGTGGCTAGCTTTGTGTTGGCATCTTTTAACAATTTACAAACTAGCACCTGTACACTGTATATTAATATGCTTAGCGCCGTTCAACGTCAGTGTTATCATGGTCTTGGAAAATCTCATCAATTCTTTGTTTTGAAGGCTGCCTTGAGAAAACTAACTTGCAAATAAATGTCATAATATGAAATCAGCTAAATACTGAAGGTATTTTCAACAGTTCAACAGTCTCTCATGGTAACTTTGCTGTTGCAAGCTAAAACTCCTGTGCCATCATTTATCACAGGAGTCTCCCTGCTCCAGCTGTATATCATTCTCTCTAATGAACTAAACACCTGCACAAAAAGCATGAGATGGAAATTAAAAAAACACACTAGTCAATGAGCAGGTATTTGTATTGGTGGGAAATAGGCATTAAATTAAATCCAGTGGGTTCAATGAACATTTTTACTTGAAAATATCTTATCTTTTAAACATTATAATATACCTACTATATACACATTTTAATTTTACACTTCTTACAGCTTATCTTGAAAAAAGTATTAACAGAACTTGAAGCCAGTCCAAAATTCTGAATTGCTGATCAGGACTCATCTTCAAGTATTTCATGTGTAACTCTGAAACATCTGTTAATTAAATGTTATGTAAAAGATTGTGACACTTAGAGGTTTTGAATGAAACTTCCAGCTATTAGCTTTTTAAACAACAGAGGTCCCAGATTCATATACTTAGATCATCAAACAAGGTTAAACTGATCACAGAATTGCCATTGTGAATCTGTCGCTTTGTTTAGGAAGCACACTGCGTACCAAGCTCCCATTTCCACTGCATTACACTGCAGAGTAAAAAATACAAACTGCTGGAGGGCCTTAGCAGATCAGGGGGTATCTGAAAAGGCAAAGAATCCCCCTGCCTCTGCAAATGTTACTTGACCACCCCACCCCCACCCCACCCGAGTTGTTCCAGCAATTTTTTTTTGCTTCAGATCACAGCATCTGCAGTCCCTTCACTTTGCAGAAATCTCTTCAGTTCCTATTTCTGCCCAGGCCTGACACATAAATCTGATAATGACACAGGTCGGCTAATAAACCCATCAGATCCATACCAACATCCAATAAACTAATCCCATCCCTGCCATTCCCCTTTCCCAAATTTTCCTGCATCCTCTTCAATTATTCTCTCCCACGTGCTCATCTATGTCCCCTTTTGATTCATTTGCCACTTTTCTACATAAGGAGGTAATTCACAACAGCCAATCAACCTAAAGCACGCCTTTTGAATGTGTGAAGAGGCCCCTACACAGCCACGTGAAGTCCATGTAGTCGCAGATCAAATATGCAGATATCACACAAACACACCTGAGATCAGGGTCAACTTCTGCATTTCCACCAACAGCAATGGGAACTGTTGGGCTTTGAACCAAATACCAAGCTTACTTTACTAAAACCCAATTCATTTTTTTAATTATTTGCTTTCGTCGTTCTTGCTTTATTTCAAAATAATACAGTATTTTGTTTTGAACTTCCACATGATTTAAACGCATGTTTGTCAGAGATATCTTAAACTTATTTTAAAAATTACTGGCAGACAGCAGATCTGGGGA
This sequence comes from Hemitrygon akajei, assembly GCF_048418815.1. Taxonomy (NCBI): domain Eukaryota; kingdom Metazoa; phylum Chordata; class Chondrichthyes; order Myliobatiformes; family Dasyatidae; genus Hemitrygon; species Hemitrygon akajei. The sequence goes on from NC_133126.1 coordinate 46,879,396, forward strand.
TGTTTCATCAGGAGATGTTTCCTCAGTGACTTTCCCACATGACTGGTTTCCAAGGTGTTTCAGGCCATCAGGATTGGTGCTCCAAATCTAAAGTAGACAAGGACAGGTACAACAGAAAATGGGCTGAATTTCCAGGTGAGGAGACTGGTGTAGCAAGTTCTGGCCCAATGATCAATTGATAGTTTGGTTTGACAATCTTAAAATCAATCAATTAAATAATTCTTTATGAGGCCACCGGTGCCGGTGAACATTGACAACAACTGAACCCAGGTGTGGAGAAATGATATACACCCATGTAGTGACAGAGACAGGAGCTTATATGTAGGAATAGCAACAGAACATCAGTGCCACAACCCGAGCGATACTGCAAAATGAATCATTCTCAACACAACGATCCTGCAATGAGTGCTGATTGGGAGTCCACTAAAAATAATCACGAAACAATGGAAAACCCGTGCCCATCACAATTAATTGACAAGATTAAACAGGAAATACAAGGGTTTAATGACTCTAGTTAAGAAAATTAATAAGTACAGGTGATTGATAAACCTAGAAGCTCAACACTCTACAGATCGCTGCAGAGGCCCGCAGGACTCAGGACAGTACCTCCCTTGCAAAGGCTAGCACCCGATGGCCCAGGGAGCCCTGGGGACCTTGAGATTGGGCTGGTAAACCCAAGACAGACCTGATGCTCTCAAGACAGGCCTGGTAAACATGGGATAATTGCATGTATATCTCAGGAACATAGAAAGCTATGGCAGACCTAAAAACCTTGGAAAAAGTCTTGAATGTAGACTGGAGAATCTCGGAACGTAGACTCAGGACTCTCAGAAAGTAGACTGTAGGCGTGAAGTGAGTACAGAAGGCACCCTCGCTTCCAGCTGACTGACATCCAAGCCGCAGTTGTGCCTCTTCTGGGTCCATTGATCGAGGGGTCCTTCTATCACGGTAAACGCTGGCAATGGCTGAATTCAGGTGTGGAGGAATGCCAGACTCCCACGTGGAGATGGAACACAGGAACACAGAGATGGAACATAGGAATACCAACAGAAAAATCAATGGCATGACCAAGCGACAGCACGAAGTGAATCATTCTCAGCACAAGGACCCCACACTGAGCACCAATCGGGGGTCTGCTATAAACAATCACAAGAAGCAGTAAACCCGTGCCAGTCACAATAAACTTGACAAGATTAAACAGAAAATACATGGGCTTAATGACCCTAGTTAAGGCAACAATTAATAAATACAGGAGCCCGGGAAACCTAGAAGGCCAATGCTCTACGGGCTGCTGCAGAGACCCACAGGGCTGAAGACACCACCTACTTCTGTTGAGACCTTTGCTGGTCGCCAGCCTATAATATGTTACCTCTTCTCAATGATTAATTACTTTATAAACCTTACCGAGCTATTCCCAGAGGTGTGCAAACATGTGAGACGTAAAACAAAATGGATTTTGATACGGAATGCCATGGGAAGCACCACAAAATAAAAGTTGAAACTTTCTACTCTAGGAATTCAGTTGAAGTGGTATGTCTGATAAATGAATATAAATCACACCACAGGTACACCAGGCCAAAACATAATCAGAATTGAAACTACAACGTGTGACCATTTTTCTAATGAAGCCAAGTAATTAGGACCATTTTCACATATAATTTATTTCCTCCAAAAAAAAATGTTGTTAAGTGTACAAAATAAATACACTTCATATAGAAAATAATCAAGATGGACATTCTCATTCCATTGCTTAAATGACTTAATGGATTTTACTCTTGAAATAGCATTGAGGTTAAGAGCTCTCACTTTCAGTGAAGCCTGAATCAGACAGCACCTGCTGACTGAACAAGTTAAAAGTGGAAACCCAGACGCTGCTGTTCAGGCTGCCCAGCGCTGGATCAATATCTCTCCCAAAGGCTTGACACTCAAACATGCTGAATGCTGCAAAATCAGCAGCCAAGAGGCAGAGTGGCACTTGCAGAGACACATGAATTATTAAGGTGGTGTGTAGCTGGTTGACAAAAGCTTTACTGGAGTTCTCATCTCTACAAAGGGGGCCTGAGCCCTGAGCCATAAGGCTCGTTAACTACAGAACAGACCCTCATACTCAGAAAGACACAAAAAGAAATGCGTTGTTGGTCCAGGTTGCAAGAGGTAGTGACAGCAGTGGATGGAAAGAACAAAGAAGCCAGTTCAGTTTTGAGGAGGAGTGGTGTAGTATGGGGCTGGGGAGGTGCAAATCCCAAGGAGTTACAGCAGTAGGTCTCCTAGCTAGGGAGGAGTAATAATCGGCCATTTTATTGACCTATGAATTGGGGCGGAGTGGAGGTGAGCAGTTCGCTTTTTGGTCATCTTCAATAACTGGTGCATTTGGAGGAGTTCTGGCTAGGGATCCATGGGTGCTGGAGAGACTTGGGCTCCAGATTGAGGTTGAAGGAGACCAGCATCACAGGTGAGATTCACAATTATAGGAGTAATATAAGGGCAGGAGATTCAGCTGACACAAGGGTCTGGCATTTTTCTTAGAGCTGACCTACCACAGGGCAAGGTTGCCAGTACAAATCTCCACAGCCTGTTTACGTTGTTTTCCTTCCTTTCCTTCTCCCTGCATACAAGCAGAAGCTGAAATGCAAGGATCCTGTACAAAACGTCTGATCTGAGCAAACAGGTAAACTTCTACAAGGTTACTTTGAGTTGGTAAAATGGTCCATGTTTAAAGACTCAGTAGCTGGCCTAGGTAAGTATGTCACCACTGTCATGGACTTTATCAGCAGATACGTTGGGGGCCGTGTACCAAAGAGGACAAATTGGGTGTCCTCAATCTGGAAGCCATGGATGAGCCAGGAGATCCGCTCCCTACTGAAGTTTAGCACTGCAGTGTTCAAATCAGGTCACCCTGTTCTTCACAAGATATCGAGAAATAATTTCTGTGCAGCTATCAAGGATGCCAAGAGACAGTCCCAGTCTAAAGTACCACCTGAAACCAGCTGTTGGTTGTGACAGGGCTTCCATGCTGCAGAGTGAAGTCAGGCAGTATCGCTAACAAAGGCACATCCCTTCTAGACGAGCTTAACACTTTCTATGCACATTTTGAACAGCAGGGATTTAGAATGTCACCACACACCCCAACAACTGCCAATGCACCCAAACTCACAGCCACTGTTATGACATAAGATCATTCTTCCAGAGAGTGAATTTGCAGAAGCACCTGGCCCAGATCGTGCCTTGGGCCAAGTCCTTTGATCCTGCATGGATCAGCAGGTCGGAGGATCTGAAGCTATTCTTGTCCTCTTTCTGCTTAATGAAATTCCCACCTATTTTAGGAAGATCAGTATCTTCCTGATATCTAAGGAAAGCAAAATAACATGTCGTACCGGCTACCACCTGGTGTCTCTGATGTCCACTATCATGAGGTGCTTCAAGAGACCGGTCATGCCTTACATTAACTCCAGCCTCCCAGACAATTTCCAGGAAAAACACCTCCAGGGCAGCTGACATCCCCCGCCCCCGGCCCTACACACATCTCTACAGCACCCAGACAGTGAAGACGTCTATGCTTGGTTTAAAGAGTTTGCAATGTAGTTAAAATATTAGACAAATATTACTTAAATATTAATTACACCACAGGAAGGAGGGTGGTGCACATGTTCCTGTTTACATCAATGGTGTTGAAGGCTGACATCTTCAAGTTTCTATGAGTACATATCACCACTAGCCTGTCCTAGTCCAATGACGTTAACACCACACCCAAGAAAGCTCAGTAGCATCTCTATTTCCTCAGGAGGCTGAAAATACAGGTGTGCACCACTTAACGTCCATTTGGCCAGCGTCCGATCGCATATATGTCCGTAGTCCCGATCGGAGAACGTGACGTAGCGAACATAACCAATCTCGTGTATCTATTGTAGTAGCGTTATCTCTCTTTTTAATTTTCTTTCAAAAATATTACCGTAAAGTGCATCATGGCTTCCAAACGCAGAAAAGCCACTCCTAGTGATAGCAACAGCAAGAGGCAAAGGAAAAGTATAGATTTGGAAGTGAAACAAAAGGCTATTAAATAATATGAAGGTGGAAAACCAGTGAATGCTATTGCTCAGGATTTAGGTATGTCGCACTCAATAATCATGACGTTCCTGAAAATCAAAGAAAAAAAATTCTCAAAGCTGTAAAAGGATCGGCTTCACTGAAAACTACAAGGCTCATGAAAATGCAAGAGGGACCTATATCGGATATGGAGAAATTCCTAAGTATATAATATGGTGTTCGCACAACGTCCAAATCGCATAACGTCCAATTTCACAGAACGTACCGTGGACGTTAAGTGACGCATACCTGTATTTGGTATGTCTCTGTCAACTCTTAGCAACTTTTATCGATGCAATATAGAAAGCTTTCTATCTAGTTTTATCACAGTTTAGTATGGCAATTGCTCTGTTTGTGACCACAAGTAAATGCAGAGAGTTGCAAACACTACTCGGTACACTATCCTCCCTCCATGGACTCTGTCTATACTTCTCACTGCCCTTGTAACGTAGCCAGTGTAATCAAAGACTACACCAACCCCAGATATTCTCCCTTCTCACCCCTCCTACTGGGCAAAAGATACAAGAGCTGAAACCGCGTACCATTAGGTTCAAGAACAGCTTCTATCCCACTCTTACTGGACTTTTGAACAGATACTTTGTACAATACGATTGACTTTTTATCTCAAAACCTACCCCATTATGACCTTGTACCTTACTATCGATCTGTACTGCAGTTTCTCTGAATCTGTAATACTGTATTCTGCATTCTGTTGTTGTCTTACCTTGTACCACTCGATACACTGTTGTAATTAGTAGATCTGTATGAACGATGTGCAAGAGAAGGTTTTCACTGCACATTGCTACCCAAAATAATCATAAACCAATGTACCTTTAAGAAACAAAGCAATATCCAGACATATGCAGGATTGCATTCTGCCCAATTATCCATCAGCCGAATATTCTAGCATTTTACGTTTTTATTTAAGAAAGGGTGAACAGCCACCTAACTCAGTTATTAAGTTTTGTAACTGCAGCATGCCAATCCTTTATTATCATGATAAATTATAGAATCATCAAGAGATAGGGAATGGAACTGGAGCTGGGCACATTGATCCTACCATTTATTCTTCCAACATTCCCATTAACATTTGCCCCTCTATCTCAAATTCCGTCACTCATCTATAATCAAAATTAGAAAGAATTTAAAAGCTGAATATTGTTTTTTTTATATACCTTTTTTCTTTCATGTACTATCTAATCCAATCTCATTCTGGTTTATCTTTAATAAACAATTTTTTGACCTGATTGGGTTAGTTGGTAAATGTGACATTACCAACTCTCCCTGTTGCCATTCATCTCATATACATGGTAGGTGTTTTTGCAATTACATTAGGTTGCAGTATAAGAAGTCAAAACCTGAATCAGTGTCAATGTGATCATCAGCCGGGGCTCATCTTCCAACTCCACACCATTTTACCAGAATAGACCCAGTCTCAAATAATTGTTAAAATTTTGGCAGCCAATACTTTGAGTTCTGGAGTAAATCAGGGAAGGAGTGCCAATGCATACTTAGGTAGGATTAATCGCAGTCCAAATCGCCATCGTTCTGGTGTGATAAGCATTAGCTGAGTACCTCTGTGCTTGGAATTTGAATGGATTTATTTATGAGTGAAAGAGATCATCAGCAGAATATCACTTTCCCAAAATGAATGTGATTGGCCATTTTGGTGGCTTGATATTCTATTGCTCTGCAAAATTTTAAAACTCTCAGAGATGTCACATCTACCTGAAAAGGTTTTCTGACAAGTTGCCTCACTGAGATGCAGCACACAACTTCTTAACTTGTTTCCATTTGGATGATTTGATGTGATAAAGCAACACAGCTAATAGAAGCTGAGCATGAGATCGAAAGAATTTTGAGTTCTGCACAATAAACAAATTCTGCGTGCGGGGCTTACCTCCTTGCTACATTCTGGGAATGTCTTGTGTTTATTACCAAGTAGAGGACCAACATATAAAAAGCAATTTTATTAGTGATACGTAGCCAAAGCATTTAACAACAGACTGAAGATATAATGATTCAAGCAAACATGACAAGGAAAGAGGCATCAATTTTATGTGATAATTTACCAAAATAAAGTACTAGCTTTAGTATCTGTAATTTCAAAGAAACTGTCAAGGCAACCATAATAATTCACATCCAATCTACCCAGTGAGCAGTTCCAATCTATGAAAGATTGGACTCATTTCTGCACCACAGACGGTTTCTTTAGAACATAAGACTGTAAGATATAGGAGCAGAATTAGGCCCATCAAGTCTGCTTCACCATTTCATCATGGCCAATCCAATTTTCCTCGCAGGCCCCAGTCCTGCATTCTCCCCATATCCCTTCATGCCCTGACCAATCAAGAATCTATCAACCTCTGCCCAAATACAGTATACATAAAGACTTGAACACCACAGCTGCCTGTGGCAATGAATTCCACAGATTCACCACCCTCTGACTAAAGAAATTCCTCCTCATCTCTGTTCTAAAAGGACACCCCTCTATTCTGAGGCTTTGTTCTCTGGTCTTAGACTATCCCACCACAGTAAACATCCTCTCCACATCCACTCTATCAATGCCTTTCACCATTCAATTGGTTTCAATGAGGTCAGCCTTCATTCATCTGAATTCTAGTGAATACAGGCCCACAGCCATCAGGTGCTCTTCATATGACAAGCCATTCAATCCTGAAATCGTTTTCGTGAACCTGTTCTCCAGTTTCAGCACATCTTTTCTAAGATAAGAATGGGCAAAAAAGTGGCAGATGGAATGCAGTATTGGGAAATGTATGATCATGCATTTCGGTAGAAGGAACAATAGTGCAGACTATTGACTAAATAGGGAGAAAATTCAAACATCAGAGGTCCAAAGGGACTTAGAAGTCCTCATGTAAGACTCCCAGAAGGTTGATTCACAGGCTGAGTTTGTGGGAAAGAAGGCAAATGCAATGTTGGCATTTATTTCAAGAGTAGAATGTAAAAACAAAGAGATAATACTGAAGCTTTCTAAGACACTAGTCAGGCTGCACTTGGAGTATTGTCAATAGTTTTGGGCCCCTTACCTCAGAAAGGATGTATTGTCATTGGAGAGAGTCCAGGAGGTTCACGAGGATGATTCCAGAAATCAAGGGGTTAACATATGAGGAGTGTTTAGCAGCTTTGGGCCTGTACTCACTAGAATTTAGAGGAATGTGTGGGAATCTCATTAACACCTGCTAAATGTTGAAAGGGCTGGAGGGAACAGCCTCAAAATTGAGGGGTGACCTTCCAGAACAGAAGTAAAGTGGAATTGTTTTAAGCCAAAGAGTGGTGAATCGGTGGAATGCTCTGCCACAGACTACAGTGGAGGCCATGTTCATGGGTATATTTAAAGTGGAAGTTGACAGATCAGCCATGATGAAGTGGCGGAACGGACTCAATGGGTTGAATGGCTCCTATGTCTTATAAGACCATAAGTCCATAAGGGCCCAAACTTGCTCACAATACTCCAAGTGAGGCTCACCATTGCTTTATAAAGTTTCAACATTACATCCTTGCTTTCATATTCTAGTCCTCTTGAAAGGAATTTGCCTTCCACAACACAGACTCAAACTGCAAACTAACCTTTAGGGAATCCTGCTCAAGGTCTCCCAAGTCCATTTGCATCTCAGTTTTTTGTATTTTTTCTCCATTTAGAAAATAGTTAACCCTTTCATTTCTTCTACCAAAGAGCACAACCATACACAGCAACACTGTATTCCATCTGCCATTTGTATGCCCATTCTCCTAATCTGTCTAAATTCTTCTGTAGTCTCTCAACTTCTCCAAAAACTACCCACCCCTTTACTATCTTCACATCATCTGCAAACTTTGCAACAAAGCCATCAATTCCATTATCCAAATCATTGACATGTAACATAAAAATAATTGGTCCCAACACAGACCCCTATGGAACACCACTTGTCACTAGTAGTCAGTCAGAAAAGCTTCCATTTATTCACACTCTTTGACTCCTGTGTGTCAGCCACTGCTTTATCCATGCTAGAGTCTTTCCTGTAATACCATCGGCTCATAGCTTGTTAAGCAGCCTCATGTGTGGTACCTTGTCAAAGGCCTTCTGAAAATCCAGGTACACAATACCAACTGATTCTCCTTTGCCTATCCTGCTTGTTACTTCTTCAAAGAACTCCAACAGATTTGTCAGGCAAGATTTTCCCTTTGAGGAAGCCATGCTGACTACAGCCTATTTTATCATGTGCCACCAAGAACCCTGAGATCTCATCCTTAATAACCAACTCCAACATCTTCCCAACCATTGACATCAGACTAACTAGCCTATAGTTTCCTTTCTTCTGCCCGTTTCCCTTCTTGAAGAGTGGAGTGACATTTGCAACTTTCCACTCTTCCGGAACCATCCCAGAATCCAGTGATTATTGAAAGGTCATTACTAATGACTCCACAGTCTCTTCAGCCACCTCTTTCAGAACTCTGGGGTGTTCACCATCTGGTCTGGGTGACCTTCAGACTTCAGTTTCCCAAGAGCCTTCACCCTAGTTATGGTAACTTCACAGTCTTCACACCCCCTGACACCTGGAACTTCCAGCATACTGCTCATGTCTTCCACAGTGAAGACTGATGCAAAATACTTATTCAGTTCAGCCTCTATTTCATTGTCCCCAATTACTATCTCTCCAGCATTATTTTCTAGTGGTCCAATAACCACTCTCACCTTTCTTTTACACTTTATTTGAAGAAACTTTAATATTCCTGGCTATCTTATTTTCATATTCCATCTTCACCTTCTTAAGTTTTTTATTTGCCTTCTATTGGTTTTTAAAAGCTTCTGTATCCTCTAACTTCCTACTAATCTTTGCTCTATTGTATGTCCTCTCTTTAGCTTTTATGTTGGCTTTGACTTCTCTTGGCTGCCATGGTTGTGTCATCTTTCCTTTAGAATACTTCTTCCTTTTTGGGCTGTATATATCCTCTGCCTTCCAAATTGCTTCCAGAAATTCCAGCCATCATCCCTGACAGTGTTCTTTTCCAATCAATTCTGTCCAACTCCTCTCTTAAGCCTCTGTAATTCCCTTTAATCCACTGTAATACTTTTGTTAAGATAGCAAATATTTTTACATCTTTGGTCTTGTTCCTCTCAAAACACAAGAGTCCAAAACACAAGTGTTTGATGTGCAAGGTATGAGTGAATGTAACAAACTTGCTCAAATACATTAAGAATTAATTACCACTTGACTGAATTACCATTTGATTTAGTCAAACCTAGTATATTGCACTCAACTGGCACAGAACTTAAGTAATGGGTATCAACACAAAAAGCCACTCACTAAAGTTGAATGCTTCTACTACTAATGAAAATACATTCATCAACATATGCTCCTTAAAAAATATTAAGATCAAGTTTGTAGCACACAGAGTATTTACTAATCTCCTGTGTTGTATATCAGATTAAGGCATAAAGCCTTCCCAATAATTTATATTTCCAAACGTCGGCAAAGCTGAATATTGTCAATCCAACAAATGGCATATAATCCCCCACCGCTTTGTTTATAGTGGGGATCAGCAGGCCATCGTCAATGCCACAGGCACTGTATTTTATAATGCTATTTAGTATATTGAAATGGAAACAGTCACTCTATACACTGAAATCATTAAAATGTGTCAAATATATACAATATGACAGGTGCCTCCTATATAAGTCATTACTTGTAATAATAAACTTTGATATAGAAGGATACACAGAAAATAGCCAGCAATTCCTTCCCTGGACACAGTGATATAGCTATTAATGATGCTGCTTCACAGTTCCAGAGGCCCAGGTTCAAAGTTTCAATCCATGCCTTGGATGCTGCCTGTGCACTGTGAACATGTGGGCTCCCTCTCACTGATCTGGTAAAATCACACATCCTGAAGATGCTTTGGTAGGTTAATTGTCTACTGTGTTGCCCCTATTTGTATTTTAATGACAAAAGGAACTGAGCAGGGAGATGCTGGGCATGTGTGATAAAGAACAAGTTGCAGGAGTGGAGGGTAATAAAGAGAGTGAAAGGACAAAGGGGATTGATCCTCAAGGGCAACATGGTCCTCGTGGGCTGAATGCCCTCTTCCTGCATTGCTGCATAGCTTCCTTGCCCTTGAACTTTTAAAACAATGGAACCCATGTGATTATCATCACTCCCAATTAATCTTGATCAAATCTCTCATTTCAGATGAAAAGACTGCTTATAAAAACAACAAGCAATGTCTTATCCTCCCCAGTGCTGAGCTGACACTTTTAAGGAACATTTTCGTCAGAAGCCTTCCTTCGGCAAAAATGGCTTGGGCATCCCCAGGATTTTTAAAGTACAATGGTTTAACAAAACTTCTGAATTATACAGGGCAATGGCATCTTACTTTGAGAGTATTCTACAATCCATCAGCAATAGGGGCAACAATGAGAAGTCACAGGAAAGGGAAGGCCACTGTCCTGAGGCAGACGTGGAAACCTGGGAACAAGAAAGGGTATTTAGGCACAGAACATATTGCATGCAAGTACAGACCCCATTTGATGGCACAGGTATTTTAGAAGTTATTTAGTATACTTAAATGCAACCAGCTCACAGAGAACAAACAAGTCACTGAATTGTGTCATAAACAGGAGAAAATCTGCAGATGCTGGAAATCCAAGCAGCACAGACAAAATGCAGGAGGAACTTAGCAGGACAGGCAGCATCTATGAAAGTTTTGGGCTAAGACCCTTCATCAGGACTGAAGTAAAAAAGACGAGGAGGTGGAGTAAGAAGGTGGAGCAGATGAGGAAGAAACAGAAGATGATAGGTGAGACTGGGGGGAGAGGGTTTGAGGGGATGTGTGAGGATGCATGTCTTAAAACAAAGTTGCATCAACCAGTTGTTAGGTTGTACTAGAGATGGAGTCAGAGAACTTCTTATCTTCTCCACAAGGACACATCTGTTCTCCAGATCCCTTGATAATGTCCTCAACTCTACTCTCAATTTGGTTCAACAGCAAAAGCTCAGAGACTGTGTCACAAACTCATGAACTGCCCAAGTTACAAACTATCAATGAGGAATGAGATTTATCTAGCCAGTTTCCTTGTTGGATTTCCATAAACTGTGAGGGTGGCACAAAATAAACAATGCCCAAAATCCAAAAAAAAACACGAAAAAAAAGAATTGGGGTCACAATTGAAAAATACTGAAACTCCAAAGGTTAATCATTACATCTAAGCTGATATCATGCACAGTCTTAGCAACACAGTAATTTACTGGGTGATATCACCAACACTCAAATTTTCTAAACATCAACATATGTAATAAATGACTTCACATGGATTGTCAGGAGAGCTTTTAGTGATTAAGTTGGAACTGCTGTGAAAAAGAGTGATCTCATCATTATTTAACAATCGTAAGCATTTCAAAATCAGAATTATTTTACATCATTTGCAAATGAACAGAAACTGGAAATGCATTTATTTCAAAGAAGCCACTGCAAATATTGACCTGAAAACCTCAGAAGTTTTGGGGATGCTTTTAAAAAGAGCTAGGGAACAAAATAAATTCTGACTGGCATCATCCTGGCACATTTCTGAGAATCAAAATACTATACCACTGATTTCAAAAACCTGGGGGGAAAAAGTTAGACAAAGTGTGCTGCACAGTGGCTTGAATTCAAACAAGAGATGCAAACAACTTCTGGATATTCAGCCCTGTATGAAGAAAGATAGATAATCTATTAGGAGATAATTATGCTGTGGATTTTACAGGTCAAATCTACAAAGAGTAGAATCTTTCTTCACACTGTTTAGTTATGATTTTGTGGGGCATTAGATAAAAGTGATGCATAACTGCACAAGAATTATGCACATAATGAAATTCATTAATGGAAGTTTTAAAATTTAAATGTCATTCATTACAGCTCAGTCAAACTCATAACTTACAAGCAATTTCATCCATTTATCAAGCAAAGTACCCAAATCGCAATTGATGAAATGAGAATGTTCCTAATCCATTAGGAAATGGGAGAGCACTATTGGATTCAGAATTACAGCAGACAATATTATGCAGATTAGAAATCACCATCATTTTTGGTGCTCTCTTACAGAAATAATGGTTACATGCAATAGAATAATGTAGGACTATTAAAACTTCATCTAAAAGACAGGTAATAAAGCAAAAAAACTCTGCATATGACTGCACTCATTCAAGGCACACCATAAAAAAGTCCACTGGAGAACATATTTATTAAAAAACTGCTTTTGAGACAAGTCGTCCCATGATAATTAAACTGGCAAGTAACCTGAAGATAACGTGTCATTGGTTAATGGCGGTACTGCAGGAGCTCCGTACATTAACTTCATAATAAATAGTGTTTCGTATCTTTTCAAGAGAGCTTTTAGTGACTTTATTGAAGCCATTGTGTAAACAAAAGTAACCCTCCAGAGGACCGGGTCTGAAGGACAGAAATGAGAAATGGGGCTTACCTTTGTCCAGGCTGTGCTAATGAAGCCTTATTGTTCCAGGAATACCTGGCACAGCTGTTCCTCAGCACTTCCACTTCCACAATGTCTCAAATCTCTGCTTCTCTCTCCACAGCAGCTGCTTGACCAGCTGTTTAATTTTAGCTTTTTCTGTTTTTCAAAATGAACCTGGCATGGGAAATGCACTATCTGATGCACATTTGACAGAGAAAGCATGCCAGATACACCAGTACCTTTCATGCACAAAACGTTCTTGTGATGGCCTTTATTACAATTCACTCCAGTAAAAGTTCACATTCAACTATGAGTGTCAAAGTAAAAACAAAGCACCAGTAAAAACACCATTTCTGGGCAAGTCCTTTAATCATGGTAACACAATATTATAAATTATCTTGTAAAGAGAAAGAGAAAAAGGGTTATTTGTCACATATACACCAAAATAGCAAAACATACAGTGAAGTGCATCATTTGTGTCAATGACCAATATAAACCGAAGATACGCTGGGGCCAGTCCACAATTGTTGCTATGATCCTAGTGCCAACAGGGCATGCCACGACTTATTGAACCTAATCAGACGTCTCTGGAATGGGGGAGGTAACTGGTGTGCCCACGTGCTTACGAAGGGAACATCCAAGCTCCTTACAAACAGCAGAGGGGGAATTGAACACAGATTGCTGGCACTGTAGAGCTTTACGCTAACTGCTACCCTATTGTGCTGCCCTACTTGTTTTCCTGCCTTGCCTTGGCTTTTGTTGTGTTCTGTAACTCAAAAACGCAAAACTATTCAATAGTAAAACACAGCGAGGCCAGGAGAACATGTACGCTTCATTTCTTTACTTTAGTGAGGTGTGAAGAAATGATGTGGTGGACATTTACCATTCAGGTACATTTATGTATAACCCATAATGAAATACTAAACAAACAAAGAATGCTCAATCAAACAATATATTTACAATATAACTGAAATATTAAATACACAAGAGTCCACCATGCTTAGCTATAAACTCCAACTCAATATAAAATTATATATTCAGTTCCCCTGACTATTTTCACATTTTACTGTCTCACTTTTAAAATTTGAATACTGTATATTGAAGTAGGATTTTTGAGCCAGTCTACAAAACATTGTGCATCGTGTCAAATCAAAATAAAAATGCCAAAACCTGACAATTTACAAAAATTAAAAACCAAAATTGAGAGGCAGAAAAAGTATTCATCCCCTTTGTAATTACTACACTAACCTTCCTCAGGTACACCCCTTCTCTCTGTAAGGTCCAACAGTATGGGAGATTTTCAACAGACTGAATCAAAATACAGACAAAAGAGCATTCAAGGCAGGTCGGGGAAATGATAATAGAGAAGCGCAGATCTGGGCGAAGGAGACAAGACCACCTCAAATGCACTGGACATGTGTCAGAGCTCAGCGCAGTCCATCATGAAAAAGTGAGAAAAATGTAAATGCTGCCTAAGCTACCGGAGAAGAACTACATTTGTAAGAGAGGCTACTGAGACGCCAACAGTCACTCTGAGCGAGCTGCAGAAGCCAGTGGCTGCAAGTGGAGATGAAGTTCATGGCTCCACAATCTCTAAGGCCTTGCTCAGAAAGGAGGAAGCCCTGACTAAGAAAATACGTATCCTTGTTCGTAAAGACTTTACAAAACATCACTTAGAAGATTCCGTAAAGATGTGGAAGAAGGTCTTGTGGTCAGATGAGATAGTGTAGAACATTTTGGTCTCAACATGAAGCAGTACATGTGTCGTAAGTCTAACACTGTGCATCAGCCAGTTAAGACCATCCCATTGTAAAGTAATATGAAGGTAGCATCATGGTATAGGGATGTTTTTCAGCAGCAGGAACTGGAAATCTGGTCAGGATTGACGGGAAAATGAATGTTGCTAAATACAAAGGGATCCTGGATGAAAACCTGCTAGCCTCTTGCCAGAAAGCTTAAACTGGGGAGGAAGTTTGTCTTTCAACAGGACAATGAACCAAAGCTCCATGGGTTCTTGAGTGGCCCAGTCAGAGTCCTGACCTTAACCCGATTGAACATCCCTGGCAAGATCTCAAGATTGCTGCCCACCACTGCTCCACAACTCACCTGGCACAACATAAGCACTTTTGCAAGGAGGAATGGACAAATCTCACTCCATCACATTGTACAAAGCTAACAGAGACTTATCCAAAGCGGTAACTGGCTGCAATAGCTGTGAGAGGTGGCTCAACTAAATACTAAGCAAAGAGAGTTAAGGACTTTTGAACTGTTGATATTTCAGGTTTTGAATTTTCAGTTCTTCGTGCTTTACAATTTTCCCTTTTTTAGGGCTGTACTAAGAAAAAAGGAGCATGTGGTTCATAAATAAAGATTCCCAGTTAAATTGATCAGAATCCCTGGTCATATACTCATTTTATATACAGTATATATACATACACATTTATTTTTTATCATTTTTACAGTACCTATAAAGAGTATTTACCTGCCTTGGAAGTTTTTAGGCTTTATTGCTTCATAATGTTGAATAACTGTAGATTTAATTTGGCTTCTTTTGACACTGATCAACAGGAAAAGGTTCAAAGTGAAAACAGATCTCTAAAAAGAGACTAAAACTAATTACAAATATAAAACACAAAATAATCAATTGTATAAGTAGTCATTCCTTCAAGTCAGTATTTAGTAGATGCACCTTTGGAGACAATTACAGCTTGAGTCTGTGTGGATAGGTCTCTATCAGCTTTGCACATCTGGTCACTGCAATTTTTCCCCATTCTTCTTTACAAAACTGCTCAAGCTCTGTCAGATTGTATAGAGATCGTGAGTGAATAGCCCTTTTCAAGCCCAGCCACAAATTCTCAATTGGATTGAGGTCTGGACTCAAACTTGGCCACTCCAGGACATTAACTTAGCTGTTTTTAAGCCATTCCTGTGTAGCTTTGGTTTTAAGCTTGGGGTCATTGTCTTGCTGGAAAAGAAGTCACAGTTCTCTTGCAGACTACATCAGGTTTTCCTCCAAAGTTTCCCTGTATATTGCTGCATTCATTTTACCCTCCACTTTCCCAAGCCTTCTAGTGCCTGCTGCAGTGAAGCGTCCCCACAGCATGATACAGCTACCATCATGCTTCACAGTAGGGATGGTGTGTTTCTGATGATGTGCACTGTTTGGCTAACACCAAACATAGCCTTTAGTCTGATGAGCATAAAGCTCAATTTTGATTTCATTCTACCATAGAACTTTCTTCCAGCTGGCTTCAGAGTCACCCAAATGCCTTCTGGCAAACTCTAGCCAAGATATTTTGCGAGTTTTTGTGGTAAACCATATATATCTGTCTGGACACGCCCCTCTGCTGACTGCTCCTGTGGCTCCTCCCACAGACCCCTGGATAAAGGTGATTGTGTCTCTGCTCCTCCCACAGTCATCCAGCATGGACGTGCTCTGTTTTACTGCTAATAAAAGCCTTTCAGTCTACTTCCAGTCTTTTGGAGTTATTGATAGTGCATCAGTTTTTTTTCCAACCCTGGCTTTCCCTTTGCCACTCTCCCATAAAGCTGAGACTGGTGAAGCACCCGGGCAACAGTTGTTGTATGTGCAGTCGCTCCCATCTCAGCCACTGAAGCTTGTAACTTCTCCAGGATTATCATAGGTCCTTTGGGGGCCCCCCTCACTAGTCATCTTCTTGCACAGTCACTCAGTTTTTGAGAACAGCCTGCTCTAGACAGATTTACAGCTGTGCCATATTCTTTCCATTTCTTGATAATTGACTCCAAGGATATTCAGTGACCTGGAAATTTTCTTGTATCCATCTCCTGACTTGTGCTTTTCAATAATACTTTTGCAGAGTTGCTTGAAGTGTTCTTTTGTCTTCGTGGTGTAGTTTTGGCCAGGATACTGACTCACCAGTAGATAGACCTTCCAGCTACAGGTGTATTTTTACTACAATTAATTGAAACACCTTGACTGCACACTATTTAACTAATTATGTGACTTCTAAAACCAATTGGCTGCACCAGTGATGATTTGGTGTTTCATATAAAGGGGGGGTGGGGTGAATACTTATGAAATCAATTATTCTGTGTTGTATATTTGTAATCAATTTATATCACTTTGTAGAGATGTTTTTTTCACTTAGGCACAAAAGAGTCTCTTTCTGTTGATCAGTGTCAAAAAAGCCAAATTAAATCCACTGGGATTCAATGCTGTAGTAAAACATGAAAACTTCCGGGAAGGGGTGTGAATACTTTTTATAGGCACTGTATATATAGACAGTATTTTACATAATACAACTACTATATAGATATCCAGAGCATGGTAAATTTTAAATTGCCCTTTCGAGTCTAAAAATTTAATCACTGTGGGCGATTTCTTACTCTTGTGGGACAATGTCTTTCCTGACAACAAGAGTTATCTGCTTGGCAGGTGAGACTTGTGGCTGTGAAACAATCTCAGGTTCTGGGACTGTGGTGAACTAGATATACCTGTCTGACTGCTCCTGTGGCTCCTCCCACAGACCCTGCTGACTGCTCCTGTGGCTCCTCCCACAGACCCCTGTATAAAGGCGACTGTGGGCTGCTGCTCTCCCTCATTTTCCCCAGGATGTAGTGTTTATTCTTCCAGTCAATAAAAGCCGATATCTCGTTTCCTAAGTCTCAGCGTGAGTTATTGATGGTGCATCAGGGACCTCCTCAACAATGGTTATAGGAGATGACGCTGGGACTGCAGGAGCAATTCTGACAACTCTGGACACCTTTCGTCTGGGCATGTTGGCATCCTGAACAGTGCACGGCAAACTGTTCGATATGTTGATCCAACTCCAGTCACCAGACAAAGCTTTGAACCAACGCTTTCATTTTGACCACATTAGATGACTAACACGTCAGCTCTCAGCTTGGATGTTAAAATAAACTCTCAATCTCCACATAAGGCGACCTCCATCAAGGGCAAGTTCATTGCCCTTGGGAGAACTGGAATTTCTGATGCTCATTCCAGCCATCTGGGGTGAAACTATAACATAAAAAAATTTACAGCACATTACAGGCCCCTCGGCCCACAAAGTTGTGCCGACCATGTAACCTACATGGTCATGTAGCCCTGAGATAGTGTGGGGGTCTTTTCTGACTTCCCTTTGTATCATCTTTGCCCTAATAAGGAGACTTTTGAATGGTATTAAGGAGAATATATGCAGAAGTCTGTCCCCTTTTGTAAATTTTTCAGGTATTTTCTTCTCCAAGGGAAAACAGGACAATCCACCATAATTAATTCCATAAAAAATTCCATAATTAATCATCCTCTTGAATTTGATCTTGAAATTGTATCCTCCAAGAAATAGAGCCCATCTCTGCATTCATCCGGCCGTTGCTAGTGGAACACCTCCTGCAGATTGAAAATGGACACCAGTGGTTGATGATCAGTAATGAGGGTAAACTGGTTGAAATGTTTTATGCTCCAAACTAACCTCAAGGCCTCTCTATCAATCCGTGTATAGTTTTTCTCTGCAGCAGTAAGGGAACGTGATTCATAGGCTATGGGGCGTTCGTTTCCATCAATCATAACATGTGACTTCACTGGACCTATAACATAAGTGGACATGACACAGGCAAGCTTCACTTGACAATGTGGATCATCATGTGTGTGTACAGTGTCTGATATCATCATTTTCTTTATCTTTTGGAAAGCCACCTTACACTGTTGCTATTTCTTCCTGATCTGTAGTAATGAGTTCAAGGGGTGGAACACAGTAGCCAGGTTTGACAGGAACCTGTTCTAGTAATTGACACATCCTAAAAATGACTGCAACTGTGACATGTCCTTTTGCCTGGGGACATCCACCACTGCTTGAATTTTCTCAGCACGCATGTGTAATGCTTGTGTGACAATGATAATTGATAAATGGTAAATGATAAATGATAATGCTAAGTGAATTTGAATTTGATCTTGTACTTGTTTCCTTAAAGCATCAGGGCCCATTTCTGCATTTGTGCTGCTGCTGTAATCTCTACTTTTGGTACTGGGTCGGGGGTGACCTTAAAATCACCAGAGGTCCCGACAGACCCATTCTTCATGGCCACTGGGAGCACTGGTGTTGCCCATGTGCTCCACTCAACATTGGAAAGTATTCCTGCAGCCTCCGTGCAATCTAGCTCACTGGCTACTTTATCAGAAATGGTAAGGATCTGGGTGGGCTTCATAAAAATGGTGTTGCGTTTTTGTTTAACATTATTTTACCCTTGATATATTTGAGCTTTCCAATGCCACGCTTGAACACTGCTGTGGCATCATCCAGTACCTTTCTTAATTCACTTTCAATTGATACAATTGCAGGGGATGTGGCCATTCACATCCCCACACTGCTGGCCCTCCTGTTTTTACCACACACAAGTCCGATGTGGCTTGTTGATTGGTGTATTTCACTGTCACAAATGTCAATTCCAGAGGAGTTATCCTTTCTTCAGTACAAGTTCTTACTTAGATATCTGCAGGCTTCAGTTTAGTATCTTTGCCATTCAAACTCTCTTTGTGGAACGACTGAAACAGCTGAGTCTACGTCTACACTGCTAACACACTTTGTTTGGCCAGGCACGTTTCCGTTTGGATGTTGCTATTTTGATCACACTCACTTTCATTCCTGACAGCAACTCAATAGTGTCTCTGTCTGCCTTTTCCATTGATACAGCGATTTCAACTGCTCTTTTAAATGTGAGTTGTGCTTCAGTTAGGAGACATTTCTGAATGCTTTCTTGTAAGATTCTACAAACTAAACATTCTCTCAGTGTATGATTAAGCCCATCTCTGCTCTACTCTCTCTACTCCCATGACTGTATAGCTAGGAACAGCTCAAATGTCATCTATAAATTTACTGATGATAAAACCATTGTTGGCAGAATCTCAGATGGTGATGAGGGGCTGAACAGGAGTGAGATATACCAGCTGATTGAGTGGTGTTTCATTCAGTGTCAGTAAGACCAAAGAATTGATTGTGGACTTCAGAAAGCGTAAGACAAGAGAACACACACCAGTCTCATAGAGGGATCAGAAGTGGAAAAAGTGAGCAATTTCAAGATCCTGGGTGTCAATATCTCTGAGGACCTAACCTGGACACAAAATATCAATGCAGCTATAAAGATATCAAGACAACAGCTATATTTCATTAGGAATATGAGGAGATTTGGTATGTCACCAAAAACACTCGCAAATTTCTACAGATATAACTTGGAAAGCATTCTAGCTGGCTGCATCACCATCTGGTATGGGGGGGGGCCTACTGATCAGAATTGAAGTTAGCTGCAGTGAGTTGTAAACTTAGTCAGCTCCATCATTGGCATTAGACTCCATAGAATCAATGTCATCTTCAAGGAGGGGTGCCTCAGAAAGGCTCCATCTGCCATCTGATTTCTGAATGGACATTGAACCCATGAACAGTACTTTTTTAAAAATTTCCTAGTTTTTGTACTACTTACTTAATTTAACTAATTGACATATATACTTAGCGTAATTCACAATTCTCTTTTTCTCTCCGTTATCATGTGGTGCATTGTACTGTTACCGCAAAGAAAACAAATTTTATAACATATTCCAGTGATATTAAACCTGATTCTAATGCTGAACTGACAATGCTCAGAGAATCTCCTCAATTGAGCCAGTTAAGCTGTAATGGAGTCCCCTTCATTTTGATTCTGCTTATGAAACCATGTGTTCTGTAATCAACAATGGTTTAGGTTCTAAATGTTCATACATTACTTTTACAATATCAGCAAAGCTCATTATAGGTGGTTTAGTTGGAGCAGACAAACTGCTAAGCAAACTGTGTGCTCTTCTACCCAATATGCTCAGCAAGACTGGTACTTGCTTTTCATTGGCTATTTAATT
The DNA here is from genome assembly GCF_048418815.1 of Hemitrygon akajei. Classification (NCBI taxonomy): domain Eukaryota; kingdom Metazoa; phylum Chordata; class Chondrichthyes; order Myliobatiformes; family Dasyatidae; genus Hemitrygon; species Hemitrygon akajei. Next base: position 46,899,795 of record NC_133126.1, read on the forward strand.
TACTTCAAAATAGTGCTCAATTTACTCAGTATACAAAATCCAGTTATCTGTAATGCAATTGAACGTGTCAATCTTCCCTACGTAGAGAGCCATTTCTGCTTTTTTTTCTATTTATGATTATTATCACTTGGTACTCACTGTTTATGACCTCGTAAATTCATCCGTTTTCTGCCTTCTTCTTAACTCAAATGCCTTGCTGCATTTCAACAAGTAAGTAGTAATCATGGGTTCATTTAAAACTTCCTCATCAACACTGTTACACTTTAAAACTCCAAATCATAAAACTAATTGGAAAAAAAAATCCTTCTACAATTGAATCCTAGATTTACTACCATCTCCTCCATGATCTCCATCAACACAGGTGCACCACAAGGCTGTGGGCTTAGTCCCCTGCTCTACTCTCTTTACACTTATGCCTGTGTGGCTAAGCACAGCTCCAATTGCATGTTCAAGTTTGCTGACAACACCACTGCAGTAAGCTGAATGTTGAAAGGCCTATATAGACTGGATATAGAGAAGATGTTTCCTACGATGGGGGGGGAGTCTAAGACCAGAGGACACAGCCTCAGAATAGAGGGGCATTTAAAATGGTGAAAAGGAGGAATTTCTATAGCCAGAGATTGGTGAATCACTGGAATTAGTTGGGTATACTTAAGTCAGAGGCTGATAGATTCTTGATCAGTCAGGGCATGAAGGGATACGGGGAGAAGGCTGATGAGAGGGAAAAGGAGCAGCCATGATGAAATGGCAGAACAGACACGATGGGCCAAATGGCCTAGTTCTGCTCCTATATCTTATAGTCTTATGGTCAAAAATGTTGATGGATCAACATATAGGAGGGAGACTGAAAATCTGGCTGAGTGGTGTCATAACAACAACCTCTTTCCTATTCAATGTCAACAAGTTCAAGGAGCAAACCAGAGGTCTATGAGCCAGCCCTCATCAGAGACTCAGAGGTGGACAGAGTTAGCAACATTAAATTCCTCAGTGTAATTAATTCAGAGCATCTGTCCTGAGCCCAGCACACAAGTGCAATTACAAAGAAAGCACAGCAACGCTCTACTTCCTTAGGAGTTTGCAGAGATTCGGCATAACATATAAAACTTTGCCAAACTCCCATAGATGTGTGGTGGAGAGTATATTAACTGGCTGCATCACAGCCTGGTACGGAAACACCAATGCCCTCAAATGGAAACTCCTACAAAAGTAGTTGATACAGCCCAGTTCATCACAGGTAAAACCCTCTCCAGCACTGAGCACATCTACACTGGAAAGCAGCATCCATCATCAGGGACCTACACCACACAGGCCATGATCACTTCACTGTGCTGCCATCAAGAAGGTGGTACAGGAACCTCAGGACTCACGCCACTAGGTTCAGGAACAGTACTATCCCTAACCAATCAGGCTCTTGAACCAAAGGGGATAACTCCACTCAACTTCACTTGCCCCATCAGTGAAATGTTTCCACAACCAATGGCTCTTTCAAGGACCCTTCATCTCGTGTTCTCAATACTTATTGCCTGTTTATTTATTATTTCTTCTTTTTGTATTTGAAGTTTGTTGTCTTCTATACATTGGTTGAATGTTCTACTTCGGTGGTCTTTCATTGATTCAAAGATTTCAAATGTACATCGAATGTCAGCGAAATGTACACAATATACGTCCTGAAATGCTTTTTCTTCACAAACATCCACAAAAACAGAGGAGTGCCCTAAGAATGAATGACAGTTAAATGGTAGAACCTGAAAGTACCCCCCCCCAGCTCCCCTCCCTCCTGTGCCTAAGCAGCAGCAAGCAACGATCCCCCTCCCCCTACCAGCAAAAAAAGCATCAGCACCCGTCACAGAGCACTCAAGTGTGCAGCAAAAGCAACAGCAAAGATACAGACTTACAGCACTCCAAAGACTATGCGTTCACCCAGTATTCAACATGCCACAGGTTTTCTCTCTCTCCTTAATAAGGTAAAAAGAGATGTCTCCATTTTACAGAGACATAACAAACAACTCTCTGGTTTATGATGTTAAAAGCCCGTAGGTTTCTATTATGGCTATTTTTCTGTAGATTTATTGAGTATACCCACAAGAAAATGAACCTGGGGGTTGCATACAGTGATATATATGTAACTTGAATAATAAAATGTACTTTGAACTTTAATCAAAAGTAAAACCTGGGAGACCGGGAGAATGTGTACATTTAGTTTCTTTACTTTGGTGAGGTGTGCTCATATGATGTGGTGGCATAATGACGTATGCCATTCACATACTTTTATATAAAACCCATAATAAATTATTTAAGTAAACAAAGGATGCCTCATCAAACAATATATTTACAATATTACTCAAATATTACTGAAATATTAAATACTCAACAGTTTATACCTCAACATTCTATTTCTATCTAACTGGTTATGACATAATAGTTGAATATTGAGGAATCCCTTGATCAATATTTTATGGTCTCTCTGGTTGTTGTTCCACTGATCAGAAAACTGTACAGCAATGACCCCATTCAGAAGACGTTAAGTGGAGGCTTTCCAGCTGGATTTCCACAGAGCAGAATAGGACTTGAGCAGGCTCTTATCAGGTAGTCTTCACGCAGAATATCAGGCCCTGTAGTATGGAGCTGATAAATCAGTGTTGACAACCTCTTGTGGGCCGCTTATATACTAATTTGATCAATGTCTCAGCATATCATGAATCCCAAGAACAGACCTCCCTCAATAAGATAAATAATCAACAGCTTTGTGACCAACATTTGCAACCCAAAATACAACTTGGGAATCTCCCTGAAGAATGAGATAGCCAACTAAACAAAACTGTCATCCCCTGAAAGACAGCACACATCAAATTTCATAAATTGGCAATTATTAAAGTTTATACTACACCCAAAGATAATCACACTGTAGGACTCTATCAAGCCTCTAATTGCCATTCTACATGTTGGAGAGTTCAACTTTCATCACATGGAATAGGCAAATGAGATCTGTGTACCACACCAGTTCAAATGATACCATGATGAAATCACAGAGGGATTTATGCACAAAAGCAAACACAACTCTTCCCATCTAGTGAAACTTAAAATAATTCTTTTTTTTTAACGTTAGGACTCCAAGAAAATTTGTGAAAATAGATATAGTTCCTATAAGGTAAAACATTGCATCAGCTTGGATGAAAGTTGAAATTAACATTTAACTTCTGAACCCAAAATGCAGTCTCCACATTTTGTCCATTTGTAAAAGACAGATTCAGTAGCAACACACACAAAATGCTAGTGGAACGCAGCAGGCCAGGCAGCATCTATAGGAAGAAGCACTGTCAACGTTTTGAGCTGAGACGCTTTGTCAGGACTAACTAAAAGAAGAGATAGTAGGAGATTTGAAAGTGGGAGGGGGAGGAGGAGACCTGAAATGATAGGAGAAGACCGGAGGGGGAGGGATGAAGCTAGGTGCTGGGAAGTTGATTGGCAAAAGGGATACAGAGCTGGAGAAGGGAGAGGATCATGGGATGGGAGGCCTAGAGAGAAAAAAGGGGGGAGGGGAGAACCAGAGGGAGATGGAGAGCAGGCAAGGAGTGATTGTGAGAGGGACAGAGAGAGAAAAAGAAAAAAAGGGGGAAATAAATAGATGTCACCATTTCAACCAGTCAATGAAAGACCACACCAACGTTAATGTTCAACCAGTGAGCACAGTACAATAAACTGTGCAAAAACAAAAAGAAAGAAATATTAATAAATAACTATGCAATAAATATCGAGAACGTGAGATGAAGAGTCCTTGAAAGTGAGTCCATACATTGTCAGAACAGTTTAGTGGTGGGGTGAGTGAAGTTATCCCCTTTAGTTCAAGAGCCTGATGATTGAAGGGTAATGTGTTACCTTTATGGCATTTGTTTAGATTATAATATTTTCACTTTAGTAATTTGTTTGTTAGCAGTTTTTAGTTAAAGTTAGGATTGTTAAAGTAAATTCGTTGTCTGTGATATATCGCGGCATGCGATGATGTCACATCCGGTTTCGCCGCGTCTTGTGGGAAAATACCGGTTTGGAGAAATGGGAAGGAGGGGGCTCACATGTGCGAGATCAGCGCAAGAAAAGTTGTCTTTCTACGCATTAGAAACATAGTGAAGCAACGCCGTAAGTTCATGAGATAATCGATGTGTTGAATTAAAATGTTAACGCTGATTCTGTTAAAAGTAACGACGGTCGATAAGGTTTATGTTTTCGTTAGTTAAAGAGTTGCGGATAGTTTGTGTTGAAGTGTACTTAAAGCAGTCAATGGCGTAGGTAGATTCTGACTGTATGCTGCATTTTAATGTAATGTAGTTGTTGTAGTTTACTTTTGCAAGTACTTACGATGTAAATGTGATATCAAGAAGGAAACAAACACTGTACAAATTTTGTATTGTTTTATCAACAGTTTTCACCATACGTTAATGTGGAAGAGTGAACAGTAAACGGTTAATCTTACTGCGATCCTGTTTTCATTGACTACGGTTTACCTCGGTGTTTAGTTCAGCGTTCTCGTACACCTGAGCGAGAACACTACAGTGAAAAGGCGTGGTTCTATCAGGTGTTTCAAGTGCTGCAATGACAACTCGATCCAGCATCAAGTCGTTGCCATCCAGCGACACGGGCAGTAGGGCATCATCAAGTAAGGCCACCCATGCAAGAGCTAAAGCAGAATCTGTCAGGGTGCGAGCGCTCTACGCCAAACGAGAAGCAAAATTGAAAATGGAAGCGGCTGCCAGAGAAGCCGAAAACCAGAAGGAAGCGGCTGCCAGAGAAGCCAAAAACCAGATGGAAAGGGCAAGGATAGCGTCAGAGTTAGAAGTGCTGATGCTAGAACGAGAAGCAGAAGCTGCCAGGGTGGAAGCAGAGTTCATAGAAGATGCTGAAAAAATGCATGATCTGGTTGATGTAAAATCTACTTCAGAAAAGATCAGATTGGAACACACAAGCGACTATGTCCGATCTCAAATAGACTGGAAGACTCGTTCTTCCTCGCCATACTTATTTGATAACGTCCCATGTCATGAGGAGTCTCAGAGAGGCCCGATTGCATCACATCCATCCGAGGAAGACAACTTACCCTCGCAACTCCGCGATGAATTCAAGAATGAAAGGGCTGATGACAAGTACTTCTCGACACCAAACTTACCAGATTTGGCGAGAAGAGAGACAAAGACCGAATTCAGAACAGCAAATTCCATAACAGATGTACGCCCTCAGTCATATACCCGCCGACATATTTCCCCAGCCCGCATGCCACTTGCGGTTGAACCCATGGCACAGTATTTAGCATGACGAGATCTCGTCACTTCAGGACTATACCAGTTTGACGATAAACCTGAAAATTACCGTGCATGGTACTCCACATTCACCAACGCTATCGACGGAGTCCAGCTCAGAGCAACCCAACAGTTGGATCTTATGGTGAAATGGCTGGGAAAAGAATCATGCAAACTGGTGAGATGCATACGCTCAGTGTACATCAACAACCCCAAGCTAGCCTTAAGCAAAGCATGGGAGAGACTTCGGGAGGGCTATGCGGCCCCCAAAATTATTGAAGCGGCGCTATACCGACGTCTGGAAAATTTTCCTAAGGTGTCAGCCAAGGACCACACTAAGTTAAGAGAGCTCGAAGATTTACTCTTGGAGATTCAAGGCGCCAAAGAAGATGGCTACTCAACTAGTCTAGTATACCTAGACACTCCATCCGGGATTAGACAAATCGTGGACAAACTTCCATTTGGGCTGCATGAAAGGTGGGTGTCTGTTGCCTCAGAGTACAAGGAAGACCACAAAGGTCGATTTCCTCCCTTCGAGTATTTCACTAGGTTTGTGTGCAAGGAGGCGAAGAAGCGAAATGACCCTAGCCTCATGGGTCCAGGAAGCAGTACAATTTACACCAAGCCAGATAAATCCTCTTTGAATAATTTCAACATTAATAAACCTGTCTCAGTGCTTAAGACCGAAGCCTTTACAACTAACAACGACCCTAGCAAGAATTGTCCATTGCATAACAAACCCCACCCCCTCAAGAAATGCAGAACGTTTAGGGAAAAACCCCTTGAAGAGAGGTTGGCCCTTCTCAAGGAGAAAAGAATATGTTTTAAATGCTGTTCCTCTACCGCTCACCTTGCTAGAGAGTGTACGATCGCTGTGAAGTGCCCGGAATGTAATAGCACTAATCACGATGGGGCCATGCATCCTGGCCTGTTACCGCAAACCGACAATGCTCCTTCACCCCCACAACAGGACGGCGGGGAGGGAGAAGCTCACTCCAGGACAACTGTTGTCAGCTCGAGCTGTACAGTAGTTTGCGGTCAAGCTCAGTCAAGCCGTTCTTGTTCAAAGATCTGCCTTACTAAGGTGTACCCTAAGGGAGCCAAAGACAAGGCCATCAAAGCCTATGTAATTCTGGACGATCAGAGCAATCGCTCACTAGTCAGTCCAGAGTTCTTTAACTTATTCCACATTGAGAGTAATCAGTTCCCATACTACCTTAGAACTTGCTCAGGCAGCGTGGAAACTTATGGAAGGAAGGCAGAAGGCTTCCAGCTTGAGTCCCTGGATGGTAAAGTCATCATCTGTCTCTCTCCACTCTTAGAGTGCGATGAAATTTTGAATAACCGCACTGAGATCCCGACGCCAAGTGCGGTGCTACACCAGCCACATCTCCACCACATCGCCAAACACATCCCAGAGCTGGATCCAAAAGCAGAAATACTCCTGCTATTAGGAAGAGATGTTCTCCGGGTGCACAAGGTTAGGCAGCAGGTCAATGGACCACACGACGCCCCCTTTGTGCAACGCCTGGATCTGGGCTGGGTGGTGATAGGAGAGGTGTGTCTTGGCAACGTACACAAACCGACAGTTAACACACTCAAGACCAATGTGCTAGAGAGTGGCCGCCATTCAATTTTTCAACCCTGCACAAGTTTCATGTGTATCAAGGAAGCACGACAAGGCTTTAACAAATGTAAAGTAACTGACGAGACGCTGGGTCAGTCAGTCTTCACTCAAACTGAGCATGATAATAAACTTGCTCCATCAGCTCAAGACGCCATTTTCTTAAAAACAAAGGACACCAAGGTCTTCAGAGATGAAGCAAATAATTGGGTCGCCCCACTACCTTTCAGAGAACCACGCCAGTGCTTGCCAAACAACAAAGAGCAGGCAGTCAAGTGGTTCACATCCTTGCAAAAAACCCTGAAAAGGAAACCTGAGATGCAGCAATGCACCCGATTGATCCACGAGGTACTGTGCACACTAATGGCAGAGGTCACAGCCATTATAAATGCACGACCACTCCTACCTGTGTCTTCTGACCCGGAAAACCCCTTCATACTCTCGCCATCAATGCTCCTTACGCAGAAGGCAGGAGCCCCCCCTCCACCAGGGGACTTCTCTGATAAGGATTTGTACACAAAGCAATGGAGACAGGTCCAGGCTCTGGCAAATCGGTTCTGGTCTCGTTGGAGACAGGAATATCTACCTTTGTTGCAACACAGACAAAAGTGGACAGAACCCTGCAGGAATCTTCAAATTGGAGATTTAGTCCTGCTCAGGGACAAGCAAATCGCCCGCAACAGCTGGCCAATGGCCAGAATCACTGCCACATTCCCTAGTAGGGATGGACATGTCAGGAAGGTCGAGTTGAAAACTACCGACCAAGGTGATGTGAAAATTTTTCCAAAATTTTTCCATTCTACTTCTACCTAACGACTGATTTAGAGACTAAAGTTTGTATTATGTTCATTGTGACCTTACGAAGGTCAAGCGGGGAGTGTGTTGCCTTTATGGCATTTGTTTAGTTTATAATATTTTCGCTTTAGTAATTCGTTTGTTAGCATGTTTTAGTTAAAGTTAGGATTGTTAAAGTAAATTCGTTGTCTGTGATATATCGCGGCATGCGATGACGTCACATCCGGTTTCGCCGCGTCTTGTGGGAAAATACCGGTTTGGAGAAACGGGAAGGAGGGGGCTCACATGTGCGAGATCAGCGCAAGAAAAGTTGTCTTCTACGCATTAGAAACATCAGTGAAGCAACGCCGTAAGTTCATGAGATAATCGATGTGTTGAATTAAAATGTTAACGCTGATTCTGTTAAAAGTAACGACGGTTGATAAGGTTTATGTTTTCGCTAGTTAAAGAGTTGCGGATAGTTTGTGTTGAAGTGTATTTAAAGCAGTCAATGGCGTAGGTAGATTCTGACTGTATGCTGCATTTTAATGTAATGTAGTTGTTGTAGTTTACTTTTGCAAGTACTTACGATGTAAATGTGATATCAAGAAGGAAACAAACACTGTACAAATTTTGTATTGTTTTATCAATAGTTTTCACCATACGTTAATGTGGAAGAGTGAACAGTAAACGGTTAATCTTACTGCGATCCTGTTTTCATTGACTACGGTTTTCCTCGGTGTTTAGTTCAGCATTCTCTTACACCTGAGCGAGAACACTACAGGTAATATCTGTCCCTGAACCTGCTGGTGTGAATCCTGAAGCTCTTTCACCTTCTTCCCCACTGCAGTAGTGAGAACAGAGCATGCCCTGGGTGGTGGGGGTCCCTGATGATGGATGCTGCTTTGCTGCAACAGCGCTTCTTGTAGGTGTGCTCAGAGACAATTGATGAGGTCCATACCTTTTCCTTCTTCACTAATTTGACTGACATTGAAGCGATATATTCCTTTCCCCCAACAGCATTTGACTGGTTATCTAACCCCAATTATATTTATTGATTCAAGCCATCTAAATGAAAGCTTTCCTTTTGCAAAAAAAAACCCTAGTGGATTCACCGACAATTTTTTGTTGCAATCGTAAACTCTATTCTGAACATTTTCATACCTCTGTGTACCTTGCAGTTTTTAACAGTGTCTTTGAAATGACCTCATGATGTCTTGGGCTTTGTGTCAGTCTTTACTTCCCATGTGAACAATGTTGTGCTCAAACAAATTTCACTCTAAAATAATGAATTAAACGGGTTGATATTGAAATAAAACTGCCTATAAAGAAAGAATTGCATTACTTTTCACTGAAGTCAAATCAAAATGTTCCTCATTTTACACTGATATATTTATTTTGAATGGTTTCTTGTAACAGAACATGTTCTTTGTAACTCAGATAAAGCTAGTGTGAAAACTGCACTCTCTGTGAAGGGACAAAGGTTTTATAATTGCAGAGTTCTCACTGAGCAGCCTGCAGACGGCAGATTGCCGCATTCCTCAGCATTAAACAAACCAATCTGTACCCCTGGAATCTGGTACAGCTTCATGCAGACATGCAGTCCTCGTTAACTTTATCTCTCTTTGCTCCATGCTGGTACTCTCTCAGACACAGTGGTGCATTTTCAGCCTATCATATTAGTACAAATGAGTATAATGGGAGAACATGGTTCTGATTTTCTTGTAAAATGCCAGCAATGCAGTGGGTATTTCTCTGTACCTGCTGGACAGCTCAGGACTTTTGCACCAGAATGTGATTGTGTTTTCGTGGTTTCTGCAGGCTGTTTCCTGACTTTCCTCTGAGACTGGAGACCAGTGTCACACTCAAAATTCATACAATTCCCAACGACTATGTATGGAAATTGTAGCCCCCAGAGATGGAGTGAGGTGATAACCTAATCAAACTATGCACTACATAACACATTGACTGTCTTAAATATTTGATCGAAATTTTGGCGAAATAAATTTGCTTTCATGAAGTGCATTAGACAGGTTAACTAACCTTAATCTGGATTTATGTTGTTATTCCATATCAGCTGTGTAAAATAATTATGGTAGTTTAGACTTGGCACAGGAACAAAGAAGAGGCATGGTCGTGAGGCAGACAGGCAACTTTCAAGGTAATTTATACCCTTTTCACTTAAGTAAATGATCATCCCCTCTCCCCTTTATATTTGTGTATGGAAACTCCAATGCCCTTGAACAGAAAATCCTACAAAAGACAGATACAGCCCAGTCCATCACAGGTAAAGCCCTCCCCTCCACTGAGCACATCAATACAGAACGCTGTCGCAGGAAAGCAGCATCCATCATCAGGGACCCCCACCACCAATGTTATGCTATGTTCTCACAGCTGCCATCAGGACGGAGGTACAGAACCCTCAGGATTCACACTACCACATTCAGAAACAGTAATTACCCCTCAACCATCAGGCTCTTGAACCAGAGGGGATAACTTCACTTGTCCCACAACCTACAGACTCACTTTCAATCTTCATCTCATGTTCTCGATATTTATTGCTTATTTATTATTATTATTATTTTCCCTTTGGAAATAGCACAGTTTGTTGTCTTCTGCACAATGGTTGTTTATCTCTCCTGTTGGGTGCGGTCTCTTATTGATTCTATTATAATTCTTAGATTTACTGAGTATGCCCACAAGAAAATGAATCTCAGTATTGTATATGGTGATATCCATGTACTTTGATAATAAATTTACTTTGAATTGGTTTAACTTTTCCTTTTAACTTCATTTTAGTTAGATCCATTGTAAAAAGCTGCTTGTGAATGATGTGTTTGTAAATGTCAGAGTCCTTATTAAGTCTGAGAGCACGATTTTTCTGCTGGACTAATGTTTTTGTACAAGGCTTTGACAGTCACACTAGAGTCAGTTCCTTCATTTAGCCCTGTCAGATTACCTGTTCCAGGTAGAAACAGACCTGATGGGCAAGGGGTAGCAATGAATAACCATGTCCTCACCGCTTGCAAGAAGTTCAGAGAAAATGAAAATTTCAAGATAATCCTGATAATGAACATCCTATCGACCAGATTTATCTCTTAGATTTTACCTGCTTTAATAAATTAACTGGATTAGTTAGAGATCATATTATATTGTGACTAACAAAATTAAAAAGAACTTTTAGAAGTATTTTAGTTTCAGGATATATTTTTGAACCTGAAAAATCACCCATCATTAAAATTAAACCAAATATGTTAAGTTTGATATATCTTTGAAGATTTGATGACAACATTATTCTATTCAGATCTGCTAAATAAAAGAGACAAGCGTTTTTTGGTTATTATCTCAAGAGTGGGGCTGGTTTACAAACCTAGATGTGGGCAGAAGACACTGCCACACGTTCTGCATCAGAAGCCTTCACATCTTGTGCACGATCTCCATCTACTGCCCGGCAAGCAGCATTGTTCTTAAGCGAGCATTTTGTTCTTAAATGGTTCAAAATAAATTTATTATCAAAATGTCACCATATATAACCCCGTTTCATGTCTTTCTGGGCATACCCAATAAATATATGGAATAATAACCATAACAGAATCAATGAAAGACCACACCAACTTGGGCATTCAACCAGTGTTGATGTCAAACAACTTTATTCCAAATTAGTTTTTTTTAATGCCCAAAGAGACTGAGGCATTCAGACATTGACCTTTATCTGTGTAATTAAAGTATCAGCATCATGAACATAATCCATGTTGCACTAAAGTTTTCTTAAACTATAACATTAAACAACAAAAAACAGCAATATCACCAAAAAGGACCAATCTATTTAACCACAGTTGTTATGTTGGAACTTAACACAAGAAAATACTCAACAAAATACAGGAGAACCACAAGTTATAGAAGTCCTGACATTCGATATAGAGTTTTTCAAGATAGTAATAATAAAATGTTTCCTGGTATTTGTTAAACAACTGGATATAGTATACATTTCTTAGGTTAAATTATGAGTAGTGTTAGGTTAAATACTTCAATGGAGTTAAGCAGTTGTGGCAAGCATGTGGAGAGAGATGCAATAAGGGCTTCAGGAAAGAAGCACATTCCTAAGACACTGACAATTCTCAGGAAAAGAACTATTATGTAACCTTCAACTGCACATTTTCTTCTAAATACAATTACATCAGCAGAAAATTCTATTCTTCAAAATAGTTCTCTCAAATCATATTGACTTCTACAAAAATTCCTTGTCTCTTTGTTGATTTGAGGTGAGGGCCTTGTGACATGAAATATCAAACAAGATAATGGAATCTCCATTCCGCACGTCAGTTTCCATTTGACAGATGTTCCTTACTCAATATGACTGTACCCAACTCTTAATAATTTACTTCTACCCACACCATTTACTATGCCTCAAACAAATAGTAAATTTCAATTTAAAAAAACTTTGTAAGTTCATTTAAGTCAGTAACAAGAAATATGAAACACCAAGGTTTCAGAACAGAAGACTATGGGGGAACCACTTGTCACATTTACCAATTAGAACCAATTAGTTCTATCATCCAGCTGCTTAAGAACTGATGCCATAAGGTTCGCTCCCTTTGAAGAACTATTATTTTTGGTTACATTCTAACGTGCAGAACTTTATTGAACAGCATTCAGAGATCCACATAAACAGAATCATTTAAACACTCCCTTTTCCACAAACAGTATTATCAAATTCAATTGAACACACTTCAATAATAACCAAAACTGTTGCACGTATTCAGTAGGTCAGGCAGCATCTATCAGGGTAGAAAAAGAGTCAATGTTTCAGGCCAATGAGAGGGAGGGTGTAGCGAACAAAGGGAATGGTCAATAGGGTGAAGATCAAGGAAGACTAACTGACACTGCCAGGTAGGGTGCCCCCTAGAGGGTGATGAGTGCTTGTTCAGCGTAAATAATCTGCCTGCAGGAGAGAAAAATGGAAGGAAATAAATTCAAGCAATGGAAGAGAAAGAAATAGAAAAGGAAATAAAAACGCTGCTGGAACTGTAACACACACGTCAAAGAAACCAAACACTGCAAATGCTGAAAATCTGAAACAAGAACGGTGAATACCAGAAATGCTCACCAGGCTCAGGCAGCATCTACAGAAAGAGAAACAACAGCGAGAATTTATCAGGGATAAGCCTTATTATTAGAGAAAATCATCTTTAGGAGTGGACATCTGAAGTTCTAAAATGAGGTTGTGTCATGCTTGTCATCTGCAACATCGGTAATACTACCATTTTCCTAAAATACTTCATAATCTAGGTTGGAACTTGCAAGATCATTTCTAGAAAGAAATACCACTGATGAAGCAAACAACTAAACCTTCTGCTTTCTCATTGTGCTCAGGATATTCCAATATGGTGAAACACAAATCCTGACCCTTTTTAATTACTTCTGCTGAAGTCTGAGCTAAACATATTTCCACTTTTTGTATCAGAATGTTTATTGCATGCAATCACCTGTGGAGAAGAACCATTCATAATTAAATATTTAAAGGTGGTCTGTTGCTGTGAAGATTATGAGGTGTCAAGTGTATCTCATACATAATATACCCAATTGCATTTAACAAACGTTGGCACAATTTCACTGTGTAAGGGAGGAAATCAGGAATACGTACACAATGCTGGAAGAACTCAGCAGGTCAAGCAGCATCCGTGAGAAAAGAGTTTTCTCATGGATGCTGCCTGACCTGCTGAGTTCTTCCAGCGTTGTGTACATATTCTTTGATCCACAGCATCTGCAGTTGTATTTTTGTGTTTAGGAAATCAGGATATTTGTGAGACTTTGTAACATTATTTCCAGAATATTTTTTATAATCTCTTAAAATGCCCCTGACTCTTGTTTGATTTTATGTGCTTACTATAAGCTAACAATAAAAGACTTGGGGACTTAAAGTATTTACTGAAATGAAGAGTCTGCATAAACATGCCTTGAATTTGATTGAACCTTCAAGTTCGAAGCATTAGTGAAATAAATTGAAAGGTTCTTTTCACACAAGGTGAAGCAGAAATGGGGAATTCTATCCCTTAAACAGCCTATGAGTGTCAAGTGAATTGAAATTTTCCGGACTGAGATGGATCGGTTTTCTAAACTGAGATGGACAGGTTTTTATTAGGATATCAAGGGATATGGAGCAAAGTCTTGCATGGCATTGATGTACAGATCAGCCATGATCTAATTGAATTACAGAACAGGCACAAGGGGATGGATAGCGTACATCTGTTCCTGTGTAACCGACATCCCATTTTGCTGCCTGTTTCAATGCAGGAAAGGTGCAAGCCTTTAATGAAAACTGTTGTTATTGGAGGAGATTTTCACCAAAGGAAGTCATTGTTACTGATTTTAACTTAGATCTGAAATGTACGAAGTTGTGCAAGCAATTCCCTTGCACCAAGGCTGGAACACAATCCACAAAACTAGCTGACAAAATTCTCCAAAAATGACAAGTATGGGAGAAGGAATTGTCCTGATTCATGGGTCAACCAGCCAAATCAGGGAACCACAGCAGCTTTGCAAAGTAACTCAATAAAAGAAAAGTAAGACAAATTACTTCACACCATCAAAATCTTTTCAAAACCTGTGAATATTCAAACGGCAACATTTCTAAAGTTTACCATACTTGGTAAATGACCACCATCATAACATCCAAACTCTGTCAGTTAGAAGCAAGAAATTATAATGGAGTGTGACTTGATTAAGTGAATGGGGAACAATTGATAGACAGGATTAAAAGATAGAAGATGACATTCACTCAGATTTCTGAGTAGCACAACAACCCGGCCTTTTTGCACGTGGCACCTTTTCATCAAACAGAAAATGAAACTGAAGAGAAAATATGTTTTATTGCCTTAAAAAGAAATGATTTTTTATCACCGGAAGAAGGCGAAGATTGTGGAGTAGTATCTCATCCAGGGAGTTACATTTCTCTTGTACATATCTGCAATTTCAGAAAGCTATCTAATCATGATTAGTAATTAATGATCAGAAATGAGTCACTAGTGGCTCTAATTTGTAGCTGCCCTCAAACGAGATCAATTCATTCTGCATACTTGCAGTTCAAACTTGAAACCCATACAGTTCAGAGTTATTTGTTTAATTTTAGTGCTAAATCATTAGAACCAATTTAGTTTTAATAATGTAACCGAAGGCACCAGCTGCAGCATAAACCTGAACTGAACACTGTTCTTATAAGTCTTAAATCTTTGCATTGTCAGCAAGCGCTGAACTTATAGCATCCCCAAAGCAGAGGTCGAACAGACCCTAAAGATATTTAACATCAGAGCCAAACCTTTTGTTATTTCACTGATAAAAATCAATATAATATCAAATTTAAAATATTTTTAACAAATAAATAAGACTTCAAGGGCAATTGTGGCTGTACAATTAAATACCTGAAAGTCCCGACTGCAAAACAAGTGAACAGGTTGCTCAATCTTGACATTTGTTGAAGGATTAAGGTGAATCTGATTTATCCATTGTACACTCAACATTTCACACATTCCTACAACATGAATATCAAATAGTGGTGTAAAAAGCAGTCAATTTGCAATGGCTGTAAACTCACAATAAAAGAACTGACACTTCAGCAGAGAAGCTAGCATTTGCGGCACCAGCTTCCAAGGCTATATTTCGCTTTCATTCTATTTCAAAAATTCTGCTGACTTTTGCAAATACAATTATCAAACAATAGAATTTCCAAGGTCATAAATGTTTTGGGAAAGGGTATGGTGCTCCTTCAGGGAAAAATCAGCACCAAAATCTCAACATAATTTGCATATCTTCTCTACATTTTAATGGCATTGGTTGCATCACTGGGTTTATTTTTCTCATGAGTATCTTGGAATTTACTGCAACGCTCAGAAATTATGGGCTTTCTCCCCGAGTTCTGAATTAAATATGCCTGCTTTGTAACTTCATATGGTATAAAGAAGTTAAAATTTTAGCATCGGACACAGAGTAAAATGCACTTATGAGTATGAAAATTCCTTTACTTACACAGCAGCAGGTATAAAAGAAATAGAAGAAACTGAATTTCCTGAAAGCTTCTCCTGTAACTAGATTTGTACTGCACCTCTGAGGAACGTACACAGTGAAGATCAGCAAGGGTTAATCACGGTTGATAGAGAGCTATGGAGGTAGGCTTTGGAATGCTTTACCTGGCAAAAATATTGTGTACTTCTGTTCTGTAATATTTCATACTTCTTGATGGATGAATGTTAGCCAAAACAGCGGCAGAGTTCCCAGAATGCAAGATCAAAATTCAGTGACATGCAACTCATTTTATGAATAGCATAAAAACAGTGAAATTGCAATTTTTTAATACAAAACTAAAAAACATTTAAAGCAACTATTGCATTATTAAATACAATTAATAAACACATTTGATTATTATAATACAGTTAGGCCACTCTCAATGAAACGGTTCTCTCTATTATTGGCCATTCTAATGTCATAATAATAAAGTTGCATTTTTGACATTTGTAATTTAAACTCCTTTTAGACATATTGAGAATAACCTCAGAGGTGGCATTAATTTCCATTAATTGAGATCCATTTTAAGGAGCAGCTTACAGCTCAGCACAAATTTTTATTCACCAACAGGGTCTTAGACCCAAATTAAATCACTTTGATCTTGGTGTGTAGCAGACTTTTCTTGAGGTTAATGTGTAAATATCATTAACAAAATTATATTAGCAGAATCTGCAAAGGTTTTGCCCTTTTTCTATAATCAAATCTGACTCAGTTTCAATTCTGAACTAATATGACAGACAATGATCTGGTAATAAGATTTTTCAAAAGTAGAGTTAATCTTTCACATTGATAGGCTTTATGGGGTGGACTGGAGTTTAATATACTGTTACGTATATTAATTAAAAACTTGGAAGGTTACATGGTAGCTTAATTTTAAGAAGAGTAAGAACACAATGCTATATATAAAGCCATCAACGTTCTTACCACGGATTGATACTCTGCACCAGCTAGTGTTTACTGCTGTGCGATTATTGCTTTCCTGTTGAGCAAAATCTGTTTTACAAACATTTCCTTTGTTTAAAATTTTTTTAAACCTAAATGACCACAAGGTGACAAAATATTGATGGCTATGTGTATTATTTAAAATCAGAGGGAAAAGGTGTTATCCCACATGACTTTTCTGTATGAAATAACTAGGTTAAATAGTCATCAGTCATCGCATTGAGATGTTACTTGTACAAGAGTGCCACTTAAAATGTCACAAGGTGACAATTCCCTTAAGAAATCATCTGCCAGCAAATTTTCTAATCCTGCTCAATACATGACTGCCCTCGTGTGGCAATCTACAGTATATTAACTTGAAGTCTTCTACTGATTAAAATGATCATTGGGTAGCAAAAAAGAACATTATTGGTAGGATAAGAAATAAATATTTTTTATATATATAGTAAATCAGAAACCAAATAACATGAGAAAATTGGCCATGCAGACAGAGATTGATAAAACTAAACTTACAGGTAAAAGATATTCCTAAATCTAAAGTTACACAGCAAACCAAGACCATTGCTCTATCTTAGTTGCATTTATAGAAATCAGAAGTTAGTGCTTTATATTGACTGAAGGTTGTTGTATTAAAATAATTAACTAGTTTCCAGATACGAATGAAAACTGAAAAACTTCCCCAGACTGAATTAAAAATAAAACCTAGGATAGCCTTATTTTGTTAAGCATGTAATGCAACAACAGCTGCAGTTTTCCAGAATCTGGCTGCAGTGTAGTTAATTTCAGAAATGATTTGGTCACTCTGTGGACATAGTGTAAGTACGCGGAGGAATTTGTACTTCAGCTTTTTTAAGTGATGTTAATCAACGAAGTTCCCTGTTACAATTATCCTCAATATCGGCACCCCACTAGGCTGCATCCTTAGCCCCTTACTTTATTCCGTGTACACTCGGGACTGTGTGGCCAAATTCCGCTCCAACTTCTTTTACAAGTATGCAAATGTACCACCCTAGTGGGCAGCATCTCAAAATGATAACATGGACTACAGGAAGGAGAGAGCCCTAGTGAGAAATGTCAAGACCATAATCTTAAGCTCAAAAATCAGCAAAATAAAACAGTAGGTCAGGAAGCTGAGCATCCACACACCCATCTGTGGAGATGATTGATACTTAGTAAGTGTAACGATAACCACCCGTATGGACTCTTTGGCGAAGAAAGCTCACCAGCACCTCTATTTCCGCAGAAGACTAAGGTATTTCTGCACGCCCCCAGAGACTGTAAACATTTTTACAATGCACCATAGAAATCATGCTGTATGAATTCATCACAACTTGGTATAGCAACTGCTCTGTCAAGAGTGTAAGAAATTGCATAGTTGTGAACACAACCAGACCATCATGCAAACCAGTCTCTCCTCCAATAACTCATTCTATACTTGCTACCTTGGAAAGCAGCCGAGGTAATCAAGGACCTTTCCTATCCTGATCATTCTCCCCTCTACACCTTCACAAACCCTACAAAAAGTAGTGCATACAGACCAATTCATCAAGGGAAAGCCTTCCCCACCACTGAACACATTGAGACAAATTTCACCTAATATGCTGGTGATATTAAACCTGATTTACAAGCAACCCTGCTGCAGGAAAGTGACATCCATTATCATAACCTGCCAACGTCCAGGCCGTGCTCTTTTCTCACTGCTGCCATCAGGAGGGAGGTTCAGGACTCTCACCAGGTTCAGTAGCAGTTATTACCCCCACGCCATCAGGGGAAAACTTCACTTAGCCCAACACTAAATTGATTCCACAACCTATGGAGTCACTTTTAAGAACTCTACAACTTGCATTCTTGATATTTCTTGCTGATTCATCTGTTTTCTTTTTTTGTGTTTGCACAGCTTGCCCTTTGCAAATTGGCTGCTCTTTCAGCTTTGTCATGTGCTGTTTTGTCATTGAAGAAGAATCAAGGGAACTATGAGTACAGTGGATTCCAGTTAATTTCGGACACACTGGGACCAGTACATTTTGGCCTAATTAAGCAGCTACCCCAATTAGCTGAAGTTTCATGGGAATAATTAAAAAGGTATAAAAAACACAAACTAAGCAACAAATGATGTATTTAAATGAAATACAGAACAAATTAAAACACAACCAACACTAATACAGTATTACAAAACTGTGTATTATTTCCTAATACCTATCGACAGGGCAATTCATCTGAGTCATATACATTTGACTGTAAATGAACAAAACCAACACAGACACATAGGGCAGATAATGGACTGCCTTCATACAATGTTATTGATGATTGCATCCTCCAAATTTTCATTTGTATTGTAACATTCAAGATCACTGTCAATGCCTTCAAGTTCTTTGTAGTTCATACTTGTTTTCACTCCTGGCCATTTCCGAAATCTCCAAGCCTCCACGCTTGAAACCGCAGTGAGCAAAACAGTTCTTTCTGCTTATTTCTCACTGACTGTCAGTGACAGAAATTGCTGCTTTAAGAACGCAAACACATTCAATTGTCACGACTTTAAAACTGTTCGTTTGAACTATGGTGTAGTTTCTAATGGCCATGCAAGGGCACACAACTGACACTAGTTAGAAATTGTTCAGCACCAATTTCCTGTCCCAATTAAGCAGAATAGTGTTCCAAATAAACAAAGGGAATCCCGGCTATTTTCTCAATTAGTTTTTGTTCATTAGAAATTGTTTCATATAAGTGGCTGCCCCAAGTAAATGATGGCCCAAATAATTGGAATCCACTGTATTCATTTCTTGGGGTTTAAAATTCAGTAAGGTGAGGACAAAGGCTGATGAAGATAAGAAGAAGCCAAAAGTCATTGAGGCGAAGATGAAGGGGAAATGAAGATAAGGCACAGACGAAGCTCATCTTGCTCCTTTTGTCCTGTATGGTATCCAAATTGAAGAATCAACAACTTAAAGCTCTCCAATTTGTAAATTAACAAGATTGGTTTATTATTGTCAGCTGTATCACAGAACAGTAAAAATCTTCATTTTACGTGTTATCTGCACAGGTCATTTCATTACAGCAGTGCATTGAGGTAGGTCAAGGGAAAAAACATACAGAATAAGATGCTACAGTTATAGATAAAGTGCGGTCCAGGCAAACAATAAGATACAGGGTCATAACAAGGTCAATTGGGAGGGCAAAGGTCCATTTTGTCGTACTAAGGGACTGTTCAATATTCTTATGACAGCGGGATAGTAGCTGTCCTTGAGCATGTTAGTACGTGCTTTCAGGTTTTTGTATCTTCTGTCTTATGGAAGAGGAGTGAAGAGGAAATGTCAGAGATTGGTGGGGTCTTTGATCATCTTGACAGCATTACCGAGATAGAGAGAAGTGTAGACAGAATCCTGGAAGAGATGCTTGTTTCCATGATGTGCAGAACTGTGTCGACAGTTCTCTGCAGTTCCTGCCTGTGACCACACCAAGCCGTGATGTATCCAGATAGAATGCTTTCTACTGAGCACACACCATTTTTCTTCAGCCAGAATACACCCATTGCAGTGAATTAAATTACTCAAAGCTGCACATTCATGAAGTACTGTCTGCAAATATTCACAGCAGAATTGTTGCTTAGTGAAGCCACTACTGTATAAAGAACTACCTGAATGTTAAACTCAAAGATCAGCGGAATATTGCCTTGAAAAGCATCTTCTCAATTAACAGACAAGAACAACCCCATGCTCCTTTCACTATCAGTTGAGAATGGGGGAATGGGGGGGGTTAGAATGTTTTGGCAGAAATGGGAAGGAGTTGTGGATCAGAACTGATGGAAATATTCTACAAAGAGTCAGATTGTCCTTGATGGACCAAATGGCTTTCTTCTGTACTAAGGTTTGCAAAGGAGAGCATAACTGCTCTGCCATCAAGTCAGTATTGACAATGCAACAGGTCCATTCAACCAAACTCCAGAGCATACAGGCTTCTCTCTGCTCACATCCACAGAACTGTTCCTCGTCATCCATTTACCCAAGGCACGCAATGACTATTTGCAAGTCTGATACACACTTAGGAAAGTATTACCTCTATGTTTTAAATACCTTAACTCACTTATTACATTGTCTATACCTCTGTTTAAAGGTCAAGTTAACTAAATACTGTCAATAATAATGGATTTATGTAAAACTTAATTCAAAGGTTCATTTATTATCAAAGTATGTATCCATATACAACTCTGAGATTTGTCTTCTCCATATAGCCACGGAACAAAGAAAGAACATGAAAGTCATTCAGAGAGGAACATCAAACCTACCCCGCACAAAAAAGAATGACATCCTGATCATCAACCTCCAAATCCCCCTCCCCCCACACGAAACGGAACAAGGACACCAACCCCAAACCCCCCCCCACCCCGTCCCAGAATGGAACAAGAACATTGACCCCCAAACCTCCCCTTCCCCGCACAAAATGGGACAAGAGCATCAACCCCCGTAAACCCCTTCCCCTCACAACAAAACAGAGAGAAATGGGTGAAAAACACAGAATATAAAAAACCCTATGTCTGAGAAAGTCCACAGTCCATAATAGCAATCGTCCAATCCAAAACACAGAACCACAATAACACAATTCCTCTGACAGAGACAGCACACAGCGCCCACCCGCCTGCCACAGCAAGCCCCACAGTGAAAGGCCGCTCACAGACTCTTCCTCAGCAGGGATCAAAAGGAAGGAACTCTCACTCACCTTGGCACTTGCCTTGAGGCCTCAATCTTCCTTGATGCTTTAATTGGCGATCATTGGGTGCTTTAATCGGCTTGCGCCCCGTTTCTGCGCCTCAAGGCCATCTGAGAGCAGGCTTTCAAATTAAAATCAAATGAGCACATGCAAAAGGGGGCTCTGAGCAAGGTGGCAGAAGTGGTACAGATCATCTGAGTTGGAAAGAAAATGAGATGATAGTAAAGCACAAGAAGCATTTAGTTAAAGCAAAAAATGGAACTCTTCATACTAAGACCAAGATGAAGAAAAGGTAGACCCGCAGGCGGCATCTGCTTTGTTGTCAACTGTGTTTTTCTGCTGAACATTCTGGGCATGCTGCGTTGATGCCAGAATGTGTGGTGACACTTGGGGGCTGCCCCCCAGCACACCCTCAGGTGTGTTGCCTGTTGATGAAAATGACACATTTTACTGTATACTTTGATGTGTATGTGACAAATAAACTTGAGTCTTCAAGGTTGTCCACAAGTTTTTGTCATCAGTGAGATGAGAAAGGGAGGTGAGGCCGGGTGCAGAATCCCATTCAGGATTCATGAGCTCAGCAGTAGATGAAAGCTAGGTTGTCCATCAGCACTGCAAATCAGAGGAAACTGATATGCTTCTCAAGTATAACAAGCCAACTGAAATCAATAGAATGGAGAATTTGATGACAGTTGAACAGTGATGGCAAGTATTAATAAAACAGCTGACTCCAAAGTAGTACTCACTGTACAGAAGGGCTGGTCACCTACGCAAGTCAGCTGCTTTTGGATTTTATAAATGGAGCAAACCAAATGCAGCTAAATCTGAATGAGTTGCAGGAAGAGTGGTCGGTATCTTTGATGCAACTTCAGAGTCTCAAGCCAGTGTTGGACCCCTTTTTCTGATAATGCTGAGTGCCGCTAGTGTGGCTGGAGATAGACTGTGGAGTGTCACCTCTCGAGTGAAGGCAAGAACAGAAATGCAAATGAGAAAGCAGAAGTGAGGGGGCGAGTGTGCAGCAAGGATCCATGGAAGGATGTAGGGGAGGGGAAATGAACACGCATGGAGTGACAAATAGGCAATGAAGTACAATGCAGCACCGAGACAGATGCAGAACATCTGGAATCTCATGAGTGCAAAAAATTTGGTCAAAGAAGATTCCAAAGAAAATAAGTGACTGGGTTTGACTTTACACGTTAATGAAAAAGGTTAATAACAAGGTAGCATTCATGGGGTCATGGACCATTCGGCAATCCAATGGCAGAGGGGAAGAGCTGCTCTTAAATTCTCTTTTATGTTGCTCCAGTTTACACAGACTCTAAACAAATTTGATCTTTGCTTAAAGAAAAACTACATAAATTTTGGATTGTCTCCAATTCAACAGTTGGCACTGTGATTATCAATACATCCTCTTCCTCATGTTCCGTTGAACAGTAGATAGTGCGTAATATTCCACCAATAATTTGAAACTGACTTCTCCCATATCAATTCAAACCCTCTCCCCTCACCTCGTCTTCAAAATCTAATCTGGTTCTCCAAAACTCTCAAGTCTATCAGCAAATCCAATATCTCAATTCTGTCTGTTATAGTTATCAACATCGGTAATAACACAACATCAAAAACATCAGTATATTTGGATATCTACTGCATAGAATAGAAGTGTTCTAACATTGCCAAAGAGTGACTGTGCACCCATTTAATAACATGAAAAAATTAAGAGAACTGCCTTTTAGGAGTCAGATTTCTATATATAAAGGCAATCAAAATAGAATGAAGATTTAAGTCAAACTTCAAAGTTTTGTATGCCTAATACTTTTTTAAATCAAAACAGTAAATTACAGAGGATTTTTGTTTTTTAAAAATGAATAGCTTGATGAGATGCTTAGCATATAATTTCCTCATTCTGAAATATGTAACTCAGTGAAGTAATTACTGTAAGTATGGGACACAGTGATTTAAAATACAAGCAAAAGAAAAATGAATTCTGAACTTTGTTCTTCATCTCAAGTATAGCTTGCATGTTGATAAATAAATGGTGCCATTACAAATTGCTTCTCCAATCCCATTTTACAGTATTATATATAAAACAGCATTTACAATCAAGTCCAAAAGTAATAAAATTATATTGCAACACACAGTGCCCTTTATTGGTTATAAATTAATAATGCAATTTTATAACCTAATGTTTTATAGCAGCCAAATCTAATGTAAACACAAGAAAGATATATACAGCACATTGATGTTTTGGTTTTTGTATCTTCAGGGATATTCATCCAGTCAGATTTTGAAAACTCTATGGCTGAATATTTCATAAAGTAGGACTTGCATAATCAACAAGCAAAATAATAGCACTTTCCCCTTTTCCTTCCCTTTCTCCCATGGTCCGCTCTCCTCTCCTATCAGATTCCTTATTCTTCAGCCATTTGCCTTTTCCACCTTTTGCCTCCCAGCTTCTCACTTCAACCTCTCCCCCACCCACCTACCTCTCCTCTCACATGGCTTCACCTACCACCTTCTAGCATGTGTTTCTACCGCTCCCCCCACCCCCCCCCCACCTTCTTCTTACTTTGGCTTCTTACCGCATTCTTTCTAGTCCTGATAAAGGGTCTCGGCCTGGAACGTTGACTCTTTGTTCCTTTCGATAGACGCTGCCTGACCTGCTGAGTTCCTCCAGCATTTTGTATGTGTTACTCTGGATTTCCAGGACCTGCAGAATTTCTTGTGTTCATCTGCTGAAATGCCTTGGAACTAAAGATATTCAGCAAGTGCAAAAATGTAGTTAAGATAACTGCAACTGAGCTTTAATCTATTAATACTTAAAAAATAAAACTCACGAAGAAAGGTTTCATTTAGAGTAAAATTTCTCGATGTTCAGTTCTTTTCTCGTGTCCTTAGCAAATGAACGAGACCACACCACCATACAGCAAAACCTAGACAACATTCAGACATGGGCTAGTAAGTGGCAGGAAATGTTTGTACCATGAAAGTGCTAGGCAATGACCATCTGCAACAAGGGAGAGTCTAAATGTCAATTCTTGACTTTCATTTACATGAGCATGGTTGGAACTCTCACCATGTTAACTAGAAACTCATTAAACCAAACACATAAATATCATGGCTACTAAAGCAGGTCAGACGCTGGGTGCCCTATGGCGTCTCCAACCTGATAACCTGATGCCATTCCCCGATCTACAAGTCAGGAATGTGATGGAAGACTCTCCACTTAGCTGTACAAGTACAGCTCCAACAACTTTAAAAGGTGCTTTATACCATTCAAGACAAAGTAACCCACCTGAATTACACCACCCTCCACCATCAGCACTTATTGGCTGTTACCTTCAATAAAACGCCTTACAGTTACTTGTCTGGACAACTCTAAAAGCGTCCTCAAGCCTAGGGTCTCTGCCACCATGAAGGAACAAGGCAATAGTTGCACAAGAACATCACAGCCTGCAGGTTCTCCTTCAAATTACACACCATCCTGATTTGGAAGTATAGTATATCATTGGCTCTTCTTTGTTCCTGGATTGAAATCCTGGAGCATCTTTTCCAACACTCCTGTAGGCACACCTTCCTCAAATGGATGGATTTAATTCAAGCTCACCACCTTTGCTAAAGTTTCACATGGGAAGGTTAACTCACTTCACATTCAGGATAAATTAATCAACTGGATTCAACATTGGGTTAGCATTCTCCTGCCAGAGAGTGGTAGTAGATGGTTGTCTCTCTGACTAGATTCCTGTGACTAGTGGTGTGCCACCGGGATTGCTGTTTATCATCTATATTAATGATTTAGATAATAATGTGGTGAACTGAATCAGCAAATTTGCCATGACACTAGGACTGAGGGCATAAAGGACAGCGAGGAAGGCTATCAAGGCTTGCAAGATAATCTGGACCAGCTGGGAACATGGAATGAAAAATGACAGATAGAATGTAATGCAGACAAGTGTGAAATGTTAAAAACACAAGAAATCCAAGGCAAAACACACAAATGCAGGAGGAACTCAGCAGGTCAGGCAGCATCAATGGAAATGAATAAACAGTTAACATTTCGGGCCGAGACTCTTCATTGGGACCAGAAAAAAAGATAAGAATTTGGGGGAAGGGGAGGAAGAAGAGCAAGGTGGGAGGGGATAGGTGAAACAGGGAGAGGGGTGGGGGTGAGGTAAAGAGCTGGAAAGGTGATTGTTGAAAGACACAAAGGGCTGGAGAAGGGGAGATCTAATAGGAGAGGGTAGAGTATCATGGAAGAAAAGGAATGCAAAGCACCAGAGGGAGGTGATGGGCAGGTTAGGAGACAAGAGAGAGAGGGGAAAGGGAACAGGAAATGCTGAAAGCGGGAGAAGCATTACCAGAAGTTCAAGAAATCATGCCTTCAGGTTGGAGGCTACCCAGACGGAATATAAAGTGTTGCTCCTCCACCCCAAGTGTGGCCTCATTGTGGGAGTAGAGGAGGCCATGGACTGACATGTCAGAATGGGAAAGGGAAGTGGAATTGAAATGGGTGGCCTCCGGGAGATCCCACTTTTTCTGGCAGACGGAGATAGGTGCTCAGCGAAAATGTCTCCTAATTTACCTCGGGTCTCAGTAATATACAGGAGGCCACACCAGGAGCACCAGACACAGTATATGACCCCGACAGACTCACAAGTGAAGTATCGCCTCATCTGGAAGGACTGTTTGGGGCCTTGAGTAGTAGTGAGGGAGGACATGCAGGGGCAGGTGTGGCACTTGTTCTGCTTGCAAGGAAAAGTGCCAGGAGGAAGATAATAGGGAGGAACTAGCAGACAAGGGAGTCGCTTAGGTAGTGAGCTCTGCAGAAAGCAAAAAGTGGGGATGAGGGAACAATGTGCTTACTGGTGGGATCCCGTTGGAATTGACAGTAATTACGGCAAATTATATGCTGGATGCAAAGGCTAGTGGGGTGGTAGATGAGGGCAAGAGGAACGCTGTCCATGGCGAGACACACGTGTGTGAAATGAAAGAGGTGCGGGTGAGGGCAGTATTGATAGTGGAGGAAGGAAAGCCTTTCTTTGAAGTAGGAGTACACCTACTTAATTCTGAAATGGAAGGCCTCATCCTGAGAAATGTTGCTCTTTGGGTAGGACTTGCACAGAGAACAAAGGGACCTGGGAATTTAAATCAATAATTTCTCGAAAATGGCATCACTGGAATGTAAGATGTTAAAGAGAGTTTTTGGCACATTGCCCTTAAACCGGGGCATTCAGTACAGAAATTGGGATGTTACTTTGATGTTGGATAAGATATTGGTGAGGCCAAATTTAGAGTATTGATCACAGTTCTGGTCACCTACCTATAGGAAAGAGCTCAATAAGTTTGAAAGAGTACTGAGAAAACTCACAAGGATGTAGATGGGACTTGAGGACCTGAGTTATAGGGAAATGTTGAATAGGTTTGAACCAGTACCACAAGGAATGAGTACAGGAGCATCAGGACTAGGACTGCCAGACGAGGTAACAGTTTCATCCCCCCGACGATGCGAGTCTGCTATCACCGAGATCTCATTGCATCACCAGGACATTGAACTTTTCACAGTATGGTTTACTGTTTACTTCTGCTGTGCACTTCATATGCATTTTGAATTATATTTTATTAACTTATTTGTGGTGACATTTTGTTTCACACTCTCTGTGTGATATACTATATGCAGTGTGGGTGTACTGTGGTTAAGAAGAGCACAGTTTCATTTGACAGACGACAACAAACTTGAACTTTGGCTTGACTTTATTCCCTAGACTGCAGGAGAATGAGGGGAGACCTTACAGAGTTGTACAAAATTATGATGGGTATACATGGGATGAATGCATGCAAGCTTTCTCTCTACGTGTTGGATAAGACTAGAACTAGAGGTCATAGTTTAAGGTGAATGGTAAAATATTTATGTGGAACATGAGGGTGAACTTCATTCAGAAGATGGTCAGAGTGTGGAATGAGCTGCCAGCAAAAGTGGTAGAAGCAAATTCAGTTGTAACATTTAAGAGAAGTTTGGACAGGTACGTGAATGAGTGGTTATGGTCTGGGTGCAGGTAGATGAGTCTAGACAGAAGATCAGGCTGGCATGGTCTAGATGGACAAAAGGGTCTGCTTCTGTGCTGTAATTCTTTATAGTTCTATAAAGCTATGCAAATAAGGATGGGCAATAAATACTGACCTGACCAGCAAAGCCTGGATCCCAGAAAAGGATTTTTAAAAATGTCACCAACATTTATTGCCTTTTTTTTTAGTAGATTTAGTATATCTAGAAATGTTGGGCTAGGGAAATGTTGTTAAAGTGATGCATTCCTAAAGCAAAGTGGGTTTATCCATCAATGATGGTTTCTGCAATTTGCTACTGCTTACAGGCTCCATAAGTTGCATTACACCGCCCCGTGCCACCGAGTAGCACTACTGGATGATAGACCTCACTCCATTTTCCACCTGAACCCCAGCCTGCATTCCAACTTCAGCATGAAACCTAGTTTCAAAAGAAAAGACATACTACCATGCACACAATTCAATTCAGAGCTGAGGTAGCACTTTGGGCAATTCTAATCTAATCTAAACTATGCTTTTCCATCTTAAGCTTCAACATAGTATTTTATACACAGACATTCACAAAGAAAGTCACCCTTTATATTAATTTATAATTTACTATTTTTGACTATAAACGTAGGAGATGGACATTGGAAAGCCTTTTCTTACTATCTGGGACAGAAGTATGTTACACACTCACTCATATCACCAAAGCAATTGCATGCTTATTCCATTTTATTTTGAGTCAATTTGCATTACATCTGATACATATCCAACATTAGAGTGAGCTTCAAATGCATAATGCTCTGAGGGTATACTCAAGGACAAAGAGCTTGGAGATTTATAATTTATTTATTCATGGGGTTTTCATTTTCGGCTCAACCTGAATAGCTATTTATCACTATGGGAATAAGAATTATAATCTTATATTAAAACTAAGTGAGTGCTCATTTGAATGGTGCATTCTATTAGTAACATTGTGAATGAAGAAAATTACTAATCTTGTTTACAATTCCAGTACATTTTTCATGTGTTGCAGTCTTTCTGATCAATCACATTTATATTAAGTTCACGACAACAGCACCACACTTGTACAGCTACTGCTTAACTTTAAAAATAAATGTATGAGGTGAATACTCAATAACATATTTAACATTGACCACACAAATTCTGATAATGACCTTAATGATAAAAATTGAAGTATTATTGATGCACACTTTTGTACTCATTGACCTTTACCTTATGATATCATCCCATACATATTCAATAGTTTTTCCCAGAGATCAATGCAGAGGTGACCAATGGCTGATGAATTCATTTTATCTACTTGATCATGTGACCATTAGGTCCTGTCCATTTTGACGCTTGAGCTTGTTTGTATTTCACTAGTGGGCTGCTCACTAATGGTGAGCACTCTGACAATATTTTTGATCAACAAGAGAAAATCAGTAGATGCTGGAAATCCAATCAACACACACAAAATGCTGGAGTAACTCAGCAGGCCAGGCAGCATCTATGGAAAAGAGTACATTCAATGCTTCAGGCTGAGACTCTTCATCAGAACTGGAGAAAAAAGAATGGTGGTGATGGTGGGAGGTGGGGGGGGGGGGGGGAGGGGTGTGGTTGCAGTTACCAGAAGTTTGAGAAATCGATGTTCATGCCATCAGTTTGGAGGCTACCCAGATGGAATATAAGGTGTTGCTCTTCCAACCGGAGTGTGGCCTCATTGTGGGAGTAGAGGAAGCCATGGACTGACATGTCAGGATGGGAATGGGAAGCAGAATTGAAATGGGTGGCCACCGGGATATCCCGCTTTTTCTGGCGGACAGAACATAGGTGTTCGGTGAAGCAGTCTCCCAATCTACCTCGGGTCTCAGTAATGTACAGGAGGCCACACCGGGAGCACTGGACACAGTATATGACCCCGACAGACACACAAGTGAAGTGTCGCCTCACCTAGAAGGACTGTTTGGGGCCTTGACTAGTAGTGAGGGAGGACATGCAGGGGCAGGTGTGGCACTTGTTCTGCTTGCAAGGAAAAGTGCCAGGAGGAAGATAATAGGGAGGAACTAACGGACAAGGGAGTCGCTTAGGGAGTGAGCTCTGTGGAAAGCAAAAAGTAGGAATGTGGGAACGATGTGGTTAGTGGTGGGATCCCGTTGGAGTTGGTGGTAATTATGGCAAATTATGTGCTGATGCAAAGGCTAGTGGGGTGGTCAATAAGGGCCAGAGGAACCCTATCCCTGGTGTAGTGGTAGACGTGTACAAAATGGAAGAGATGCTGTTGAGGGAAAGACATGCTTGGAGGTGAAAGCCATCTTTACCCCTCCCCCTCTCTCGATCTCACCTGTCAACTGCTACCTTGCATTTCTTCCTCCCCTGTCCCCACATTCCGACTTCCCTTTTTTTTTCTCCAGCTCTGATGAAGAGTCTCAACCCAAAATATCAATTGTTTACTCTATTCCATAGACACTGCCTGGCTTGCTGAGTTCCTCCAGCATTTTGTGTGTGTTGACAATATTTTTGATGTTCATTTCAGAAATATAGAATGAATGCTGCACCGAAGGAAGCTTTTGCATTTCGTGATGAGTACTGAATTGTTTTATGGCTACTCC
The DNA here is from genome assembly GCF_048418815.1 of Hemitrygon akajei. NCBI lineage: Eukaryota > Metazoa > Chordata > Chondrichthyes > Myliobatiformes > Dasyatidae > Hemitrygon > Hemitrygon akajei. The sequence goes on from NC_133126.1 coordinate 46,929,836, forward strand.
CACTACAACCAGATTCTCGACTTGCTAATTTAAAGACTACAGTTAGTACAGTTTAGTAGTAACTTCTCCTTGCTGACATCAACACAAGCACACCTCAAGGATGTGTGCTTAAATTTGCAGATGACACCGCTGTTGTTGGTAAAATCTCAGATGACATCGAGTAGGCATAGAGAAGTGAGGTAGCTTGGGTGGTTGAGTGGCGTCACAATGACAACCTCACACTCAGCAGCAGCAAAGCCAAGGAATTGACTGTGGACTTCAGGAAGGAGAAGTCAGGAGAACTCACACCAGTCCTCATTGAGGGGACTGCATTGCAAAGGACTAAAAGAAGGTAAATTCCTGGATCTCAATATCTCAGTGGATCTGTCCTGGACACAACACATTGATGCAATTATAGAGAAGGCATGTTAGTGGCTCTGGTTTGTTAGGAGTTTGAGGAGATTTGGTATGCCAAAGACTTTTGCAAATAAAGATTAAATATTAGCTTTATTTGTGAAAATGTACATCAAAACATTGAAACTTGCAATGAAATGCATTGTTTTGCATTATAGACCAACACAGTCCAAAAACACGCTGGAGGCAGCTTGCAAGTGTCACCACGCCTTCAGCGCCAACAAAGCGTGCCCACAACTCGTCATCTATATGCCTTTGGAATGAACATGGGAGGAAATTGGAAAACCCAGAGGAAACTTGCACTATAATGGAGAAAAAATGCAAACTCTTTATAGACAGTGACAGGAATTAAACCCTAATCGCTAGTGTTGTAAATTGTTATGCTAATCGCCTCGCTAATGTGTCACCCAGATTTCTATAAATGATTAGCCAGGGCTAATAAGAGTATGGGTAAATGGTAGGGGAGTGGAGATGACTGGAAGGATTAGATCAGCTCATGATTGAATGGCAGAGCGGACTTGACCGGCCAAATGGCCTACTTCTGCTCTTACATCAAAGGTTCAAAGGTCCAATTTAAAATCAGAGAAATGTATACCATACACATCCTAAAATGCTTTTTCTTCGCAACATCCACAAAGCAGAGAAGTCACCAAAGAATGAACGACACAATGTGAGAACCCCAAAGTCCCCCCACCCTCACGCGTAAACGGCAGCAAGCAACAATTCCCCCTACCCCCATTTGCAAAAAAAAGCAAGTATCATCATCTTATGGTCTTATGGTAAGTACACAGTGATGAGCATTGTGACTGGTTGCATCACACCCTGGTATAGAGATTCCAGCATACTGGATCACAAGAGGCTACAGAGGCTGGTAAAGCCATCCAACTGCATCACAGAAACTACCCTCCCCATCTAGAAGATGGCATCCATAATTCTGGACCCTTACCATCTGGGACCTGCCCTCTTCTCATTATTCCCATCAAGAAGGCTAGGGAGCCTGAAGAACCTCACTCAATAATTCATAAACAGCTTCTTTGCCTTCATCAGATTTTTGAACAGACCATGAATCATTATTCCTTTCATTTCCACTGTTCATTTAGTTTTATAGCTGATAGCTTTTATCTCTTTGTATTATTCTGTCACAAAGCAACAAATTTCATGTCATATATCACTGATAATAAATCGTTCTGCTGACAGTGTTGGCCAGTGAGCAATTCCTATCTGCCTGTGTTTGGTCCGTAACTCTCTAAACTTCTCTAATCTATGTATTTACTGTACAGCTTTTAAACGTTGTTCAACCATTATTTCCAACAGCTCATTCCAAATATACACCACCCTTCCCATGAGGAAGCTGCCCTGCTGAATGTATTACATCATTCACCTCTGATCTTCAACTGGCATCATTGTTATTTTGAGTATCCACTCCCTGGAAAAAAGGCTATGTGCTTTCACCCTGTCTATGCTCCATGTAGTCATATATACCTCTATCAGATCATCCCGCAATCTACTATTTTCCACGGAATGAAGATCTGGTCTTCACAACCTCTCCTTGTAACTTAGGACCCAAGTCCAGGCAACATCCTGGTAAATTTTTTCTGTACAATACTCTAAGTGTAGCACCACCAACTTATCATGTAACTGCAGTATAATGTCCTAACTCCAGTACTCAGTGGCCTGACTGATGAAGGCCAGCATACCAAACACCTCCTTCATCACCCTATCTACATGTGATACTGCTTTCAGTGAAGGGTCTCGGCCCAAAACATCAACTATTTACTCTTTTCCATAGATGCTGCCTGGTCCGCTGAGTACCTCCAGCATTTTGTGTGTGTTGCTAGGAAACTTGTTCACCTAGTTTGTTTTTTTTGGAGATGAATTTGCTGCAAGTAGCCTGCCAACACATGGTGTTTTGCAATGGAAATATGGTCTATTGGATGTTGTACAAAAACGCTGTGGCTATGTATAGAACATATGCCAATAAGAACACGCACTTCAAAAGAAAAGGAGAAATTTTGAGAAAGAATGTATTTTCAACTTTTAAGTAAAATGTATATTTTTCCTCTGTAGAACTTGCTTAATGAGCATGAGTGCAATTTAGCTGGTAGCAGTCGGTGAAACTCTTCTGAACGCTAGGCATTATCAGCCATGTTCGTTTGCATAAGTATTTAAAAAAAGACCTTGCATGCCTGTTTTTGTTGTTAAGTTTAAAGGCCGCTTGACACCATTCAAAAAAGGAGTCATAGATTTGTTTAGTACCCTGACCTAGATTCCTTCTGGTATCCTAACTAATATTTCTCCTTCAGCCAGCAAAAGATTTAACTTGTCTTTCCTTGATCAGTATTGCTAGGTTTAATTTGGGTGCTATCCAATAATCAATTATAGGAGATATATAGGTATGACTAAGTTATATGTCAACACAGGTTTTACAGACTGGATTTTATATTCACTGAGTTTTTAACATACCAAACTTATGTCCAACTCTCAAGAATCCAGCAGGGGTCCCCAATCTTTTTCATACCATGGACCCCTGCCGTCAACCAAAGGGTCCATGGACCCCAGGTTAGAAACCCCTGAATTTCAGTTTGCTTGATGATTATGCTTCAAGTATAGAACTGACCCCTATCCCCAATGTATTTTAGTTGTTTAAGAAATAGGCAGAAACTTTACTCTGTGTAATGAGCTCAAACAGGAAACAAAGGAATTTATTAGAATGTTTAAAGTTAGAAAATTATCTGCCATTGACTATACATAAAGTATGCAGAACAATTTTAAAACAAAATAGAGGTATATTCTAATAATGTATTATATAAAGGTAAACTTGAGCAATACCTGTCTCAGGTGTTGTTATGAATCATACACAAGACATTAAGCTGGGCGGAGGAATTCATAGTGGAACAGCAAGCAGTGAAAAGAAGCATTATGCACGATTGCACTGATACCTAATATCCTTGTATCGTTGCAAATCAGTTTCAACAAATAACCCACTTTCCCACACATTCTTACTGAATTAATGTAGACCTGTGATAGGGAGTGGCTTGAGGCTTCTGCCTAATGGGGTTGAGAGGGAAAATGAATGGTGGTGTAGATGCGGTTTGCGGAATGTCCTAATTCTGCTCCCATGTCTTACGGTCAACATATTCCGGAAGGTCCGTCAGTTCCGTAACACTCGCTAGGGCCCTACCATTTACTGCCCAAGTCCGTTTAAAATGCAATACCTCATATTTATCTGGAATTAAAACTATTTGCCAATCCTTGTCCAAAATAGCCCACTGACCAAAATCCTCCTATATTTTTCATAATCTTCTGCACTATTTACAACACCACCTGTTTTAGTATCATCTACAAACTTACTAGCCATGCCTTGTACCTGCCTCTTAAGACAAGCTCACTTGTTTCTTCGACCTCTAGGGAGGAGAAACAAGATAAGGAGGGAGGTCGTGGCTAAACAGCATCTCACTACAGCAAAAAAATAACATTTCTACCAATGTAGATCTCTAAGAAGAGGCAGAGGACTTGAGCTGTGGTAGGGACAGGGAGGATCAATGCATTAATGTCCTCACAGACAGAAAGCAAGCAATTCAGATCTTGGGAGGAGGAATATGGACTGGTCCTGGTGAGATTGATGAAACATAACATCAGGGACATCAGCTTTTTGGAGTTGTGTTCAGCTTGGTTAACATGAACTACCACCCATTTCTTCATAAATTGCTCCTTTTCACCCTCCTCTAGATTTTTCTTGCCCTCAACCACAGCAAAGACCAAAGGCGAGGAGAACCTCTCATAAATGTGCCATTACCCACCACATAACTTGCAGCAGAAGCACAATTGTTAGGTCAGGTCTGACCCGGAAGGGAATTTCTTTGCACAAGTAAATGCCTTAAGGAGATGGAAGGGAAGGCAAGAACCTGGCTTCCCATCAAATCACAGGGGGAATCAACACCTGCACTATAACATGCTCCCTTCATCTTCTCCAGGTCCACCACAGTTATTATAAGCACCGGTGCTCCAGGAGGTTGCATCCTCAGCCCCTACCCTACTCCCTGTACCTCACGGCTGTGCAGACAGATTCTGCTCTAACTCCAGCAAATGGAGTCTGTAGATGACACCACTCTACTGGACAGTACCTCAAATAATGACAGGTCATAGTACAGGAAGGAGTTAAAGAACTTCGTGACATGGTGTCATGATAACAACCCTTTCCCCGGTGTCACCAAACCGAAAGACTAGGGCTTATTCCATGCTGTATCTCAAAATAAAATAAAAAATAGCCACTAACTTCAGAAAGGGAGGTGGTGCACATGCTCCTGTCTACATCAAGGTTGTTGAGGTTGAGAGGGTCAAAAACATCATGTTCCCAGGTGTGAACATCACCTGATTGGCCTGTCCTGGCCAAGAAAGTTCATCAATGCCTCTGCTTTCTCAGGAGGCTAAAGAAATTTGTCATGTCCCCATCAACTTTTGCCAATTTTTAGCAATGCCCCATAGAAAGCATTCTCTCTGGATGCATAACAGGTTGGTATGGCAACTACTCTGCATGTGACCACAAGCAGCTAGAGAGAGCTGGGGACACAGATCAGCACATCACAGGAACCAGCCTCACCTTTGGCTATACTTCTCGCTGCCTCTGAAAAGCAGCCAGAGTAATCTAAGACCCCACCCTCCCTGGGCATTCTCTCTTCTCCTCTCTCAAATCGGACAGAAGATACAAAAGCCTGAAAGTACTGGACTCAAGGACAGCTTCTTTCCCACTGCTATCAGACTCTTAAACAGACCTCTTGCATGATAAGATGGACTCTGGTCTCACAACCTACCTTGTTATGATCTTGCATTTTATTGTTTACCTGTCATTATTGTCAGTTATTGATTTAGCTTATTCTAGCTCAATGTGTCATGTAATGATTTGATCTCTGCAGCAAGTCAAACGTTTCACTGTAACTAGGTACACGTGACAGTAATAAACCAAACCAAACCAAACCTTGTCACCATTCATGCACTGTCATTCCTTGTCTACGTTACTTCAACCACTGCTCCCAAACCCCTGACTTCCTCCACTGAGGACAAAGGCAGCAGATGAACCAGAACATCACTGCCCACAGATTTCCAACCACACCACACACCATCCCTCTGAGGAAATATATCAGCAGTTCTCCATTGTCACTAGGTCTAAATCATGGAACTGTGAGAGAACCTTCTGTAGCAAATGCAATGGCCGGTCACCACCACCTCCTCGACAAGCATTTTGGGTCATGCAAAAAAATGCTGCTTATCAAGCACACCCAGATCCTGAAAAGTGAACAAAGAAAGCCCCGACTATCCAGTTTGACCCTTGCAATAACTCCCCTACTGACCTCCCAGTCCAATACCAATGTCCTATATTGACCTTCATCGGTTCATCCCACAAACTTCCAGATGTCCCTTACCTCAATCATCCCCAGTCAACCTCCCAGCCCAACAAAGACACAGACTTCCCTAATGGAAGCCAGTCGTAGCCCAAATAAGCCTTCTATTGAGCTTCCAGCCCAACCTTTACCCAAACCATATGTAATGGCTTCTCTGTAATGTAACTGCTGAGGTAATGGGTTCCCTGTAGCAGAAATGTTTGGGTTATAACTAGAGATAATAGGTGGCTATCCAATGGAAGAAATGTTATTCTTTCTTGTGTGTCTGGGAGCCGTGGTTTTTCGCAGGTTTTCATTGAGGAGAGAAGAAGAGGAAGGACGCATGTGGAGAGCGCTGGTCTACCACCGGACAGTGTATACTGGAATCTGAGGATCTGAGGGTCAGCGGAGATCGATGGTGGAGGAATGCCTACTGAGTGAGCTCCAACTGATACTGGGACTTTAATTTTGGGCCCTTTTTTTGTTTTGTTTATTTTCATACTAACCCTATATTCAGATTAAGATTCACAAAGTCTATCATTTAATTGCATCTGATATTTTGTGTTGTGGGTTTGTGATCAGGGATACATTACACAGCATCCACCCAAACATGAATGCCCAGTCTGGCGGGGCTGAAAGTGGATTCCCCTAAACGCACGCGAGCAGGTGAGCCTGAGGATTACGCACATTACCAATCTCATAGTCTGACTACCCAATCACCAACTGAATTCCAAGACACACCCTCGCCCTGGGTGCTCTACTAACCTTCCAGTTCAATTCCTTATTACAATCCCAAACAAGTAAACAGTGATCTCCTCCACAGCCTACTAAATCACAACCACTCTAGAAACTAGTTCACTCAATCAATGACTGGCCTTCCTTCACCCAGGAATCAACCCATAACACACATGCAAGATCCAAGTATAACCATTCCTTCATGCCAGCATCATATAAGAGCTTTTCAAAGCATAAGGCCTATTCCACAGCCTGGGGCTTCAAGCACTGTTTAATCGTGCTGCCTTTCAAATAAGACATTCCTTAGCCTACCATGCTGTGGCCAATTAATACGTCAAAATAAGCACCATTCATCTTCTGACTGGCTTTTGTTTTATATTTACAAATCTCCAGAAATTTTTTTGGCTTTTGCTTGAATTGTCAACTTTAGACATGGTGCAGTTTTATAATGTCTCATTAGCTTCAGTGAGTAGAAGTATAAATTTGTGGATGAACACAGGAATATTTGAAAACAAAGGTAATATTTAATTTAGGATTTTTTTAAAATAGCATACATTACAAGTTAGAGTGAGAATGAAAATCCTAATGTTTTCATCATCCATATAATTTGTTATCATGCTTCCTAAGTAAACTCATACACTCAGATAACAAAGCCAATTACATCCAATGACAACACAAACACTGGTGTTACTAATTACATCTGCTTGCATTTGTAATATTTGCAATGCAGAATATGAAAGGAAAACTAAATAAATGAAGAGTAAAATACAAGGATAATATTCTTCTCCCACTAACTAGATTAACGTTGAATATTAGCAAAACAGTATTTTTGCCACTTGTATAATGAGATTTTGTTAATAAAGATTTAATTACTGATTTTAGGGTTTTTAAAGCCCATGTGTCCATTGTTATTAAAGGTTCTCTCTGCCTAATATTTATTTGCAAAACACAAAATGCTGGAAGAACTCAGCGGGTCAGGCAACATCTATGGAGGAAGATGGGCATTTGGTGTTCAAGTCAAGATTTTTTATTGTGACTGATGAAGGGTCTCAACATGAAACATTGACTGTCTATTTCCTTCCAGAGATGCTGCCACTCCCACTGAGTTCCTCCATCATTGCGTCTGTTGGCACAGATGTTCAACATCTGCAGTCTCTCTCATGTCCCATTACTTTTTAATACTTTGCAGCCTATAGTTTCTCATGATGCAAGATAGAACAACCTAATGACAATGCTCTCGTATTTTAGTATTATGAAATCAACTGATAAACAGCAAGTAATATTTGTGCCATTAAAGTACCAGACAATAATCATCTGCAGCAACAGGGAGTTTAATTACCTACTCATGCTATTGCCATTGAATTCATTGGGGTCACTGAGGACCAGAGATCCATCTGGACCAACCCATAGCTACCCTGGGAACAAAGGCAGGCCAAATCTGATATCCTCTGGCAGGTGACTCATCTACTGTTACCCAAGGCCTTTCCACCATTGACATACTCTCCAATTCCCTGGATGCTTGCATTTCCAACAACTCTCAAGACAGCACAAACAATCCACTTGTTTGGGACTATCCCTAATCATTTATTTCCTTCACTGCTGCACTATATGCCATCTAAAAAATGCACTGCAGAAAACCATCCACCCAAGATACTCTGACGGCACCTCCCAAACCCTCCATCTCCATTGCTTGGAAGAACAAGGCCACTACCAGCAGCTTCTCATCCAACTTGCACAGCATCCTAACTACATCAACATTTCATCTTTGTCACCAGACTTAAATCTCCAATCTCCACCAGTCATACACTTGGAATATTGTATAGAGTTCTGGTCACCATATAATAGTGAGGATATGATCAAGCTAGAGAGAGTGCAGTAAAGATTCACTGGACTGAGTTATAAAGAGAGATTGGATAGATTGGGACTTTTTCATTTGGCGCTCAGGGCAATGAGGGGTAACCTAGCAGAGTTTTATAAAATTATGTTGGACAGAGATAGGATAGTCACTGTCCTTTTCTCACAGCAGGTGTCTAAAGCTAGGGGACACAGGTTTAAGATGAGAAGAGAAAGATTTAAATGGGATCTGAGGGGCAGTTTTTCACAAAGAATGTGGTGGTTATAGGGAAAAGGTTGCCTGAGAAAGGGGTAGAGGCAAGTACAATTACAACTTTAAAGGACATCTGAACAGGTTACATAGATAGGAAAAGTTAAGAGATATATGAGCTAAATGTGAATGCTTTTCTCTCTCCTCTAACACTGCTTGAGTTGCTGAGCACGCACAACATTCTATATTATTTCTGATTGACAGTCACTACTGTGCGCCATGTTTGAGAGTTCCAGAGCTAATATTCTGTTTCTCTCTCCTCCATTATCCCTCCGATTACTCCTCCTCCTGAAAGATTAGTTCCCATTAACATTATAACTGTCTTCTCTCTGTTGGCACTTTGCTCTAGAACTTACCACAGATATTCCTTCTGTTCTTCCCAATTCTCCCATATCAGAGTTTTCCAAGTTTTCGTAGTTCTGGGAATAGAATCAGACTGGCACGTTTCTCTCCTCGGATTCTGCCCAATTTGCTATGTACTTACAGCATTTTATGTTTAAGATCATAAGATCATAATATATAGGAGTAGAATGAGGCCATTTGGCCCATCAAGTCTGCTCCGCCATTTCATCATGGCTGATCGAATTTTTCTCTCAACCCCAATCTCCTGTCTTCTCCCTATATCCCTTTATGTCCCAACTAATCAAGAGTCTATTAACCTCTGCCTTAAATATGCTTAAAGAATGTCTCCACAGCTGCCGGTGGTAAATAATTCCATAAATTCACCATTCTCTGGCTAAAGAAATTCCTCCTCATCCCCGGTCTAAACATCCAGCCCTCTATTCTGAGGCTGTGTCCTCTGTCTTAGACTCTCCTACCATAGGAAATATCATCTCCACATCCACTGTATCAATGCCTTTCACCATTCGATAGTTTTCAATGAGGTTTCATTGTTCTGAATTCTAGTGAATACAGGTCCAGAGCCATCAAATACTCTTCATATGAGAAGCATTCAATCCTGGAATTATTTTTGTGAACCTCCTTTGAACCCTCTCCAGTTTCAACACTGAGCCCTCACAGTACTTTAGAAAGTCTCAACATTACATCTTTGCTTTTATATTCTTGGCCTCTTGAAATTAATGGTAACATCACATTTGCCTTCCTTACCACACTCTGGGATGTACACCATCTGGTCCAGGTGATTTATCTACCTTCAGATCTTTCAGTTTCCCAAGTACCTCCTCTCTAGTTATGGGAACTTCACACACTTCATGGCCCCTGACATCTGAAACTTCCACCAAACTGCTAGTGCCTTCCACAGTGAAGACTGATGCAAAATATTCATTCATTTGTCCACTATTTCCTTGTTCCCCATTACTACCTCTTCAGCATCATTTTCCAATGGTTCAATAACCACTCTCGCCTCTCCTTTATACTTTATGTATCTGAAGAAACTTTTGATATCCTCTCTAATATTATTGGCTGGCTTACTTCCGTACTCCATCTGTACTCTCTTCATGAAGTTGCCTTCTGTTGGTTTTTAAATCGTCCCAATCCTCTAGCCTCCTATTAATTTTTGCTCTATTATATGCCTTGTCTTTGGTTTACAGTCGTAGATATATTTTTTATTTTAATTCTCCAAAGAATTCTGGGAAGAGCAACTGTCCAAATCTTCTTTATTGGGTGTTGCCAATAAATTAATGTCTGAAATCTGCCTACTCGTGTAAAAATGCAGAAGATTGGCATAAAATAAACCCTTTATCCCTGCTGCCAAACTTTTTGCATGATAAAATAACTGAAAAACTTCCAGATTAATTTGAATGATGGCCTGCATGTTACCACAAGATTAAACTGAAGCTTCCTATGGTCGGTAATTACATTTTTCCTGAGGTAATCAGATACAGAACTGCCTTGTAGAGTTAGACAATAGACAATAGACAATAGGTGCAGAAGTAGACCATTCGGCCCTTCGAGCCTGCACCGCCATTTTGAGATCATGGCTGATCATCTACTATCAATACCCGGTTCCTGCCTTGTCCCCATATCCCTTGATTCCCCTATCCATAAGATACCTATCTAGCTCCTTTTTGAAAGCAATTCTAGCAAAATTCTAGCAAAATGCCAACAATCTCTATATATACCATATGTCTATTAACAGGAAAATATTCCAAGGCGCTTGGCAGGAGTTAACGATGAAGATTCTGAGCAGAAAGAACACAATATGGAAAGCTGTTAAGTTGTCCACTTTTGCAGGAAAAATAATAGAACTTTACAAGAATAGTATTTTTAAAAGATGTAAGATTGAGTGGTGAGAAATGGTTTTCTGGGGGTCCTTGTACATCAGTTAGTGCAATTTAACATGCAGCAAAGCAGGCAATTAGAATTGTATTCTACTTTAAATTGCCTGAAGATTTGAATATAAGAATGAACATATAATTGGAACATCAAGCAATATAGCACAGGAAAAGACACTTCAGCCCAGGCAGTTATACCAAGTAAATTAAGCTGATGATGCCTAATGAAATTAAACCCTTCTGCCTGCACAGGCGCTATATCTCTACGTACTTCGTGTGTTCATGTAAAATGTCTTACACCTGAGGAAGTAACTAGAACACCGTGTACAGATTTTGGCTCTCCAGCTCTGGAAAGATAAATTGCAACAGTAAGTGTGTAACAAAGGGAAGTTAAATAGACTATGCACCCTGTAGTTCAGTAGACCAAGGAGTGATTTCACTGAAACATACAAAATTTTTTTAGGAACTTAACAAAAAGAGTTTCACTGGGCATCAGTGTCAAAATAAGGGGACAGTCAGCCATTCTCACTGAAATGAGATTTTTTCATCTGTGTGGGGGGGGGGGGGGTGCTGTGAAATTTTGAAAGCTATAGAGACTCCCATTTTGTTATATTACATGCAGAGACCAGTGGACCTTTGGATATTAACAATGTTAAGGAAAATGGGTTTCACATGGTAATAATACTTAAGGTGACAGAGCTGAATGGAAGTGTTAAATGGTCCACTGCCTTTTTCCCTTATGTTCTTCCCAGACAAAAATAAAAACTGCCATGCTTCAAGAGAGGAGCTACCAAGACTGAACAATAAAAGTAAAGTCAAAGAAGGAGGTTTTAATTCAATACTAAGGCTTAAAGAGGTCACTGATGGTGCAACCATTATATCTGGATCCACAGTTAAAGGGCCAGACATTTGGACACACAACTCAGATTCCACAGTGTGTTTTGAAAATCATCTTAACCCATTTGTTGCCTTAGCAGTTATCAGAATAATTCATATCCATTTAAGTGTTACTTACGTTCTTCCTATCAACTGAAGTAAAACCTCTCCAGCTGACACCATTTCTTTCATAAACACCAATATAGTGACCTTAAAAATAATGTAAAACTATCTCTAGCCCCTGTATTTAACTTTATTACCGTCATTATAGGTTTACCACAGAGGAGATGAGGTGAGAAAAATAGCACCAGTTCATTTTAGGTATAGCTTCTCTTTAATAAGGTGTTCCTGTAGAGCCACAAAATGAGTAATTCTTCACCTCTGTTAAGCTTCATGGAATCTCTTTCCAGGCTGTCACATGCCCAGATGTAGCTTTAACCGGCTCACTTCTCCCCAGCTCCAGCTGTTTTCCATCATTTGCCCAGTATTCTAGGCAGGAAATGGATCTGCCGTCATGACATTATGGCTTTTTTTTAGCGTGTTGCACCAGACAGTCAGCCATTCTTGTCTGACGCGTGGTGTCAGGATTGGTCTCCTTTCGGATTAACCGGGTCATGGTATGAACGTTCCTGACTTGACCCCTGTATTTTTCCACGAGGCCGAGTGGCTAGTTCGACGCTCAACCCGGCACGGATGGAAAGTGTGCTCGGGGAGGGGTGAGGCCCAACTTGGATTCAAACTCGCGAACCTTCTCTCTAGAGTCCGGCGCTGATGCCGTTCCACCACCAGCCGGCCCCATTATGGCTTATTTTAGATAAGACCACAACTGTGCATAATTTCTTTAGAAGAAGTGAATTTGGATTGCTGCAGGAACATAACACCAACATTTTCCAATTACCTGAGCACTGGCTGAATCTTTCACCCTATCCACCTCAGGGCCCTGCAACTACATGTACACTGTGGGTCTCCTTCTGTCTTATGTCTTGAAACAGCCGCTCCAAAGATGTCTCTGCTATCTCTGTTGGCCTCCTTACCCTCTTGCAGACCATGAAGACTAGCAGAATCTATGATTTCCAAACTCCAGAAGGATGAACTGTCAATAAGAATTTGTTATTTACCTCAGAAAAAACATCATGATACCAAACAAATGAAGATCTTCTACTGCATAGCTGGAGGCCACACATCTGTACAGCTGGGTGGCAGGAATTCTGTGATCTTGGTGTTTTTTTTTAGAAGACTTGTTCAGACAATCCCGCCTCAACTGTAAGCAGGATCTTGGATTCAGCTGACATTTATTTTTTACCGGCATGAAAGTAAATTACTGCATTTTACTTGCAAGTAACAGACAGACCCATCACAGGATATCATTAATTATATGATTCATAGACTTAAGTTATGAAACTCGCATTGAAGTGAAGCCGAAGTCAAAAGGAAATGAGTAATTCCAATGCATAGTTATTTTCAAAAAGTCTCAATACATTTATTGTAGCAGGCTGGCTATCAGAGCAGTGTCTCTCTTCACACTCCTACACTTTCGCTGAAAACGTATTAGTGCATGAAGAAATATCCAAGACAGTTTTACACAGACAGGTCTATCCCTTACTGCATTCCTAGTCTGCAGTGTATCTCACCAAGTCAGGCAAACACTAAGTATTACAGACACTGAAAGACAATTGGGCATAAATGGACCTGCAAGGGCGGGTATCTCGCAAACACACCAGCTTCAACATACATCTTTAATGGAGGAAATAAACATGTAGGAAGAGGGCCATACTTCATTAGGAGTTTGAGGAGATTCGTATGTCAACAAAGACTTTACTGATGTATAATGGAGAGCACTCTGATTGATATGGAGCCTCCAACGTGCAGGATCAAAAGAAGCTGCAGAAGTTTGTAGATACAACCAGCTCCATCACAGGCACAACCTTCCACACCCATTGAGGACACTTTCGAAAGGTGGTGCCCTTAAGAAGGTGGCTTTCATCATTACAAATACTCACCATTTGGGACATGCCCTCATCTCATTTCTACCATCAGGGAAAAGGTGCAGGAGCCTATAGAGCCGCACTCAACATTTTAGAAACAGGTTCTTCCCTTCAGCCACCAGATTTCCCAAAGGCCAATAAGCACAACTTCACAATTCTTATTTTATTTTTTATTTACATTTTTATTGCAACTTACAGTCTCGCACTGTACTGCTGCCATAAAACAACAAATTGCATGATATACTGTATGTCACTGATAAAAAAACCTGATCCTAACTCTACCTGCCAAAGTAAGTTTATTAACGAAGGTAGCTGGGATGACAATTAACATAGCATAGCAATAGCTCAAATATTGATCAATTATTGAGGTTTTGTTTACGTTCAGTGTCACTAACTTAAATTAATTCTCTGCATTAATTGAAGTGAAGTGGAAGTTAACTTCAGGGCCAGTGAAGAGGATAGCTCTGCCATACTAATCTACAAAGCATGTGATTGGCTAAAATCCCTTTTCACCCAACATCGTCAACCCCTTGAGATTAACTCTCCTTTGACTGACCTCCCATTCCAGCCAGCTCAAATATTTCATCCTCTCACTTTGCTTAATTTTGTCGAATCAGACCTACCCCCACTGATGTTTGACACCTAATCTTCAACTCTTCAATCTTTAACCCCTAATACAACAAAATCTGTAGATGTTGGAAATCCAAAGCAACACACATAAAATGCTGGAGAGACTCAGCAAGCCAGGCAGCATCTATTGAAAAGAATAAACAGTTGATGTTTCAGGCCAAAACCCTTCATCAGGACTGAAAAGGAAGGGGAAAAGTCAGAATAAGAAGGTGGAAGAAGGGAGGTAGAACTACAAGGTGGTAGGTGATAGGTGAAACCGGGAGAGGCGGAGGGGGTGAACTAAAGAGCTGGGAAATTGATTTTTGAAAGAGATAAAGGGCTGGAGAAAGGGAGAATCTGATGGAAGAATACAAAAGGGCATGGAAGGAAGGGAAGGGGGAGGAGCACCAAAAGGGGCTGACGGGCAGGTAAGGAGATAAGGTAAGAGAGGGAAACCGGAAAGGGGAATGATGAAGGGCAGGGAGGGGAGACAATTACTGGAAGTTCAAGAAGTTGATGTTCATGCCATCAGGTTGGAGGCTACCCAGACAGAATATAAGGTGTTGCTCCTCCAGTCTGAGTGTGGTCTCATCCTGGCAATAATGGACTGACATGCCAGAATAGGAATGGGAAGTAGAATTGAAATGGGTGGCCACCAGGAAATCCTGCTTTTTGTGCTCGACGAAGCGGTCTCCCAATCTATGCCAGGTCTCACCAATATACAGGAGGCCACACTAAGAGCACCGGATACAGCGTATGACCCCAATAGACTCACAGATGAAGTGTTGCCTCACCTGGAAGGACTGTATGGGTCCCTGAAAGGTAATGAGAAAGGAGATATAGGGGCAGGTGTGGCACTTGTTCCGCATGCATGGATAAGTACCAGGAGGGAGATCGGTAGGGAGGAACGAGCGGACACAGGAGTCACTTAGGGAGTAATTTAGACCCTTATGTTGGTCACACGCAGACATCTGCACATGGTCTGAACAACAACATCTCACACATTTCACATGAAAACACATAAGCCTTTTCACTAGGCTTGCAAGTGAAAGCTTTACCGTGCTTTCACACAAACGAGTTTGTATGTCTGGTGCTGTCTACTCATTTCATTGAGTTGTATTTGTCTAGGTTAGTATCTTATCCAAAATGATGATGTTCAGTTCTGTCTCAGGTTGAGCATACAGCTGAATTTGTTGAGCCCCTTCATCCATCCACAAGAAGAGAGTGGGCAATCATTTTAATTCCTATTTTGACATGTCAGTCCATGGCCTCCTTTACTACCACAATGGCATCACTCTCAGGTTAGAGGAGCAACACCTCCATTCCTGTCTGGGTAGCCTCCAACCTGACAGCATGACCATCGATTTCTCCTCCCCCCCCCCTTCTCTCTTTTCCCTTTTCCAATTCTGGCCCCCCTCTTACCCCTTCTCTTCTCCTCACCTGTCTATCAACTTCCTTTGGTGCCCTTTACCTTTTAAAGCAACCACCTCTCAGCTTCTCATTTCCTCCCCCCCCCCCCCCCACCCATCTACCTTCCTTCTCACCTGTTACAGCTATCACCAGCCAGCTTGTCCTCCTCCCCCTCTCCCCCCCACCTTCTTATTCTGGCTTCCTCCCTTTTCTTCTCCACTCCTGATGAAGGGTCTCAGCCTGAGATGTCGACTCACCGTAGATGCTGCCTGACTGGCTGAGATCCCCCAGCATTTTGCATGTGCTACTCTGGATTTACAGCATTTGCAGAATCTCTTGTGTTGCTGAAAACACATCAATGATTGCCTTGGCCTTCACTTCCCCATATTCCCTGGGCGAGTTGTTTTCTTAAGGGTTTATGACCATTTCACTCAATCCCAGCCATGCGAAATGTACAATTAAGAGATGTACCTGCCACTGGTAGACTGGTGAGAACAAAGTTAAGCGGCTTCATCCCCAAGCAGGTCTACTCACAACCTGTTGTAAACCCTATCGCCTGTATTCCTTGGGTCTCACCAAGCTCTGTCTGTGATGGTGCTACCAAGCTACTCTTGGTGAAGGAGACTGAAGTACTTTCTGTGCCATTGCTATTTTTAGTACTTCTTCCAAGAGTTGTTCAACATAGAGGAGCACTGGCTGATCAGCTGAAGGACAGAGATCAGTTATTCGGAAGACATTTCCTTGTCGTGTTTCATCTGATGCCGCGTAACAATGTTGACTAATTGAAGGACCATTTCATTCTATCTTTATACCACTGTGCTGCCAGGTCTAGGGAGCCTGTCCTACCAGTAGGATCAGATTAACCAGGGATTGTGGTGGAGGAATCTGGCACATTATGACAGGCTCCTTGATTACGTCTGAATTCTATGCCAGGCTCTATGTCAAGTGTCAGTCCAGTTTTATTCCTTCAGCACTCTGAAACCAAGAGTCAACCACAAGAGGTGGGTCTGGAGTCACATATAGACCAGATCAAGTGAGGAAAACAGATTTCCTCCTCTTTTAAAGACATCAATAAACCAGGTGGGATTCTATGTCGCCCAGGCCTCAAAATTACGAATCAATTACCCTGCTACAATCTAGTCTTTCCCTCTGACCATGCAAAGGTAACCTCCTGTGACCTGCAGGTACGTTCATTAGGTAAGTAGACCTGGCAACACTGGGACCTAAATTAAGTTTGAACCTGATGAGACTCCTCTGCCTTGCTCCCCAATTTGCAGGAAGAAATCAAGAAAGTTTATTTCCAGAAGTTACTTAACTCTTTAAGACCATGAGTAGAAATGATGCACTACTCCCCACTTTGGATTCTCTATCCTGGGTTCTCCCACCCATCCAACTTTCTAGCCACTTGAGAAATACCCATTCTCCTGTAAAAGGCCATAAGGCTCGTCTGCCAGTTTTGACTGATGACTAAATGAACAAATGAGATTCAGCGATTACAATGTCTCAAGCTGAAAATGGGAAGTAGGCAGCTTCTCAGCACAGTTCCATTTGCACCATGAAGTTCAATTGCAGACTTGAGAGAATGAGGAAGTATCAGATTTGGTGTTCAGCAGACTCTTGTCCAGTTCAGAAATAAGCACATGGTATGCATTTCCTTTCTGGAAGGCTGGGAGCACCGTCTACTGGTTAGTGTTGCTCAGAACCAGAGGGATAGCCAATGTAAAAGTAATTTTTAATCCTGTATTCCTTAGAACATAGGACATGTTATAGAACAGTACAGCAGAGAAACAAGCCCTTTAGTCCACAATGTTGTGCTGAAACTACCTAAACTAATCCCTACACAATGTCCATATCTGCATACCCACATGCCTATCCAAAAGCCCCTTAAATGCCTCTATCGTATTTTGCCTCAACTTCCACCCCTTGCAGTGCATTTCAGACACCCACCATTCTCTTATGTAAAAAACCTGCCATTTTTATCTGTTTTATATTTACCCTTTCTCACATTAACACCCTTTATTACTAGACATTTTGACCCTAGGAAAACAAAACTCTTTTAATCTGATAAACTTCTTTCAATCTCCCTTCAGCCTCTGCCACACCAGCTTGTCCAACCTCTCCTTAAAATAAATGCTATCTAATCCACGTAGCATTCAGATAAAACTCTTCTGCACTGTTTCCAATGCCTCCACATCCCATATAAATTTGTTTGGCTTAGGTAAGTACAGCTTGATTTATTGTAGATGTTCGTCTTGCTTCCTAAACAGAAATAATCATTCTAATACATGATATGCTTATTTGGAAGGTCTCCTCCACTTTCAAAAGCAGCTGGCATGAGTTCTGAAAGAACATGCACAGGTCAGAGACAATGGCAGAGTGCAACAGAACAGGAGAAGACTATTTACGAAACATGTATGACATGGTAATGCTAAACAATAGTATTTACCATATTGGCAAAGGCATTCCAGACATTGAGAGATAAGCACTGTTCTAAGTTCACACTGGTCACCTTATTGTATTTTGTCATTATGCGGTTTAATTATTAAGCTATACATTATATATTTTAAAAGCAACTTGTTTGTCTCCTCGTCAAAGGTTCCTGAACCTCTGAACACTACTACCTTATTATTAGACTTTTGCACTACATATGTGTGGTGAACTACATATACCTGTCTGGACATGCCCCCCTCTGCTGACTGCTCCTGTGGCTCCTCCCACAGACCCCTGTATAAAGGCGATTGGAGGCACTGCTCCTCCCTCAGTCTCCAGGATGTTGTGTGATGGTCTCTTGCTGCTGACAGTGCTTTCTTCCAGCTAATAAAAGCCTATCTCTCGCCTCACGTCTCTGAGAGTTATTGATGGTGCATCAATATGTTATTTATAACTTACAGTAATTTTATGTCTTGTACTCTACTGCTACCGCAAAACAACAAATGTTACAAGATATGTCAATGATAATAAACCTGATTCTGATTTTGATATAGAGTAAGAAAGGTGAAAATATTAAATGTTTTCCTGATTAAACATTATCATTAAAGACTTAAAATCAGTTAGAAGTGATTAACAGATTACAGATTATTTATAACTAAATGATAACTATGGACTGCATTAATGCATATTCAAAGACTAAACTCATTTTGACCCCAATCTTCATAAATTGTATTATAAGTCTGCAGGTCGAGAGTTGTGCTCCACCTCAATAATAGCATTACAGCTAAAAACACGTTGCTACAGATTACATGATGGGCATGGTCTCAAGCTTAACTGTTTAGTGATCTTCTTCAATGAAATAAGTTCATTATAGGCTCAAACAGCAGTATGCCATTTCTACTGAGCTTGGAAAAATAATATGATATGGTTGACATACAGTAAATGCTCTTTGATTTCCTAACATAGAGCTTTTAGTGTCCAAAAAATATCCTTTATCCATTCAATTCCAGGTAGTTTTCAAGTCAAGTCACTTTTTATTGTCATTTTGACCAAAACTGCTGGTATAGTACATAGTAAAAACGAGACATTTTTCAAGACCATGGTGTTACATGACACAGTACAAAAACTAGACTGAACTACATAAAACACAACACAGTGAAAAAAAAAAATGACACTAGACTACAGACCTACCTAGGACTGCATAAAGTGCACAAAACAGTGCAGACATTACAATAAATAATAAACAGGACAATAGGGCAGTAAGGTGTCAGTCCAGGCTCTGGGTATTGAGGAGTCTGATAGCTTGGGGGAAGGAACTATTACATTGTCTGGTCGTGAGAGCCCGAATGCTTCAGTGCCTTTTCCCAGACAGCGGGAGGGAGAAGAGTTTGTATGGGGGTGTGTGGGGTCCTTCATAATGCTGTTTGCTTTGCGGATGCAGCGTGTAGTGTAAATGTCTGTAGTGGCAGGAAGAGAGACCCCGATGATCTTCTCAGCTGACCTCACTATCCGCTGCAGGGTCTTGCGATCCGAGATGGTGCAATTTCCGAACCAGGCAGTGATGCAGCTGCTCAGGATGCTCTCAATACAACCCCTGTAGAATGTGATGAGGATGGGGGGTGGGAGACGGACTTTCCTCAGCCATCGCAGAAAGTAGACTGTGAAGCCAAAGCAAAGGAGATACCGTTAGTTTATTTTTTGCTAGGTGGAGTTGATGCTGTACTGAACCCTACTTCAGAGAATGCTCATAAGAGCCATGTGAGAAAAGGCTTTACAGGATTTTCAACTCTTTCATGGGACCACCTTTTCAGTAAGAGAACTTCAAAGCTGACTAGTAATGAAAGCTCCGAATAGGAAGATTTTTTATTTTTTTTAATCCTTAGTGCAGCTTCATGTATAAGAAAACAAATGATTTATTACCTGGCCCCGACAAATAATCTTTGTTTAAGTGAGGCCAATGAGTGATACAACGAGCAACTAAAATATAAATAAAAACAGCCATTTCCCAATCAGAATATTCATAATTTGATTTTTCTAAGCTAATCTTTCAACTAAATACTGAAAAAGCCTATTTTATCTCTCTAAACATTTCCAAACTAAGGCAGAAATTGTAATGTTTATCTTCCAAACTGTACCCCAAGACTAAATAAAAATGCCATTAACCGCCTGCCCACCACATGTCATGCTTGACACAAAATCCTTACTTTCTAGAACAAGCTACAATTTTCTGGCTGATTCTCCGCCTTTATCTCTTTCTATTGAACTATCAACTATTTTATTTCTGTGATGATGAGAATTCAGTGGTTTTACAACTCAGAAAATCATCTTTTTAGGAAAGACATGTTAAGAGATAGAAAACAAAAGGAAAGGAATGCACACGGCCAAGCACCTGCAGAGGTATCAACCATGTATTTGCATAGCAAAATCCTTATCATTTGTAGCTGACAGTAGCAGCCCTCTAAAAGCATCCTTCTGTTTGTCCAGTTCTTCCAACATTCACAAAGAAGGTAATTGTTCAGCTCACACATATAAGTAATCCCAACAAGCTCTTCCTACACGTGTGTGCTGGGACACTTCTGCTAAATGACTTAGTTTTCAGCTGTTAAAGTATTTCTTTTCCTCAATGTCAACGGAAATCTGAACACAAATTAGGACTGATGCCAGAAAGAGTGTTTTCTGTGCTGAACAAAAATTATGCAAAGTCAGGAATGCGTTAATATTTGCAGTCCCCTGAATTCAACACATTTCGTGAAATACAACACACAAGTGCAGTGTGCCACATTTGATTGCACTCGAGAATTAAAAATCCCTAAACAAATTTGTTGGATTTATCATTTCCAAGCCATTAATTGCAATGGTCATTCAATAATTATTTTATTTAGAAAACAGTAATCTTTCTGAAGATACGGTACATTTCTACAAGATTCTACAGAGAAGCCGAGATATTATTGTTAAGAATGTCATGTGACCAAAGTTTAGAATGCATGTTTCTCCCAGATATGAACTAAGACTCCACATAGTTATTTCTGATCAGTTTCAGAGGAATTCACAGCAGATTCTTACGGTGTAAGAAAATTTTAATCAATGGCACAGGGTGGAGGGGAGGAGCAGAGTGGCTACACCCTGCATGAGCAACGCTGGTTGAAAAGGGAGTACAGCTGTTGCTATATTTGCTGCTCAGAATAATTACCAAGACTGCAAGAGCAACACAAAGAACTGACAGAAAAAAGCTGGATAAAACTTAGTTTTAATGACTCCTTAAGGAAGATCAAAATCTACATCTGTACAACTGGATTTTAATGGTAAGTAGCTTAACTCTGCTATACTGTATTCTAATTCAGAGAAGTTTTAAAAGTAGTTTGATTGGAATTCTGCCTTGAAGCTCAAATGTATTTAAATGAAATATGACAAATGTTCCAGTGCTAAATTGATTGATACTTTACGTTCTCGACAGAGAAGAGTCACCATCTCAATACGCATCAATAATTTGCTTTACAGGGTGTGGGGGTTTCTGTTTTGTATTCACATATAGCAGTTAGTTGCCAGGCAGTTAATTCTACATATGACCGTGATATCAAAATTAGTTGTTCTGTGCCATAGCTGTGGCATAGAATCATCTAAGTCCAGAAGCTGATCAGGTTTAACATTCTACTTGAAGGCTCTTATTTCCGACAGCATACCACACCCTGTTCCCTGAAGTGCCAAACTAGCTACAGTCCTTCCTAAATCAGAGTTAAGAATGCTGCAGAAATAGACAGAGTTTACTCGGAATCATTGAAGTTTGCTCGTCACATTACAGGAAAAGAACTAAAGTAAACTTGCAAGGGTTAAAAGGAACAACATCAGAATTCTCAGTGGATTACATAATGAAAAAAAAATGCAGAGGTTTTTGTGACACCACCCTAGACAAAGGAATTTTTTAGTCATTAAAGTCACAGTGAATCTGGTATAACTAAGCGTTCCTACAGCTTTCGCCTACAGACATCAAGTGGATAGAAACTCATATGGTACAAACTTTAGCTCAAAGATGTTAGTCACTGACAATTACAATTGCATTTATTTTTGTTGAGTCACTTCCTCTGTTTGACAGCAATGTCCAGTGACTTAGTTTAGAATAGATTTATCTGCCTAATAATAACTAAGATCTTCCGAAGCAGCTTTCATATGACTTGCTTATCCTGGAGAAAGTATGGTTGTCAAACAACATCTCTGACACAAATTACTAAAGTTGGGACAGCAATGAACTTGTGGAATGACCACAATACAGTCTGATCAACCCTGAGGGGAATAAGATAAATTGATGATACACCATACTTCGTCAAATTTTTGAATGACATTGAAGGAAGCCATTTGACTTATCCAGTCCATGTCAGCTCTCAGACCAATCCTGTTCTCCCATTTCTTTCCCTATAACCCATGACACTGAGAACGAAAAGGTTGGGAAGAAGAAAATGTTGTCCTGCCCATTGCTGTGATAAAAGATATAATGCTGACACAGCGGTTCAATTACTGGATGTGCCATCTAAAAGCTTGGATTAAAAACTCAGAGAGGCCTGTTTAGATCTCACTATAGCATAGATGGATTTTTTTTAAAAAGACTTCTGACTGTGGAAGAGTTAGTAGAACTTCATATCTCCAACAGCCCAGTTTCAATCTTAAACTCCGCTGCTGTGTGTGATGTGTATGCACCTTCTTTCTGTCAATCTCTGCGTTTCCCAGGACAAGAACAGATCCTTTGGCCCATGATGTTGTGTCATACTAAGTAAGCTAACAACACTTAATTGGCACCTAATAAAGGCAAGCATTCCATACACATACTTTATCATCCTATCAACTGGTGTAGCCACTTTCAGAGAGCAATGAGCTTGGGCCTTGAGATCTTTAGCATCAACACCATTAAACATCCTGCCATTAATTGTGTACTTTCCCTTCACATTTGACCTTCCAAAGTGCAACACCTCACACTTGTTCAGACTAAACACATTTCTTCCATTTCTCCACCTATCTCTGCTACTGATCTACATCTCACTGTAATTTTGGGCAACCTCCTTTGCATGGCCAGTGGTGAGGCTCCGTTGGTCAGAGATGGAATGACGTACTTAGAAAGAGGTGATATAGGGTCAGAGAATGTTGAATCTTTTAGGGTGGAGTTAAGAAATTGCAAGGGTAACAAAACATTATGGGTATCATATCTAGGCCTCCAAATAGTACCCATGATGCAGGGTTCAATTTATCTAAATGGAGAAAAGATTCAAACACCAGAAGAGCAGAGGGACAGAAGTCCTCAGGCAAGACTCCTGAAAGGTTAATTTACAGGTTGAGTCTGTGGTAAAGTAGGCAAATGCAACATTAGCCTTCATTTCAAATGGAATAGAATATAAAAACCTAGAAACTGGTCAGGCCACACTTGGTGTATGGTCAACAGTTTTGGGCCCTAAATCTCAGAAAAGGTGTGTTGTCATTGGAGAGAGTCCAGCAGAGGTTCACAATGATGATTCCGGGAATAAAGATGTTAACATATGAGGAGCGTTCGGCAGCTTTGGCCCTGTACTCACTGAAATTTAGAAGAATGTAGGGGAATCTCATTGAAGCCTACCAAATGTTGAAAGGACTAGATAAGGTGGATGTGGAGAGAGTGTTTCCTATGGTGGGGGTATCCAGAACCAGAGGGCACAGCCTCAAAATTGAGGAGCTACATTTTAGAACAGATGTAAGGAGGATTTTTTTAGCCAGGGTGTAGTGAATCTGTGGAATACTCATGAGTATACTTAAAGCAAAAATTGATAGTTTCCTGATCACTCTGGGCATCAAAGGTTATGGCAAGAAGGCAGATGTGTGGGGTTGATTGGGTTCCAGGATCAGCCATGATGGAATGGCAGAGCAGACTTGATGGGCTGAATGGCTTAATTCTGCTCCTATGTTTTAAGATATTATGGTCTATCCACAACATTACCAATCTCTGTGCCATCTGTAAACATACTCATCTGCTCATCCATATTTTTTTTTAATTATTTAATTATAGCATATCATAAACAGCAGAGGTCTCAGTACAGAAATCCATTAGTCACGGACCTCCAGCCAGGCATCCCAAAGACATACAGATTGATAGGCTAATTTGATCACTGTGAATTTTCCATACTATGTAGCTGAGAGGTAGAATCTAGGGGAGTTGTGGGGAATTTCAGGGGGATAACATGGAATTAGTGTAAGTTTAATAAAAATGTGTGTTTGATGGTTGGTACTGATTTAATGGGCCAAAGGGTCTATTTCCATGCTGTCTGACTCAAATAATAATGACTAGAAAACTGTTTGATTGTTGTAAAAACCCATTGGGTTCACCAGTGATCTGCAGGAGAGGGAATTCATCATTCATATACAGCCCAGCTTATTCCGTTATTTTTTCTCAGCTCAAGCTGGTAAAACCTGAGGTACGGGCATGGCCAAGCACGCTCATTTCTCAATTGCTAGGAACATTCGGACTATCCTTGTGGTATTTAGAATTGTGGCTTTCTGAAGATTTACGTAGATATTACTGTGTAGCCCTAATTGTTTAAATCGATTGTGTAGTGCCTTGGGGACAATACCAGTTGTAAATATTACTATTGGGACAATGTATACCCTGTTCATGCTCCATAGTTTTTCAATTTCCTCTTTTAACTCAGCATATTTCTGGTGTTTTTCATTTATTGATATCTGTAGGTTATGTGTGTCTGGAATGGCTATATCTACTGAGTAAGTTGTTCTTGCTTGTTTATCCTATAATATTATATCCAGGCA
The DNA here is from genome assembly GCF_048418815.1 of Hemitrygon akajei. Lineage (NCBI taxonomy): Eukaryota > Metazoa > Chordata > Chondrichthyes > Myliobatiformes > Dasyatidae > Hemitrygon > Hemitrygon akajei. The sequence continues at coordinate 46,954,767 of NC_133126.1, forward strand.
ACTATTATGGATTGTCCTATCTGTAATAACAGATCAGCCATAATATAATTAGTGGTATTCTGACTTTAAAACTGGATCAGGCTTGTAGTTAGAGTAAGATGTGATTTCTTTTATAAGTTTGTATTTTAAAGCAAGACTTTGGTGAATGATATTTGCTGCGTGCATGTGCCTGTGTAAGTAATCAGATTAAGACCATAAGACCATTGACCATAAGACAAAGGAGCAGAAGTTGGCCATTTGGCCCATCGAGCCTGCTCCGCCATTTCATCATGAGCTGATCCAATCTCCCCTTTAGTCCCATTCCCCCGCCTTCTCACCATAACCTTTGATGCCCTGACTACTCAGATACCTATAAATCTCTGCCTTAAATACACCCAATGACTTGGCCTCCACTGCTGCCCGTGGCAACAAATTCCATAGATTCACCACCCTCTGGATAAAATAATTTTTTCGCATCTTTGTTCTGAATGGGCGCCCTGCAATCCTCAAGTCATGTCCTCTTGTACTAGACTCCCCCACCATGGGAAACAACTTTGCCACATCCACTCTGTCCATGCCTTTCAACATTCAAAACACTAAGTTAAACTGCTACAGGATCCTGTAATATGTTGGGTTGTTTCTGGCTTTTCTTGGCATTTTCTGCAATTATCACCTTGAATATGTTGGTCTTTTATTATGTATTTTTGATAATGTTTGTGTTAACCACCTGGTCTTGTACAAAGAGCCCTTCGATTTCTGGGAAGAGGTCTCCAACTCTGAGCCAGGCATTCGATACTTCCCTGTCAACAGCTAGTCTGTTAAGATCATGGGGATATCTTCCATGGAGGGTCATGCTCTTTCACTGGATAACTTTTTCTTCAATACTGATAACTTCTTAATTTTTCGGAGTGTGCTCTCACTTAAATTTAGTGGTGTATACTTCTTATCAGAATTGCACACACTTGTGTGGAGTGCTGATTCCTGTTTTTGTTGATGAAAATATATCCCTAGAAATTTTATCTGACTGCTGTGTAGATTTTTAATGGCTGTTATTCCTCTTCCCCCTTCTGTCCTCGATTGTACATAATGTTTTCTGAAATTTGTTACTTCGGTTCTTATTTTTCTTTGTAAATTTTTCAAATTGGCTATTATTATTATTTATGTTTTCTCAGCATTAAGCTGGTAAAACCTGCAGTATGGGCATAGCTACTTACTTCTCAATTGCTACAAACTTTTGGACTTCTCTAGTGTGTTTAATATTGTGGCTTTCTGAAGATTTACTGTGTAGTGCTAATTGTTTAATGCTATTGTGAAGTGACTTGGAGATGACACAAGTTATGGACGTTACTATTGGGACAATGTACACCCTGTTCATGTTCCATAGTCTTTCAATTTCCTCTTTTAACTCTGCATATTTCTGGTGTTTTTCACTTATTGATTTCTGTAAGTTTTGTCTGTTTGGAATGGCTATATCTATAAAGTAATTTGTTTCTGCTTGTTTATCCTGTATTATTTTATTATTAGTGTAACTCCAAGCACCAATGCAATTGACACTTAAAAGGTGAAGCAAGTCACTCATTTGCAAAATTTCTGCTATGAAATAGAGACAGAGAAGTTAAGTACTGAATTTGTGAAAAAGTTTCTCCCAATCTAGAGCCCCTTTCTACCTTACCTCACACCTGACTACAGCCTTGCTACTTCAAGAATCACCATCCCAAACTCATTGCCAGTGTAGCACCTGTAGACCATTTTATCCTGTTGTCTCCAAAAGGCAGAGTTAATAAACAAAAACCCTTTACAGAAGGAAGCCATCCAACAACAGTAGCTGGAGAAGTAGACATATTGTGTTATTAAAAAGTGCACTCATTATTTACCACTATCAACTTGCCTGTTAATTGCCCTGGAAATTCAGTTTATTTTCCATCTTTAAACTTCCTGACCCAGAAATGGAAGTGGTAATCAGAAATCAAGTTTCGAGCAGAATTGAATGAATCCCAGATGGTTCCTCTGTATTCTGAAATATGGCCTAAGCAAGATGGGAATTGAAACTCACAACCCTCATTTGAAAGTTCAATGCTACAATTTTGCAGGTGCTTACAATAACTGATTCTTTAAACACACCAGGTTTTGAAACGGTTTCTTCATTTTAAAAAAAAATTATATCAGAGTTTACAATACAATCACAAAAATAACAGTTATATAGCCCTTAACTTAGAAAAAGTCCCAATGTTGTTAAGTATCATAATAAGTAGTTCAGTGGACAAGTCTCCAAAATATTTTGGCCTATTCATTTGAAGAATTAAGTTTCATTCCCATATCAGCAGCTGAGGAATTTAATTTCAAATAAACTGGAGCAAAAAGCTATCAGGAATAAAATAAATCAAATGTTGTCAAAATCTTGTTTTCTGTTGTCTTTCAGGGAATAAAATCTGCCATTGAAGGTGGTGCCAATTTTTTGACTCAATTCGGTTGAATCTTGCATCATTTCTTTCAGGGTTTCCAATAGATCAGCTTTGAGAATACTCAAATTATCATATAACTGCCCAATATTCTCTATTCTTCCATTTGTCTTGTTGGAATAAGTTTATCTGCATAAAATAGAAGACAGAAAGTAGGGTGAAAAGTTGTCATTCTGGCTGGTGGGCATGATCAGAGGTGTTCTACAAGGATTGGGGCGAGGACCACTGTTGTTTGAGATATATGATCTGGTGGAAAACATAAGTGGGTGGATTTACAAATTTGTGAATGACAGCAAGATTGGTCTAATTGTAGAGAGTATAAAGGACTGTCAGAGAATACAGTGAGATATGGATTTGTTTTAGATATGTGTAGAGAAGATAGAGTTTAATCTGCACACCTTAGCATGTTGCACTTTGTGAGGTCAAATGAAAAGAGAAAGTATAGAGTTAATGGTCAGCCCCTTAACAGCACTAGGGCACAGAGGGATTTTGGAATCTAGCTCCATGGTTCATTGAAAGTGGCTGCACAAGTGAATAAAATGGGAAAGAATGCATATGGAATGCTTGCCTTCTTTGGTAAGGGTTTTGTGTTTATGAGTAAGGAAGTCATACTACAGCTACATAAAACTTCAGTCAGTCAGCACTTGAAGCATTGTGTGCAATTCTGGTCACTCCATTATAGAAAGCATATGGGGACAATGGAGAAGATGCAGAAGCTCATTAGGATGCTGCCTGGCTATGAAACTTGGAAAGCTTGGATTGTCCTCCTAGAGAGGAGGCTGATAGATGTCTTTTAAATTATTAGAGTCCTAATTTAATATGAGACCCTAGGGTCTATCCAAACCAAAACCCTGCCTCAACAGTTCTGTGTGAGCAGCACTTATCACGGGACACAGCGCTTATGTTGCTGGTAATTAGCAGGACTTCAAGCAATGCAGCTATGATCTACGCAAAGTCATCAAGGCAGTGAAACAACAATACAGGGACAAGAGACAGACACAACTCTCCACCAATAACACACGCAGCTTATGGCAAGGTCTGCACACTATCGCAGACTTCAAAGCTAAACGCAGTGGAGTTTCCAACATCGCTACCTCTCTCCCAGATGAGCTAAATCATTTTTTCGCTTGGTTCAATGTTGCCAACACTGAGCCCCCGAGGAGAGCTGCTGAAGCCACCTGCACCTTGGTCATCTCTGAGGCTGAAGTACATGGGTGTTTCCAATGAGTGGACAGTCGCAAGGCTGCAGAACCAGACGGCATCCCAGGGCAAGTACCCAGAATGTGCGCGGCACAACTGGTAGGTGTGTTTATAGACATTTTCAATCTCTCCCTCTCCCATGTAGAGTGCCCATCTGCTTCAAAACATCCACCATTGTCCCTGTACCTAAAAAGATCAAGGTAACATGCCTGAACGACTGGCATCCTGTCAGACTCATTTCAATAATAAGCAAATGCATTGAGAGGCTGGTCAAGGATTACATCTGCAGCTTGCTACCACCCACACTGGACCCCCTACAATTCGCCTACCAACACAACCAATCAACAGATGACAAAATAACCACAGCTCTACACACTGTCCTTACACATCTGGAGAGGAGGGATGCTTATGTGAGAATGCTGTTCTTGGACTACAGTTCAGCATTCAACACCACAATTCCCTCCAGGCTCGACAAGAAGCTCAGAGACCTCAGCCTTCACCCTGTCTTGTGCAGTTAGATCCTGGACTTCCTGTCAGATCACTGGCAGGTGGTAAGAGTGGGCTTCCTCACCTCCACTCCTCTGACTCTCAACACAGGAGCCCATCAGGGCTGTGTCCTAAGCCCCCCTCCTTTACTCTCTGTATACCCATGACTGTGTCGCCACCCACAGTTCCAATCTGCCAATTAAATTTGCTGATGATACTACATTGATTGGTCTAATCTCAAATATAACAAGGCAGCCTACAGAGAAGAAGTCATCACCCTAACACAGTGATGTCAAGAAAACAACCTCTCCCTTAATGTCGCAAAAACAAAGGAGCTGGTTGTGGACTACAGAAGGACTAGAGATGGACATCAATGGATCTGGGGCTGACAGGGTGAACAGCTTTAAGTTCCTCAGCATAAGCATCACCGAGGATCTCACGAGGTCTGTACATACCAGCTGTGTGGTGAAAAAAGCACAACAGCGCCTCTTTCACCTCAGACGGTTGAAGAAGTTTGGTCTGGGCCCTCAAGTTCTACGAACTTTCTATTGGGATACACTTGAGAGCATCCTGACTGGCTGCATCACTGCCTGGTATGGGAATTGTACTTCCCTCAATCGCAGGACTCTGCAGAGAGTGGTGCAGACAGCCCAGCGCATCTGTAGATGTGAACTTCCCACTATTCAGGACACTTTAAGATTCAAGATTCAAAAACTTTCTAAATGCTCATTCTAACCGTACATCAGCTCTGCAGGGCAGAATGAGACAGCGTTTCCCAGGAGCAGTGCAATCATAACATAACAAACGCAACACTAAATAATAAACATAACAATAAATAGTAAAACACAACAGCCACATGTCAGTTAAAAACAAGTTATAAGTGTCCAGTACAAGTTAAAAGTGTCCAAAGCAGAGTCAGGTAGAGCAGCTATTTAGCAGCCTGTGGGAGGAAGCTGTTTAGTAGCCTTGTGGTTTTTGTTTTGATGCTCCTGTAATGTTTACCTGATGGCAGAAGAACAAACAGTTCATGGAGAGGGTGTGAGGGGTCTTTAATGATGTACTGTGTCTTCTGGAGGCATCGCCTCTGAAAGAGGTCTTGGACAGAAGGTAGGGAGACCCCAATAACTTTCTCTGCTCCCCTAACCACCCTCTGCAAGGCTTTTTTGTCAGCAACACTGCAGCTGGAGTACCAGGTCGTGATGCAAAAGGTCAGCACACTCTCAACCACGCCTCCGTAGAATGTAGTTACAAGGACAGGTGTGTAAAAAGGGCCCAAAGGATCATTGGGGACCCGAGTCACCCCAACCACAAACAGTTCCAGCACTACCATCCAGAAAATGCTAACACAGCATAAAAGCCGGGACCAACAGGCTCTGGAACAGCTTCTTCCACCAAGCCATCAGACTGATTAATTCATGCTGACACAATGGTATTTCTATTTTATATTGACTGTCCTGTTGTACATACTATTTATTACAAATTACTATATATTGCACATTTAGACAGAGATGTGACATAAAGATTTTCACTCCTCATGTATGTGAAGGATGTAAGTAATAAAGGCAATTCAATTCAATATATAGAAATGGTAGTCAGAATCTTTTTCCCAGGATAGAAATGCCAGATGCCAGAGGATATGCTTTTAAGGTTAGAGGGAAAAAGTTTAAAGCAGGGATTCCCAACCTGGGATCCACATACCCGTTGTTTAATGGTATAGGCCCAAGGCATAAAAAAGATTGGGAACCCCTGGTTTAATGTGACCCAAGGGGCGAGTTTATTATTTTTTTAAAACGCAGAGAGTGGATACCTGCCTTGACTGGGTTACCAGATGTAATAGTAGAATTAGAGAGTTTGGTGAAGTTTAAGGAGCTTTTAGTTAGATATATGAATATGAAGGGAATGGATGGTATACAGGAGGAGGACATATAGTATTAATTATCATCAAGATTAGCACAACATCATGGGCTGAATGGCCTGCCCAGTGCTCTACTGTTCTGTTCTATATAATCTCTTACCACAAAGTTGGTTAACTATGTTGTCACAACATAGTTCAGATATCACTCCAACATCTGATTTCCAATTGACAAATTGGACAACTCCTGTCAACACACAACTCTATCATGTTGTTTGAATTGTTTCTTCCATGCCTTCAGTCATCTCAGCTGTTGGTTATTCTCACCTTAAGTTTTGGTTGAACTAACCTCATTTTTCTCCCAGATCTTGTACATGGCCGGAATATACTTTGGTATAGAGAACAGCTGAAATGTACAGTTTGCTTATGAATGGCTCATTTCTAAACCTAAGGAGTCCTGGTATAAATACGAGAGATTCTGCAGATGCTGGAAATCCAGAGTAACACATACAAAATGCTGGAGGAACTCAGCAGGTCGGATAGCATCCATGGAAAGGAATACAGTCGAAATTTTGGGCCAAGGCCCTTCCTGAGTCCTGATGAAGGGACTTGGCCCAAAACGTTGACTGTTTATAATTTCCCTACCTGAGGTAGGGAGAAGCAAACACCAGTTTCACTCCTTGCGTTATTAGCCCAGTAAAGCTGCAGCACAGGGCTACTTGCATGCAATAAAGAATACAGTGGAGAAAGTAATGTCAAAACTCAAAGGATCAGATCAAAGCTCTGCAGTCTTGACATGTTCATTTGAGACTGGTGATGACCAACTAATCAACCAAACGGATAAGGAGATTCTAAGATCATGCCCATCCTCAACATTGGTGGGGTCTAACATGAGAGTGCTAAAGAAAGGACTGAAGCATTTGCAGCCATATTCAGCCAGAAATACCAAATATGTCACCATCTTGGCTTCCTTCTGTAATCCCAGCCCAGAGAATGTAGTCATGAGCTAATGTAATTCATTCCATGTGACAAATAAGTAATGACAACACAATGCAACTAAGGCTATAGGACCAGCAACATCTCAGCTGTATCCCGGAGGGCTTGTGCACCAGAACCAGGTATAGCTCTAGTTAAGCTGTTGCCGTACAGTTAAGGTACACAACAATATCAAAAATTGCTTCGGTATTTCCTGTGCACAAACTCAAGTGTGGGGAGTCACCCCCCATCGGTCTACTCTCAACAGATGAAAGAAAGTGATGGAAAGTGTCACCAACAGAGATTTCAAATGGCATTTCTTCATCGCCCAGTTCTAGCCATGGACCAAAGAGCAGAGTTTCAGAGATGAAGTGGAAGTAACTGCCCTCAGTACCAAGGCAGTCTTTAACTTTGAGTGTAGCAGCAAGGAGTCCTAGAACATTGAGTCAAAGGGAAAACATTTCTGTGCTTCTCATCACACTTTGCCAAAAAGGTGATGGTACTTGTCAGGCATCAGGAGACCGCAGCTAGAGTCTCTGAATACACCGTCTTCAGCATAACATCAGCCGCTTCAGCTTCCATCTATCATATGATATGAAGGGGATAATCACTGTTGACTTGCTCAATAATTCAATAATTGATTTTATTCATAATACCACCCAGACCTGCATGTAAAAAATCTCAATAACCTGCAGAGACAGGTTGGTAAGTAGTTAGTAATGTTCATGCTGCAGCAGATGTAGGTAATGACAGAACAATGGAGAATGGACACACCCTTTGGCTCACAATATTATGCCAAACTATTTAAACCAGTGACTCCTAATTAAGCTTTCTTGCACATGAACATGTCCCTCTCTGCATATTCATATGCCTAAGAGTCTCTGAAATGTTCCTATGTTACCTACCTTCACACTACCCCTGGCACCCCACCACTCTCTGTGTACAAAGCTTTCCTTGCCCATCTCAATTCTACTTCCCCCTTAAATACATGCCCTCTAGTACTAGACATTTTAATTCTGGCAAAGAGCCAATCCTGGCTGTCTACTCTAACTATGCTTCATATAATTTTATAAACCTATCAAATCTCCCCTCAGCCTCTGCTGCTCAAGATAAGATAGCCATAACTATCCAACTTCCCCTTCAAACCAGGCAACATTCTGGTAAACCTCCCCAAAGTTTCCACATCCTCCACATCTATTTCGGGCGAGTCCACATCTGACATGTGGAGGGTGTTTAAGGACCAACTGCGTGGGGTACTGGACAGTTATGTTCCAGTATGAAGGAAGAACAAGAGTGGCAGGGTGAAACAGATGTGGGTATCAAGTGAGGGGGTGTACTTAATCAAGAAGAAAAAGAAAATATGTAATGTTTAGGAATCTAAAATCAAACAAAGCTCTTGAGAATTATAAAGATCCCAGAAAAGACTTCAAGAAGAGAATTAAGAAAGCTAGGAGGAGCTATGAAAAGTTACTGACAAGTAAAATTAAAGAGAATTTACAACTAAAGGGCTTCCTCTACATTGGTGAGACCCGTCGTAAATAGGGGACTGCTTTGTCAAGCACCTCCACTCTATCCACCCAAAGCAGAACATTTTATTCCAATTCCCATTCCTGTTCCGACATGTTAGTCCACAGTCTCCTCTCATCCCAAGATGAGGCCACCCTCAGGGTGGAGGAGCAACACCTTATGAATATGAGTTTCTCCTTCTGCTAAAAAAAACTCCCTCCCCCTTCTTCTATTCCAGACTCTGGCCTCTCACCTCTTCTCACCTACCCATCACCTCCCTCTGGTGCCCTTCCTCGATCGCTTCCCCTATGGTTTACTCTCCTCTCCTATCAGATTCATTCCTCTCCAGCCCTTTATCTTTCCCACCCAGCTGACTTCCCCTATCACCTTCTAACTACCTGCCCTCCTCTCCCCCCACTTTTTATTCTGGCATCTCCCACCTTTCCTTTCAGTCCTGAAGAAAGGCTTCAGCCCGAAATGTTGACTGCTGGTTCACTTCCATGGATGCAGCCAAACCTGTTGAGATCCTCCAGCATTTTGTGTGTGTTGCTTCGGATTTCCAGCACCTGCAGATTTCCTTGTGCTTAAAATTAAAGAGGATCCCAAGGCATTCTATTTACACATCAAGGTCAAGTGCACAAGTAGGGAATGGGCAAAGAAGCATGTGTTAAAGGTAGAGGATGTGGTCCTAAACGAGTAGCTTGCATCAGCATTTAGCAAGAAGGACATGGAGGACAGAGAGAATCAGTGTGGGGTGTGCTCATTTGCTAAGTCATTTCAAGATAAAGAAGGCAGCATTGGGTCTCTTAAAGAAAACTAAGTTGCATAGGTACCCAAGGTCTGATAGGATATGTCCCAAGTTTTGAGAGAGTCAAGAGATGAGACTACTGGGGCCTTAACCAATATCTCCTTGTCCACTCTAGCCGCAGGCGAGGTCCCAGAGGACTGCAGAATAGCTAATTTGTTTCTTTATTCAAGAAGGGAACCAGGGATAATCCTGGAAACTATAGACCTGCAAGTCTCATGTCAGTGGTGGGGAAGTTACTGGAGAGGATTCTTGAGGATAGGACTTCTGAGCATTTGGAAAATCATGGCCCAATTAAGAACAGTCTGCATGGCTTTGTGCAGGGCAAGTGTGTCTCACTAACTTGACTGAGTTTTTAAAGGAGGTATGAAGGTGATTAATGGAGCTGTGGATATGGTCTACAGAGATTTTAGTAAGGCTTTTAACAAGGTTCCTCATGGAAGACTCATCCAGAAGATGCATGGGATCCATGGTGAATTGGCTGTTTGGATTCAGAACTGGCTTGCCATAGAAGACAGAGGTCACTGGTCAATCAAATTTACTCTGGCTGGAGGTCAGTGACTAGTGGTGTTCCACTGGGACCTCTGCTGTTAGTGATGTGTATAAATGACCTGGATGAAAATGTAGTTAGATGGATAAGGAAGTTTTCAGATGACACAAAGATTGGTGGTGTTGCAGAGAGTGCAGAAAACTGGCAAAGGACACAACAGGATATGGACCAGTTGCAGCTATGGGCAGAGATGTGGCAGATGGAGTTTAAACCGGGCAATGAAGAGTTTCACTTTGGGAGACCAGATGTAAAGAGAATGTACAATTTGAATGGTATTGCCCTTAACTGTGTTGATATGCAGAGAGATCTTGGGGTCCAAGTCCGTCGCTCACTGAAACTGGGTTAATAGGGTGGTAATGAAGGCATATAGCATGCTTGTTTTTATTAGTTGAAGAATTAAGTTCAAAAGTCAGAAAATTATGCTGCAAACACTACTCTGGTTAGGCTGCATCTGGAGTATTGCATTCAGTTCTGGTCCCCCCGTTATAGGAAGGATGTTGAGGCTTTGAGGAGGGTGCAGAAGGGGTTTACCAGGATGTTGCATGGTTTAGAGGGTATGTGCCATAAGGAGATTTTGGACAAACTTGGGTTGCTTTAACCAGAGTGACAGAGATCTGACATTTATAACTTTATGAGAGGTACCGTATAAACAGAATAGACAGGCAGAATCTTGTCCCAGGGTTGTAATATCTAATACCGGAGGGCATGCATATAATGCGAGAAGGGCAAGTTCTATTGGGGTGTGCAGGATAAGTGGTTTTTTTGAACAGCACAGGGATGTAGAGGTGAATACGATAGAGGAGTTCAAGGCTCCTAGGTAGGCAAATGTGTCTGCTGGAAATAGAAAGATAAATTTCAAAGTAAATTCATTATTGATGTATGAATATGTCACTATATACTAGCTTGAGATTCATTTTCTTGCAGGCATTTATAGTAAGACTTAGAAATGCAATAGAATCAATGAAAGATTATGCACAAAGTCTACAGACAATGTACAAGAAAAATAAAGTGCAGATAGATTAAAAAATACTTAATTTATTAATTAATACTGATGACATGAGTTATAGAGTCCTTGAAATAGATTGTGGAATCAGTTCAGAGTTGGGGAGAATGAATTTATCGATGCTGGTTCAAAAGCCTGATGGTTACAGGGTAATAATTGTCACTGAACCTGGTGGTGTGGGACCTAAAGCTCCTGTACCTCCTTTCCAATGGCAGCAGAGAGAAGAGAGCTTGGCCTGGATGGGGAGAATCCTTGATCATAGATACTATTTTCTTGTGGCAGCGTTCCTTGTAGATGTGCTCAATGGAGGGGAGGGCTTTGCTTCTAATGAACTGGGTAGTATTCCACTACTTTTTGGAGGCTTTTCCATTCATGGGAGTTTGTGTTTCTATACCAGTTGGGATACTCTCCACTATGCAACTATGTAAGTTTATAAATGTCTTATATGACATGCTGAATCTATGCAAACTTCTAAGACGGTGGAGGTGATGTCGTATCTTCTTTGTGATGGCATTTATGTGCTGGTCCTAGGACAGATTCTCCGTTATGATAACCCCAAGGAATTTAAAGTTACCAGCACTCTCCACCTCCAATTTCTGAAAGAGGACTGGTTCATGGACCTTTGGTTTCTTCTTCCTGAAAAGGACATTGTGTAGAATGAAGGGATTAGGTTAGTTGAACATTAGATTACTAACTTAATAGGTTTGACACAACATTGTAGTCTAAAAGTCCTGCTCCTTTGCTGTGCTATTTCATGCTCGATCCTTCCTATAATGAGGTGACCAGAATCCAATTCAATTCCCCTTAAGTGAAGCCTAAACAGTGTTTTATAAATCTATAACATAACCTTCTGGCTTTTGTTCTCAAAGCTTCAGCAAATGAAGTCAAGCATGCCAAACATCTTCTTTACCACTTCATTAGTCCATACAGCTGCTTTCAGGAAGCCAGGAACCTGGGCCCAGTGGCCCACCTGTTCATCACTGCTGTTAAGGATCTTACAGTTAACTATGTACTCTGCCTTTAATATTGGATATCCAAAAGTGCTGCACCTCATACTAACCAGGATTAAACTCTATTTGCCACTTCTCTGACCATACCTGCACCATTTCCATCATAAAATGTTTAATCTTGCACCCTTGATAATCAGCGAGATTTTCATTCACAAGTCCTCCACTATCAACATCCAGTCAGCCACCACAGACCAGAAACTCAATTAAGCCAGGCTCATGACTACTCCGGCTACAAGAGCAGATTAAAGGTAAGGTATGCTTTGGAAAAGATTCACCTCCTGACATGTCAATCCCTTTCCACCATCTGCAAGTTGCAAGTCAGAGGACTCATAGAATACCGGAACTAGAAACACCCGAGTTCATCAGCACCAAAACAGATCAATGTCTACATAGAGCAGGGGCTTCCACCTGGGGTCCAAGGACCCCACAGTTAACGGTAGGTGTCCATGACATAAGAAAGTCAAGAATCCCTCACCTAGATCCTGCCACAGACTTCCTACAGACACCCCCGCCCCTCCAAAAAATCTGAAGATCCCTACCTACACTTTGGAGTCACTAATTGTTGGATATTACCATCCTGTTTAGGAATTTCAAGATAGGATGGTCTCTGGTGCTTAATGGTGATCTGGGTAACTTTATCTAAGTTTAGTATTAGTTTAGAACTGAGTGATTGGAGACCTGAGAATGAAGTAGCTCCTGATTTCTGCTGTTCTCTAAACCCCTCTGTCAGACCCTGCTGATACGTTTGAATCTCCAGTAGCCACGTGCTCATAATAACTATGGACCATCATTTACAAATACAGTTTATACTTCAAACTCTCCAAAACTCATTGGTAATTAGAATAATCTCCTGGAATTAAAGGAAGTACCTTGCCTCATTTCAATAGCGTGACAAGAAATAGATGAACCAATGCTGAGTCACACTGAGTGTAGAACACATTTACTTGTATAACCAGAACAAATATATTTTTTAAAAAGCACATAACCTTTAACCTCCAAAAATTCCTTTAAAATATAAAGCTTATTGTTGAGGAAGTCACAAAATCCATCCTTGACAGACTTCTCCAATTTGAGTCAGAGACAGCTTTTATGCACTACATCCAACAAAATCCCCCAAGAATACTACAAAACTTCCCAAGCAAAACCATGCCTCATCATACAGTATGTGGGCAATATTGCTTTACACTTCCCCATACTTCCAGGAAGTTGAATCAAAAGGATGATTCTGAGATAAACTTTCCAATTTGCCAAAAAACCATTTGACCTAAATGGAGCAAATCCAGAAAAAATCCTTCTTTGAAGTTGAGAGAAAAACAGTTATGTTTATAATTATTTTATGGAAAATTCCTGGGGCTGTTTTACATTTTTAGTTGATAATTTGTGATAGACTGGTTCACCCAAGTGGTTTTGTGTAGCATTTCATAGCTGCATAGCAGAATCTCTCTACAGCATTATTGAGGCAGCCTTTATGCCTGAATGCCTCTTAAATAAGTTCATCATCACTTTATGATTTCTACTAATAAAAAATGACAGTTATACTGACACTTAAACTGTACTGGATTGCATATGGGTTCAACTAACATGAAAACTACATTGAGAATTCAGACAGAATGATCTTTATGCATTTCTATTATTTGTCAAGCAGATGTGTTTAACATAGAGGCAGTGGGGTAAGAGTTCCTTAGGCAGTACCATTTGTTCAGCATGTTATATTTATACCAGTGATAGACTCCACGCTTTTTTGTAAACAGAAAACAGTGAAAATCTTTACAAATATAAACACAATCACTTAGCATTTACTTTTCATGACCATTGATACCCTACTAATCCTTTAAATTGCTAATCCTACAGCATTTAAGACCATAGGACTGTTGCTGCTAAATCTCATTGATTTCTACTTTACAGATAATGAAAACTTGGTAAAGCTATTCCATCTGAGTTCTGAAAGGGTTTTGCCAACAGACTATAAAACGTACGGATGGTGACAGGTGAAAAAGACCAGCTGGACCATTTGGCCTGTCCAACACAAAAATAATACAATTCAGCATTCTTTGCCCTCATACTGTGCAACGACCTGCAGAAAACAACTTCCTAGAAGGGAGTAAATAAAGTTTTTTTAAAAAAAGTTATTTCAAGTAATATGGAATTCTAGAAATATCTCTCCAGTTCCTTAAGGGATAAAAAAAATAATTCCATTAGAAACAGTCAACATGAAGCACAGGGTCCAAGATCCCAGCTATTTTGTGCACAGTGATAGCCTCCCCCAAAACATGGACTAGGAATCTACTATCACTGAATATGCTCTTGCTCCAAAGCTCCGTTACTATCTGCAAAAAATAAGACCCTTCTAGATATTCAACTTTCCATTCTTTCTGTAATTTTTAGGCACTTTTCCTCCTCTACTTAACATCTCAAAATTAAATAGTCTATTCACACATATGCAGCATTCATAATTTTAAATATCCTTATCAAATCTCTTAGAACACCATGTTTTGTGGAATAAAAGTATCTCTCTCGGCCAATGATAATAACTACGTTGTGTTGTAAGCCTCCTCTGGACTATTTCCAAGGTCTCTTCAAGCAATCTCAAAGCTGGACTCTGTACTTTAAAGAACATTGAACTCACACTACAGTACTACAAAGATAATAGATATCCTATAATATCAGCCATTGGACCCCATTTGTGTAAATTGGAACCTCATGGCATGCTGCATGCAACTTGCAAGTTTAAATGACAGTGTTCCAAATGTATCATCTTTGCCTTAAATAAGCAGGACGTGGTGATAACGTATACAGTTGTGCAATACACATTTAATGCCAACCTTGTCAAATTAGTCTGTGTGCGCTCAGTTAACCGTGAGCCAAGCACATGTTCTCTAGCAAACAGAAGGAGAGCATTCAGCCTTCAAGTCCACGCCAGCTCTCACAACAATCCCACAAATCCCTTTCCCCCCCACTTGTTTTGTCTCTGTTACCATTTTCTCTCGTTTGCCCATTAAATTCCGCTACCCAGATTCACCCGCACTGGACGTAATTTACAGCAACCAATTAACTCTCCAACCAGAACACTTTTGGGATGTTGCTGAAGAGCATTGCAGTCAGGTGGTCAGAGGGAGAATGTGCAAACTCCGCACAGACAGCACCGGAGATCAGGATCGAACACAACTCAGTAGGGCTGTAACTAAGTGCTGCGCTGCTACGCTGCTCAATTGGGTCTGAAAACAGCAGGCAGAAGCCTTGCATTTATAAATCTTTAAGTGATCTGCAATGAGATGTCAAGCTTCCACAGTGCCACAAAAATGCTAACATCAACAAGGGGAAGCTTAACAGCTTGCCATTGGCATTCAATAGAACTGGCATTGTGTACTCTCCCGCTATAAAAATCCTGTTTGAATGGAACTGGATCAATCACTTGACTGCTATGACTACCAAAGCACATTGGAAGCAGAATATTTTACAGTAAGAACTCAACTTTTAACTTCCCAAAGGTCTTCAACCTGTCATCGTTTCGGTAGAATGAATTTTACTAATCTCTAAGAGTACAACTGCAAAGATACTGATTATTTTTTAAAAGTTTTTTATTTAGGGAAAAACAACTCTGTGCATGATCACTCATCAGAATCACCCTGAACATTCATTATAGCTCGATATCAATGCAAGGATTCCACTGGTATGAAATAATGGCAACAACGTTCCTTCACCAGCACACCGAAAATCTTTAACCCCTTCACTTCTCCTCTAGAAGGGAGAGCAATTGCTCAAGCATTCCAACTTCTAACATGGAAAATTCAGTACACACAGTGGACACTTTATTAGGTACAGGAGTGGGACCTGGAGTCCTCTTCTGCTGCAGTAGCCTATTCACTTCAAAGTTATGCAAGTTGTATGTTCAGAGATGCTCTTCTGAACACCAATGCTGTAACATAGGGTTATTTGAATGACTGTCACCTTCCTGTCAGCCTGACCCAGTCTGGCCATTCTCATCTGATCTTTCTCATCAATAAGGCATTTTTGCCCATAGAACTGCTGTTCACTGGATGTGTTTTTGTCTTTTTTTTTTACAACATTCTCTGTAAACTCTAGAGATTGTACATGAAGATGTACAGATGTACTGTTCAAATATGATGGCAAAATATAGTATTAATGGTAAGACTCTTGGCAGTGTGGAGGATCAAAGGGATCTTGGGGTCCAAGTCCATAGGATGGTCAAAGCAGCTGCACAGGTTGACTCTGTGGTTAAGAAGGCGTACAGTGCATTGGCCTTCATCAATTGTGGAATTGAAATTAGGAGCCGAGAGGTAATGTTGCAGCTATAAAGGACCCTGTTCAAACCTCACTTGGAGTACTGTGCTCAGTTCTGGTCGCCTCACTACAGGAAGGATGTGGATACTATAGACAGAGTGCAGAGGAGATTTATATGGATGTTGCCTGGGTTGAGGAGCATGCCTTATGAGAATAGGTTGAGTGAACTCGGCCTTTTCTCCTCGGAGCGAAGAAGGATGAGAGGTGACCTGATAGAGGTGTACAAGATGGTGAGAGGCATTGATTGTGTGGATAGTCAGAGGCTTTTTCCCAGGGCTGAAATGGTTGCCACAAGAGGACACAGTTTTAAGGTGCTGGGAGGTAGGTACAGAGGAGATGTCAGGGGTAAGTTTTTTACTCAGAGAGTGGTGAGTGCGTGGAATGGGCTGCCAGCAACGGTGGTGGAGGCGGATACAATAGGGTCTTTTAAGACGCTTTTAGATAGGTACATGGAGCTTAGTAAAATAGAGGGCTATGGGTAAACCCAGTAATTTCTAAGATAGAGACATGTTCGGCACAACTTTGTGGGCTGTAGGGCCTATATTGTGCTGTAGGTTTTCTATGTTTCTAAGATCCCAGGAGATCAGCAACTTTTAAGATACTTAAACCACTTTGTCTGGCACCAACAATCATTCCACAGTCAAAATCACTTAGACTATATTTCTTTCCCATTCTGATGTTTGGTCTAAACAACAAATGAACACCTTGACCACTTTTGCATACCTTTATGCATTCAGTCGCTGCCTCATAACTGGTTGATTGGATATTTGCAGTAATGAGCAGGTATACAGGTGTACAGGTTTTCCTAAGAAAGTGGCCCAAATGTAATTCTCTATAATCTCATGTAGAGCACAGCCCTGTTGTGACTGTGAACAAACTGTGTCAGAGAGACACTGAAGCTAGTAGGTATAGAAGTCTTTATTCAGCAAAATAAGCAGCAGACATCATATTCGAGTCACTCTTGGAAGAAGAGTCCTGCCTGACCCAATGTTATATGACATTTTTCTATGCTAAAGATCAAAGATAACAGCAAGACAATTCTATAGTTACAATGAATCCACAATGCTTCCTTTAAATTACATACAATTTTCAAACACCTCCATCTTCACACCCACACTCCGGACACCCAAAAATGAATGTTAAGTCCAACTGACTCTGGACCACATTCATACATATGCAGGCATCTGCAGTCAAATGGAGTGTTTCTTTGTTTTCAACCAACCACAAAATGCAGCTCCACGAAGACCACTCTTCACAGCTGCATTTTAAATTCAATCTACAATCCACGTTCAGGTCTGAAGACTGGCTGCTGTTGAAATTAGTATTTGCTATATACCATAACTCCAGAATACGCCCAAGCAAGGCATATATGAGTTCCTCATCATGAACGTGGAAGCAACTCCACATGACACATGCTTCCGCAATGAAATGACTGTGACTCACCTTGCCACAAATATGCAGCTTTCTTTGCCTCCACCGCATCAGGCAATTTCAATACATTTCAATTCTTTCGCATTGCCAATGTGGAATATATTATCCTGTGAGTTCTTAAATACAAAAGTACATAGTAAACACGGGGTTCTCTAAAAGGTACATTGGATTTCTTGAGAATGAACAGAACAGTACACAGTTAAACAGTGCATTACATCGTGAGTTTAAACTGTTTACATATACTACAACATGGCTTTACATCAGCATTTTTGAGTCATGCTCAAATTTCATAAGGATTAGATATTTTTCTTAATGGTTTGAAAATTCCCAAGTATAAATCAGGCACATAAGGGGTTAATGGTTATGCCTGTGTTCCACCTATGCCTTCAGCGTGAGTACTGTCTAGACTGCAAATTCTGGATAAAGAATGCATTGCTTCACAGAAAGAATTCAACACAGAACTGAGAACTGATTAGGTTTGGTTAGTACATGTTATGATACACATTACCATGATTTCACAGCCACCATTCATCACCCACGATTTTAACTCTAGATTTAGAAATTCTTCTTAAATTCACTTAAAACCTGGCACATATGCACCTTTCAACAGAAAGGAAAGATTTGTCTTTCTAATCATGTTTTATTACCACAACAACTTTTTATTTGAAACAAGAGAGAAAACGTCCCCATTTGGCAAAGGAAATTATTTCCTTCCTCAGGTTAGAGAACAAAGAGATATTTTAAAAGTACATGGTTTATGGGTGGCTAGATATTTTTAAAAATGTGAGGAACAGGTACTCAATTGAGCACCGCTTTCAATGTTCATGTTAAAAGAAAAATACTATCTATAATTCTCTTGATGTGACGTGAATGACAAGAAGAGGTATTAAAGTGTACTTGCAACTAGCATAAAAGAATACAACCTGCATTAGAGGGAGACTTCAGCTGAGAGCTATGACTCACTTATTAACTCCTGAGTCGCACCTCAATAAGAAGAGCTGAATTTCTTCAGGATGTGCACTATCCTCTCACCCTAGCATTGATAGAAGTCCATTGGCAACTCCACCCCAGAAAAAGTAGGAATGTTTTTTAAATAAACCCTTCTCCTGTGGTGAAACATGGCAATAAATGGCTGCAACATGTAAACGAGATACTTTCTCACTGGACCATGGGCATTCAGCCTCAGAGGATAGTAACAGTTGCCATGACCACGTGGTTGAGGGGATAATTCTGCTTTACTGATCAGTAATTTATGTATTTAATGAACAGAGGTCAGTGAAAAAGGACAATAAGGATGAAAGTAGAAGATTCATTGCAATATGTGTACCTCCTTTCGGCTAGTTTAGGAGTCGTACTGGCCCAAGAAAATCCTGCCCATTGCAAAATCAGATTATACACTCAAGGACCATCCAAACACTTGTTTTCATGAGCAACATGCAGTAGATTCTGAAGTGCTTGCTAAATATCTTGGAGTAGTTTCTTGTCCTATAAGCTGAATGTATTTCAATGCACAAGGGTTAACAGGTAAAGCAGATGAAGTCAGTGTGTGGATTGGCTCTGGGGACAGGGATGTTTTATCCATAACAGATATATTGCTAAGGAAAGGACAGGGCTGGCAGCTCAATGTTTTAGGATACAGATGCTAAAAGTGTGATGAAGGTACAGTTAAGTGAGGAGGTGGTGTTGTCTTTGTGATAAGGGAGGACATACAGAAATGCTTGGAGATGAAGGATGGTACCAGTGAGAGCATATAGGTTGTAGTTAGGATCAAGGTGAGAAGGTGAGGGTCACTCTACTGAGACTGAACAATAGATTCCTACCGATAGTCAGCGGCAACTGACTATTGTGTAGGGAAATTACTCACAGTTGCAAGAAAAATAGTGCTGTATAGATGGGAGTTTGCAATTTTCCCAAGAGTGTGAAGGCCCTGGACAGGTTGGAATTTGTGAAATGTGTCCAGGAAAGTTTCCTGAGGCAATATACAGAGGGACATAACACCACACCTCGTCTTAGGGAACAATGCAGGCCAAATAACCGAGGTGGCAACTCATGACCATAATTCTAATAGTTTTAAGATAGTGATGGAGAAGGTTAGGACAGGTCTGCAGGTTAGGGTTCTAAGCTGAATTAAGAGAATTAGGCAGGATCAGGAAGAGGTCAATTGGGAGAGATTGTTTGAAGGAAAAGGAGGAATTTAAGAGTGTGATATCAAGAGACGCAGGTCAGCGTATTCCTATTAGGATGCAAGTTTAGGGAACATTGATAATGAGAAATATTGAGGCTCTGGTCAAGATAAAGGAAGCATACTGTACATTGGGTTTAAAGTCCAGAGTGGAATTAATCCTTTGATGACTATGAAAAAACACATCAAGAATATTTTCAAGAGGGAAATCAGGAGGAAAAGAGAGGTGAGATAAATCTGGCAGTTGAGATTCAGGAAAATCATAAGAGGTTCTATAGACATATTAGAGTAAAAAGGTGGTTAGGGAGAAAACGGTCCCTACCCTAGGTCCCTTTGTCTCAGGCAGCAAGAGGTGGGTGAGATTTTTAATTAATATTTCTCCTCCATTTTTACTGAGGAGTAAGTCATGGTTGCTCAAGAAATAAGGGAAAAAGGTGGAGATGTTTTGGAAAACATTCATTTTGCCAAGGAGGAGGTAACTGCTGCCTTATGGCAATGGATAAATCCCCAGGGCCCGACAGAGTACACTCTCGGACTTTCTGGGAGGCTAGAGGGAAGATGTAGGTGTGGTGAACTACATATACCTGTCTGGACTGCTCCTGTGGCTCCTCCCACAGACCCCTGCTGACTGCTCCTGTGGCTCCTCCCATAGACCCCTGTATAAAGGTGATTGAGGCCTGAGCCCGGCCTCATTCTCCAGGATGTAGTGTTGTTCATTCTTCCAGTCAATAAAAGCCGATATCTCGCTTCTTACGTCTCAGAGTGAGTTATTGATGGTGCATCAGTAGGGCCCTCCCTTGTGGAAACATTCCCTTCATTATTAGCCAGACATTCCCAGAGATTAGAAAGTGATTACCATCATTATGTTATAAAAGATGTGTAGCAAAGACAAACCAGGGAACTACAGACAGGCCAGCCTGACATCAGTGGTACATAAGATACCAGAGGGAATTCTGAGGAACAGGATCTGCCAATATTCGTATAGGAAGACTCTAATTAGGAGTCAGCATAGCTTTGTGCATGTTTGGTGAATCTTTGGGTTTTTTTGAAGAGGTAACCAAAAGGGAAGATGAGGGTAGAGCAGCGGTATGGAATTCTTTGTCAAGGTCCCACATGGCAGTCTGGTCTGGAAGCTTAGGTAGTTTAGATGGTTTGGCACTGACTAGATGGGCTGAAGGACCTATTTCAATGCTGTACTTTTCTATGACTCTAATACTCACTGTCTATAATTTGCAGGATTATTCCTATTACCTTTTCTGAACAAAGGAGTAACATTTATCATCCTCCAATCCTCTGGTACTACTGGCCAGTGAGGTTGCAAAAATTATCAAAGCCACAGCAATTTCTTCCATCATCTCCCATAGTAACCTAGGTTATATCCTGTCTGCCCCGGGGATCTACCTATCCTAAACACGAGGAAGTCCGCAGATGCTGAAAATCCAAAGCAACACAATGCTGGAGGAACTTACCTATCCTCATGTTTTCAAAAGTTCCAGCACATCCTCTTTCGTATCGTTGACATGCTCCAGTTTATCAGCCTGCTTTGCACTGTCCTCGCATTTGTCAATGTCCCTCTCACGGGTGAATGCAGAAGCTAAGTATTCATTAAGGACCTCCCATATCTCCTCTGACTCCAGGCACTTATTTCCTCTTTCACCCCCGATCAGTCCTACCCTCACTATAGTTATCCTTCTGTTCTTCATGTACATGTAAAATCCCTTGGGTTTTTCCTTAATCCTATTCACCAAGGCTTTCTCATCTTCACTAATAGCTCTCCCAAGTCTTTTCTTAAGATCCTTACTGGCCATCTTGTAACTCTAATCAACTTTAGAGTTTTTTGAGGAAGTTGCCAAGGCAGTGGATGTTGTCAACATGGACTTTAGCAAGGCATTTTACAAGGTCCCGCATGGGAGGTTGGTCAAGAAGGTTCAGTCACTCAGCATTCAAAGTGAGGTAGTAAGTTGTATTAGACATAGGCTTAGTGGGAGAAGCCAGAGAGTGGTAGTAGATGGTTGCCTCTCTGACTGGAGGCCTGTGACTAGTGCAGTGCTGTAGGGATCAGTGCTGGATCTATTGTTCTTTGTCACCTATGTCAATGATCTGGATGATTATGTGGATAACTTGATCAGCAGGTTTGCAGATGGCACCAAGTTTGGGGGTGTAGTGAACAGTGAGGAAGACTATCTTGATCTGGACCAGCTGGAAATATGGACTGAAAAATGTCAGATGGAATTTAATGCAGGCAAGTGTGAGGATTTGCATTTTGGTAGGACCAGATAGGGTAGATCTTCCACAGTGAAGACTTGGGCACTGAGGAATGCTGCAGAACAAAGGGATCTGCGAGTACAGGCCCATAATTCATTGAAAATGGAATCACAGGTCAAAAGGGCCTTCAAGAAAGCTTTTGACATTTTGGCCTTCAAAAATCAAATTACTGAATACAGGATTTGGTATGTTATGTTGAAGTTGCATAAGACGTAGGTAAGGCCTAATTTGGAGTATCATGTGCAGTTTTGATCACCTACCTACAGGAAAGATGTAAATCAGGTGAAAAGAATAGAGAGAAAATTGCTGGGACTGGAGGACCTGTGTTATAAGGAAAGATTGAATAGGTTAGGACTTTATTGCTTGAAGCATAGACGATTGACAGGAGATTTGATGGAGGTATATAAAATGATGAGGGGTGTAAACATGGTAAATGCAAGCAAGTTTTTACCACTGAGTTCCTATGGGACTGCAATTAAGGGTGAAGGGTGAAAGGTTTAAGGGGAAATGAGGGGAAACTTCTTCACTCAGAGGGTCTTTGAAAGTGTGGAAAGAGTTGCCAGTGCAAGTGGTCCATGCAAGCTCAATTTCAATGTTTAAAAGAAGTTTGGATAGGTACATGGACAGTAGGAGTATGGAGGGCTATGCGGTGCAGGGCGATGGGAGTAGGCAACTTAAATAGCTCAGGTACTTTATCACCAACAACATACAAATAGCATTAACAATCAAATAAGAAAAATACATTCCCATAAAACAGTTGCCTGGTTTTGTATTTGCATTTATTGTATTTCTTATTGTCATTGTATTCTTTATCTTACTGTGTTTTTTTGCTGTGGCAGATCTGAAGTACAATAATTTCATTCTCCTTTACCCTTGTGTACAGGGAATGACAAACAAACTTGAAAATGGTGGTTATTAGCATTTGGCAAGCAGAATGTGTTAAACATTCCATGTTTCCTGCTAATGATATGTCTCCAGTAATTAATCTTGTCTCTTTTGTTGACCCTACTAAGAAAGAAAGCTTTTGTGTTTTTAAACAGTTGTCTACTTGTGTCCTGCTGCCGCAGAGTCTGCCTAACTCTCTCGTAATTAGAAATAGATCCAATTTGATGTTTTGACTGACTTGCTTCAGTGCAAGTGACTGTTCTATAAAAGTTCTATAAAAATAAAACACTCACTTACACCAACACCTACCAGATACACACACAAGTATGGAGAAATAACTCCTTAAAATCATTTCACCACAAAATTTAATAACTGAATTTCCTCCAAAATAAGATGTTGATTTTCATGTAGTCACCAGACCTTTCATCAGGTAAAAGCATATTGAATCGTATGTCTGAAAATCTTTGCCTGAGATTTTGAAGCAAAATATTAAATTGGAAAATGCATCATTTTAGAAAAGTGTAATAAAATTTTTAAAAAGTGAGTATATGTGACAAAGTTGAAAAATTTGCCCTCACACTGGCTGTGGATTATTTCACTGCAAAATGGTTTCTACTTTTTTTGTATGATTTAAATATTTTCATGTGACTTTGCTGCATATCAAATGGGTTTCTGAAAGAACAGTCACATGAATAATAGAAGCACTTATGGGTTTTTTTGTTTGGCTAAAATGCCCTCATTGCAGAAAAGAATTAGTCATTAATGCTGGCAACTGTTCTGCTGTGATTAGCAATTCAATCTCTGAAATCTACTGCAGAGGCACAGTGCAAGGGTTCCCGGTACCTCACTCACAGTGGTTTCGTACTAATGTTTGTAAGGCAGCACCATCTCCATGATGAATTTCAAGCTGCTTTTAAAACTTTGCTGACATAACAGGGAATTTATTGATATTTTAAGAGAAGATCATTTCAATCCTTTTCCAGAGAGAACGTGCAGCTCTTGGGTAAGTTGTTTTGTTCTGGTTTTTGAATGGTTTTGAAATAACTTTCTAGAATGAGAAACTTTCCAGTCATGAGGATTCAATTAACTGTGTAGCTTGTGATGATGCATGTTAGAGTAATTCCTCTCTCTATTCAAAACCTTAAAGATTCAGAGAACTTTAATGTAATGAAAATATGTTTTTATTTCATGGTTTGGGCCCTAATATTAAGGATTTAAATTACTATGAATTAATTGATGTACTCCTTACTTAGATTGCTGTATGTCAGAATCATAGCAGAATTATCAGGGCTGAGTTAATTCCAGAAAATGGATATTGTTTGATGGCCTATAAAAATCACATACCTCTTAAATTTCTCAACAAGAAACAATACTCTGCAAACATCTTAGCCACATTATATATAGCTAGAGTGCCCGACATTTGCACATTACTGTGTGTTATGTCTTTTGTTGCACAAATAACACTTAAAAGCAATGAGCTAAAACAAAACTAGGTACTTTTATTTCTGCTTTCCAAACACCTTCCTATTTTAATCTATATATAGTTTGTACTCTGAAAAAGTCTTATTTATTTACACACACACCTACCTACACACACACACACACACACACACACACACACACACACACACACACACACACACACACACACACACACACACACACACACACACACACACACACACACACACACACACACACACACACACACACACACACACACACACACACACACACACACACACACACACCTACCTACCTGAGACTGTTTGCACAAAACTGTATTTTCCTGGCTTTGCTCTCCCAGCCTCTACAATTTCTCAGCCCCAGTGATTTCCACCTCCGTCTCAATTCACCAAGTTCACCCTTCTCTGAATTCACTGCCCTTTTTTTTCTTCAATCCATCTAACCTGGTGACTTTGTTGCCTCATGTTTTTGCTACCTTCAGTGGAAAAGTGACAGCTTTCTGAGTGCTTCCATGGATCTCTGTTCCTCGGCACACAATGGTCTTCTGAGTCCATATCTGACAATAACTCTAAAAATAGTCATCTTAAGAACAGAAAGCTGCAAGAGCACGTGGACTAGCAAGCAGGACTAGACCATAAAGAGCTCAACCTGCTTCACCATTGTATGAGATTATGACCCAATAAATATTCTTCTGATTCATAGTGTCCAGAAAACTACTAGTCTCAGGCTTGAATATCACCAACGTTTGAGTGCTCACTAAGTAAAAGGTAGATTTAACACTGGCTAGGCAAGATTTCCCAAATGTCAGAAATTTATGGCTGTTGAGGGTGGCGTCACTGAACTCAAGGACTGTGGCCTTTCTCCTTACCAGCTGGAGATAATTTAACTGCTTTTCCATCCTATCATCAGTGCTCCAAACTGTCTCCAATCTCTCCTCTCCATATGAACCCTTCCCTTGATCCAGCTTCTCTGATTGCATCCCAAGTCTTGCTCTGATCTCCTTGCTGCTTTGGATCACAGTCTTCATTCAGCCTTGACCTCCGATTTCTATATTTCTGTGTGATTCCCACATCCTTTGGCTCCTTGAGTTAAAAATAAGTTTGACATTAAAGAATGTGATCAATGACTCATTGGGATAGAAAACTCCCAAAAAAACCCAAAATGCACTATGAATGCATACCAGTCCAAACCAATGACCCTTTATGTTGCATTAATGCTGCCTGGTCCCAAGCAGAGAAAGACAGTATCAACGTGACTAGAGTGTCTGCATAGGCTGTTAGCATTTAATATGATGATAAATGGAGAAAAAAAATCTTCAGACTTCAAATTAACATTATACAATTTAGCTTTATTTACTTGATTGTCAAATATTGTTCCATTGTTCTTTAATGATAAAGCTCATCTTCAATCCTGAGGCAAATTGCAGCTGCCACCAATGAAATAGTTCCCCATTATTGTAGATCACTTGTTAAGCATGTTACAAATAAATGCATTATATTATTAGATTGGGCTTTTGTGCATTAACGTCCCTATCTGTTCCTTTTGTCTACTGGTAAATAGCTCAGATAAAATATTTACCTGTTGCAATGGGAGGAGAATGGTTTGTTAATGATTTATACTGGATTACAAGGAAGGTTGTGTAAAAGGAGGATAATGTGGACATAATTAAACATACACAGATAACATCACTACTCACTGATACAAGTCTTCCATCAATAAGTTAAAGATGAACGAGGATACACGTTTCTAAATCTGCTCAGTCCTATCACAGGTTTGCATGCAGCTGGTATGAATTTAGGAATCCATGTCACATGGACAAGCAAATAAATAGCAGAATCATTTAACAGACCAAAGGATACTTCATAAAGTTCTCATCTTATTAAATTAAACATCTTCACTATTTCAAATAAAATTCAAGATCAAACCTGATTATTTTATTTTAAACCATCTTATGAATAAACTTAGACTATTGTATTAATTCTAGTGTAAACCTAACCAACTAGTTCTCATCTCTGTACATTAATGAATCTGTAAGCATATTCACGATACTAAGAGATGAGAGAAGGATCTGCAGTTTAATAAGATCATGACTGACCAGCTACTGCATTGCCACTTTCCTTAAACCCTATATCCCTTGGCTTCCTTAATATACAAATTTTTTTCCATTTCCTGAAGCTAGAGGAGAAAAAAACCAGAAGACATGGATTAAGGGTGATGGGGGATGTTTAAAGGGAACATTAGAGGGGGCTTCTTCACACAGAGAGTGGTGTGAGTGTGGAATGACCTGCCAGATGAAGTGGTAAATGCGGGCTCACTTTTAACATTTAAGAAGAACTTGGACAGGTACATGGATAAGAGGGGTATGGAGGGATATAGTCCAGATGCAGGTCAGTGGGACTAGGCAGAAAAATGGTTTGGCACAGCCAAGAAGGACTGAAAGGCCTGTTTCTGTGCTGTAATGTTCTATGGTTCTATGGTACTTAGTCAAGCAACTAAGCCTCACAGACTCATAGGAAATTAATTCTAAAGATTCATAAGTTTTCAGATGAATATTATTCCTGAGTCTGTTCTAATGCTAAACTATCAGTTTGAGGCTGTGATACTTGATGCTAGATACCCCACCAGGTAAATAGAAACATAGAAAACCTACAGCACAAAACAGGCCCCTTGGCCCACAAAGCTGTGCCAAACATGTCCTTAACTTAGCAATTATCTAGGGTTACCCATAGCCCTCTATTTTTCTGAGCTTCACGTGCCTATCCAGGAGTCTCTTAAAACACCCTATCGTATCCGCCTCCACCACCGTCGCCGGCAGCCCATTCCATGCACTCACCACTCACTGAGTAAAAACTTACCCCTGACATCTCCTCTGTACCTACTCCCCAGCACCTTCAAACTATGCCCTGTCATGCTAGCCACTTCAGCCCTGGGAAAAAGCCTCTGACTATCCACACGAACAACACTTCTCATCATCTTATACACCTCTATCAGGTCACCTCTCATGCTCTGTCCTCTGTCGCTCCAAGGAGAAAAGGCCGAGTTCACTCAACCTATTCTCATAAGGCATGCTCCCCAATCCAGGCAACATCCTTGTAAATTTCCTCTGCACCCTTTCCATGATTTCCACATCCTTCCTTTAGTGAGGCAACCAGAACTGAGCACAGTACTCCAGGTGGAGTCTGACCAGGGTCCTATATAGCTGCAACATTACCTCTTGGCACTTAAACTCAATCCCACGATTAATGAAATTCAATGCACCGTATGCTTTCTTAACCGCAGAGTCAACCTGCACAGTAGCTTTGAGTGTCCTATGGACTCGGAGCCCAAGATCCCTCTGATCCTCCACACTGCCAAGAGTCTTACCATTGCGGTTGGGAGACTGTAGGTCTGACACGGTGGTCAGCAGCACAGGAGCGCCACAGGGAACCGTACTCTCTCCGGTCCTGTTCACCCTGTACACATCAGACTTCCAATATAACTCGGAGTCCTGCCATGTGCAGAAGTTCGCTGATGACACGGCCATAGTGGGGTGTGTCACGAATGGACAGGAGGAGGAGTATAGGAAACTGATACAGGACTTTGTGATATGGTGCAACTCAAACTACCTGCGTCTCAATGTCACCAAGACCAAGGAGATGGTGGTGGACTTTAGGAGATCTAGGCCTCATATGGAGCCAGTGATCATTAATGGAGAATGTGTGGAGCAGGTTAAGACCTACAAGTATCTGGGAGTACAGTTAGACGAGAAGCTAGACTGGACTGCCAACACAGATGCCTTGTGCAGGAAGGCACAGAGTCGACTGTACTTCCTTAGAAGGTTGGCGTCATTCAATGTCTGCAGTGAGATGCTGAAGATGTTCTATAGGTCAGTTGTTGAGAGCGCCCTCTTCTTTGTGGTGGCGTGTTGGGGAGGAAGCATTAAGAAGAAGGACGCCTCACGTCTTAATAAGCTGGTAAGGAAGGCGGGCTCTGTCGTGGGCAAAGTACTGGAGAGTTTAACATCGGTAGCTGAGCGAAGGGCGCTGAGTAGGCTACGGTCAATTATGGAAAACCCTGAACATCCTCTACATAGCACCATCCAGAGACAGAGAAGCAGTTTCAGCGACAGGTTACTGTCGATGCAATGCTCCTCAGACAGGATGAAGAGGTCAATACTCCCCAATGCCATTAGGCTTTACAATTCAACTGCCAGGACTTAAGAACTTTTTTAAAGCTATTATTAATGCTTTTTGAGTTAGTGATTTAGATGCATATCATATTATTACTGAGTTAAGTATTGTATGTAATGAGTTTTTGCTACAACAAGAGTATGGGACATTGGAAAAAAATGTTGAATTTCCCCATGGGGATGAATAAAGTATCTATCTATCTATCTATCTATTAATACTATATTCTGCCATCATAGTTGACCTACCAAAATGAACCACCTCACACTTATCTGGATTGAACTCCGTCTGCCACTTCTCAGCCCAGTTTTGCATCCCATCATTGACCTGCTGCAACCTCTGACAGCCTTCCACACTATCCACAACACCTCCAACCTTTGTGTCATCAGCAGACTTGCTAACCCATCCCTCCACTTCCTCATCCAAGTCATTGATAAAAATCACAAAGAGCAAGGGTCCCAGAACAGATCCCTGAGGCACACCACTGGTGACCAACCTCCATGCAGCATATGACCTGTCTACAACCACTCTGTGCCTTCTGTGGGCAAGCCAGTTCTGGATCCACAAAGCAGTGTCCCCTTGGATCCCATGCCTCCTTACTTTCTCAATAAGCCTTGCATGGGGTATCTTGTCAAATGCCTTGCTGAAATCCATATACACTACATCTACTGCTCTACCTTCATCCATATGTTTAGTTACATTTCAAAAAAATTCAATCAGGCTTATAGGGCACAACCTGCCTTTCACAAAGCCATGCTGACTATTCCTAATCATATTATGCCTCTCCAAATGTTCATAAATCCTGCCTCGCAGGATCTTCTCCATCAACTTAGCAACCACTGAAGTAAGACTCACTGGTCTATAATTTTCTGGGCTATAGGAATGTATAATTTCCTACTCCCTTTCATGAATAATTGAACAACATCCACAACCCTCCAATCCTCCGGAACCTCTCCCATCCCCATTGAGCCAGAGGCTCAGCAATCTCCTCCCTTGCCTCCCACAGTAGCCTGGGGTACATCTCGTCCAGTCCCGGTGACTTATCAAACTTACAGGGATGCATTATCCCTGTAAAACTTAGAATATTGCATCTTTCAGTAAGACAATCTCATTTTATGTACACCAAAGAATACGGGCTCAATCCATTCCCATTCTTCAAGGAATACATCTGACATCCCAGGAATCAACCTAATGAATTGTCTCAGTGGAGATCCATTTAGTTTCAAAAGTGAGACTAATAAATGACAATTCACCAAAATGATCAGCAGAGGAATGTAGCATGAACAAAGTTAGCATCTGCATGGTAATATAGCTCAGTGGATATAATTTAATCCATTCACACTTTGGCCTTGATAGTTGCCTAATGGGAGAAGACAAAGAATGCAACAAGGCCATGCAGAGCTCAATGCTTCTGATGGTTTCTTGACAACAAGAAAAACAGACAAAGTACTAGAAGCAGACAGAAGTTGAGATTAGATGTGTGCAGAGAGATAAAAAAACAGGTTATTGTTAACATCTGGGCAGTTGAGCCACAGGTAGGAGCAAATCTGGTGTCAGGAGTCCTCCAGCAGAGTTCCTTGGGAAATAACCCACAGTCCACAGGATCAACAAATAAAGCAGGAGAGTGTATCACCCATTCGGGCATTGAGGGAATGTAATGATCCATTAGGAAAAGAAAAGACTGACTCGCCCCTCAACCAGGGAAGAGAGCTTTAAGTACTTTGAACCTGAGAAAGACTTCATGTCAATTGTTGTTCTCTTAGAGTTGAGCACAGCATTTGATACAGTAGATCACAGCATTCTCATAAACCACCAATATGATATTGTGTTTGGTGTGCTGCAAGGATCAAGTCTTGGTGCATTGTTGTTCTCATTCAGAGTATTTCAAAACACAATGACTTACCACAGCTAGGCAGACAACACACACTGTACTTGTGTATCACACGAGATAACCCTAAGGCTCTAAACAATCTGGTCTGGTGTCTTACCAGCATTACAGAATTGATGAGTTCAAATCTCCTTAAATTAAATAAGGAAGAAAAGATTTGGGTTATTGGTAGCAATAAAAAAGTATGTATCTTAGAAATAAACTTGATCATCAGGCCTGAAGTAAAGATTGAGGAGTAATTATTGACTGTGAGCTAAATTTCGAATTACATATTAACCATATTACTAAGACTGTGTTCTTTCATTTAAGGAGCATTGCAAGAGTTCAATTTCTTACAACACCTCAAGATGCAGAAACATTGATACACTCTTGTTTTTAGCTGATTAGACTACCGTAATGCACTCTGCTCAGGACTGCACAAGATAGATATAAATCGGCTGCCACTTGTTCTAAATGCAGCAGCAAGAATCTTAACTAGAAAATTTGAGCAAATTTCACCAGTTTTGGCATTACTACACTGGCTGCCTGTGTGCTTTAGGATCAATTTTAAAATACTCTTATTGTATACAAGTCTCTGAACTCCTATAGCTCCTTTGAATATTTTGGAGTGTCTGCCTCCATACATTGCTAATCACAATCTTACATCCACAGAATTAGCTTAGTACAAGACATATCGGAACTGGTGATGCGGCCTTTTGCTCTTTTGTACCAAAAGTCTGGGATATTCTACCAAATGAAATGCCAGGCTAGCGGAACATTTCCAAACACTTCTAGAAACATACTTTTAAAAAAAAATTGGCCTACTTAACTCCTGTTGATGTTGATTACATTTATATAATCTGGTATATTTGATATAATGTTTGTCTTTATTTATGATTTTAAATTTTTATGAGTATATTGACTTGTTTTTACAAAATATGTAAAGCAATGTGAGCCTGCATCTTAATGCGTGAATGATGCAATGTAAATTTATAAATACAACTTGAACGTCCAGGAGAGACAGAAGAGATTCTGCAGATGCTGGAATTCAGGAGAAACACACAAAATGCTGGAGGAACAGTGGGTCGGGCAGCAGCTATGGAAGGAAATTACTGTGAACATCCTTCATCAGGACTGGAAAGGAAGGGGCAGAAGCCAGATTAATAAATGGGGGGGGGGGGTGCAGGGGAGGAGTACAAACCGGCAGATGAGAGAGGATGAAAGAGAATATATGACAAAGGGTAAGAGGGTCACGAGATTGAGAGAAAACAAGTGGGGGGGGGGGGAGGGAGAGCTTACCAGAGTTTTGTTGGCATGCAAATTCCTATTTGTCAAGTCTTAGCTTTGATACATCTGATGTAAGTGACCACATTTTGTAAACGCCATTGAGTATTACACAAATCACTCACCTTCACCCACACATGCCCAGGTATTTGTGATTCAATCACACCAACTTCCACCCTGCCACATATAACCCTCTGCACCCATTCTTAAGAAAGGAAACTTCTTAACATTCTAATAGTGATCAAATATGCAAAGCTATATAAATGGTTTGAAGTATTACCTACAATGGCTGCTGGAATTATATCATGTCATAAATGCTTTCCTGTTAAAAAATTACATAACATTTCATAAAACCCTTCCTCCACCATCAACTCTGCTCTCAAACGCATCTCTCCCATTTCACGCACATCTGCTCTCACCCCATCCTCCCGCCACCCCACTCGGGATAGGGTTCCCCTTGTCCTCACCTACCATCCCACCAGCCTCCAGGTCCAACAAATAATTCTCTGTAACCTACGCCACCTCCAATGGAATCCCACTACCAAGCACACTACCAACTTTCTCTCCCCCCCCCCTTTCTGCAGGGATCGCTCCCTATGTGACTCCCTTGTCCATTCGTTCCACCCCATCCCTTCCCACCGATCTCCCTCCTGGCACATCCTTCTAAGCGGAACAAGTGCTACGCCTGCCCTTCTGCTTCCTCCCTCACCACCATTCAGGGCCCCAGACAGTCCTTCCAAGTGAGGCGAAGCTTCACCTGTGAGTCTGCTGGTGTGATATACTGCATCCGGTGCGGCCTTCAATATATTGGTGAGACCCAACGCAGACTGGGAGACCATTTAGCCGAACACCTACGCTCTGTCCACCAGAGAAAGCAGGATCTCCCAGTGGCCACACATTTTAATTCCACGTCCCATTCCCATTCTGATATGTCTATCCATGGCCTCCTCTACTGTCAAGATGAGGCCACACTCAGGTTGGAGGAACAACACCTTATATACCGGCTGGGTAGCCTCCAACCTGATGGCATGAACATTGACTTCTCTAACTTCCATTAATGCCCCCTCCCCTTCTTACCCCATCCCTTATCTAACTATCTATCTATCTATTTATTTTCCCCTTTTTTTTCTTTTTCTCTTTCTGTCCCTCTCACAATCACTCCTTGCCTGCTCTCCATCTCCCTCTGGTGCTCCCCTCCCCCTTTCTTTCTCCCCAGGCCTCCTGTCTCATGATCCTTTCCCTTCTCCAGCACTGTATCCCTTTTGCCAATCAACTTTCCAGCACTTAGCTTTATCCCGCCCCCATCTTCTCT
The DNA here is from genome assembly GCF_048418815.1 of Hemitrygon akajei. Classification (NCBI taxonomy): domain Eukaryota; kingdom Metazoa; phylum Chordata; class Chondrichthyes; order Myliobatiformes; family Dasyatidae; genus Hemitrygon; species Hemitrygon akajei. The sequence continues at coordinate 46,987,753 of NC_133126.1, forward strand.
TATCATATTGGATTTTCCCCTCCCCCTTCCACTTTCAAATCTCTTACTATCTTTTCTTTCAGTTAGTCCTGACGAAGGGTCTCGGCCCGAAACGTTGACTGTTCTTCTTCTTATAGATACTGCCTGGCCTGCTGCGTTCCACCAGCATTTTGTGTGTGTTGCTTGATAACATTTCATGAGGTAGGTTTAATAATGGATTGAATTTAGCTCCTGTACACATGAGAAGAGCTCCATTGCTGTATTTCTAACCTGAACTCCCTTTAACATCCCACTGAGAGCTTAGACATGTTGAATTGAAAGTGCAGTCCCTGAAATTTACTTCCTGACTCCACAATTTTGCTGCACTATGAATTCCAGCCGTGGCAGACACACCCTTGCTCATGCATGAGCAAAAAAAAACAGGACTCAGCAATTCATTCCAAGTTTAAAGAGCAGGAAACTGGGAAATTAAACAGTGAAGGAACTACATTTTGATTCAGTGAAATAACCATTTCCCGAGTTAGAAAACTGATTTTTAGATGAATGGAATTACAGCCAAGTGTTGTACTCATATTCTACCCAAGAGCTTTGGTGAGATGCAAAGGAGCAGAGCAAATGGGCGCAGTACAACCAGGACATCCACTTGCGTGAGGAACCATGACAGTGTAAAGAGCCATCTGTAATTCACCATTAGAATGAACAAATTTGTTTTCAGAATTCCATTTTTACTGAATTCTAGACCAGTCTTACCTTTATTTGTAATTATTTATCTTAAAGGGCCCAAATGTGGGGAAATTCATTAATCAACAATGATCTATAGAAGTGTCTTAACACTTTGGGTGAGGTTTATAGTTAAAGATGTCCTGGAGTTACAGACAGTTAGTCAGAGCACTTGTAAATGCAGTGGAGGGAGAATCCGCTGCTCATTGGCAGGGAACACCCACCCCCACCATCACATTAACCCATGTAACAATTGCAACACTCTCAACATTGAGTAATAATATACTGTGTTGCTGTGGGTGACCTTCCTCTAGCATGTCGGACTTCAGTTAACAACAGCTCAATCTTTCTCTGAGCTCGTACTTTGACCTCAGATTAATCAGAGAAACAGAGTTAGAGAGAGATGCAGCACAGAAATAGGCCCTTCAGCCCAGAAAGTATATGTTGACCATTTGCACCGATCTTACATTAATTCAAACACAAAATGCTGGCAGAACTCAGCAGGCCAGACAGCATCGATGGGAGGAGGTAGTGACGACGTTTCGGGCGGAAACCCTTCATCGGGGTGAAGTAACATGGGATGGTCGAGGGGGGATAAGAAGTGGGGGGAGGGATAAAGTAGAGAGCGAGGAAGTGATAGGCTGAAGGGAAATGGGCCAGGGGGAAGGTGGAGAATTATGGGAAATAAAAGAGAAAGAAAGGTAGGGCTGGGGGGAGATAATAGTGAGGGGGGGAAAGAGAGAAAGAGAACCAGACTGAAATAATAGTTGGGGATGGGGGTACCCCCATCCCTATCTATTATTTTAGTCTGGTTCTCTTTCTCTCTCTTTTCTCTACCTCCTCCCATAGATGCTGTCTGGCCTGCTGAGTCCTGCCAGCATTTTGTGTTTTTTTTTATCCTCCCCATTTTTTGCTCAGCTCCTTTCAGATTCTACCACTTACATATACACTAATGACCACTTAACCAACAAGATGTTGGTGGGTGGGATAAACTGGAGTACCTGGAGAAACTCCCCATAAGCAGCACCCAAGGCCAGGATCGAACCCAGATCTCTGGTGCAACGAGGCAACAGCTCTGTTAGTTGCACCGCTGTGCCACCTAGTTCACCAATTTATTCTCTGTCAGCCAAAGCAGAATTACATGAAGGACATTCCTCTCATCTCCCATTTTTCTTTGAAACAGGGTGTTATGATCATTAAAATTCCATGGTGAAAATTAGCTAAACACAATTTGAGCTCTTGAACAGAAGAGATTCTGCTGGAAATCTGGAGCAACACACACAAAATGCTGGAGGAACTCAGCAGGCCAATCAGCATCTATGGAAATGAATAAACAGTTAATGTTTTGGGCTGAGGCCCTTCATCAGGACTGGAAAGGTCAGAATAAGAAAGTGGGAGGAGGGGACAGAGTCCAAGCTACTAGGTGATAGGGGATGGGGGAGGGGTGATGAAGTAAGAAGCTGGGAGGTGATAGGTGGAAAAGGTAAAGGGCTGAAGAAGGAGGAATGAGATAGGAGAGGAGAGTGGACCATGGGAGAAAGGGAACTAGAGGGAGCAACAGAGGCTGGTGATAAACAGCTGAGGAGAAGAGAACAGGTAAGGGAAGAGAGCCAGTGTGGGGAATTCAAGAAGGGAGAAGGGGGAAGGGGGATTGAATTACTGGACAATTGGACATTAGAGAAATTGATGTTCATGTCAGCAGTCTGGAGGCTAACCAGACAGAATATGAGGTGTTGCTCCTCTAACCCGAGCTCTCAAATCTGATTTTATGTGAGCTCTGCTGATATTCCATAATAATGTCACTTTGAAAATAAAATCTGATTGTGTTTGAGCAAAATAGGATTAGTGCAGTCTTATTTTAAATGGGCACCTAATGGTCAGCACAGACTTGGTGGGGCAAAGGGCCGATTTCCATGCTGCATGATAACTCAACTCCAAAATATTTTAATTATATATTTACCGAGATACAAGCACAGAATAGGCTCTTCCGGCCCTTTGAGCCATGCTGCCCAGTAATCAATCCCCCAATTTAATCACAGGACAATTTACCCGGAGAAAACCATGCAGTGATGGGAAGGACATACAGTACAACTCATTCCAGGCAGTGGTGGGAATTGAACCCAGGTCACCTGTACTCTAAAGCGTTGTGCTAACCACTGTGCTGCCCCAAAATCTGTATAATAATAATAATTAATAATAGAGTAGAACCAGAGGTCATCATCCTGAAAATAAGAAACAAGTTTTTCTGGAGAAACAAAAAATTAGGCAACATTGATATTGCAAAAGACGACAAGAGGTTTACAATTCTCTTCCAGAACTGTTGAGTACCACGCCCCTCTGTTTCTCCCCTCCTCCCACCACTTTCTTGTTTTTCTCCCATTCTGGCTATCCTCTTACCCCCTCTCTGCTTCTATCCCTCCCTTATGCCTTGCCCATCACTTCTATTTGGTTCCCCACCTCCTTCCCTATATTCATTCCATGGTCTAGTGTCCTTTTCTTAGATTCCTCTTCAGCTGTTTACTTCTACCTATCGTCACCCAGCTTCTCATATCATTCCCCTCTCTTACCATCTGGTCTTATCACCAGCCAGCTTGTACTTCTCCCTCCTCCCTCCAGCTCCTGCCTCCTTTCTTTCCAGTCTTGATGAAGGGTCTCAGCTCAAAACATCAACTTTATTCACCCCCCCCCCCCCCTTAGATGCTGCCTGACGTGGTGAGTTCCTCTGGCATTTTGTGTGTATTCCTGTGGGATGTTGTTCTCCAGCATCTGCAGAATATCATGCATCTCTGTTGATCATTAATCTGTCACGGCTATATTATGTTCAGCAAAGTTATTAAGGAATATGGAAAAAGACCAGGTATATAGGATGAGATCAATAATCAACCTTGCTCTCACTGAAGAGAATTGTTGTGCTAAATAGCCCAGCTACAATGTATGTCCCTGTGCTGATCTTGTAGTAACTTGCACGCCCCAGGATGAAGAAACAGAGCATTTTAAAGATTCAACTTACAACTGGAATGTTCTTTTGCTGCTGGTGCTGGCTTGTTTTGAGATGCTTTACGGCTCTTGGATTTAATTACTTTTCAAAACTCAAGCCTTATTTTAACAAATTCTTTGCCTTCCGTTTCGCAGGTGAACCAAAGGCAGAATTAATATGGCTGCAAAGCAGGAAAGTAAGCCGAAGAAATGGGCTCTTGTAAAGGAAAAGGTCACAGCGCCAGACATAGACAATACCGAGGCCAACCTGGAAAATGCTGAGCCCGAGCTCTGTATCCGTTTGCTTCAGACCCCAACTGTTATAAATTACTCAGGCCTGAAGAAGCGACTGGAGAACAGCAACAATGCCTGGATGTTACAATTCCTGGAGCTCGGTGGCCTTGATCTACTGCTGGAAGCACTGGACAGATTGTCCGGCAGAGGAGTGGCAAAGATAACCGATGCCCTCTTGCAGCTCACCTGTGTGAAGTGTGTACGGGCTGTGATGAACTCTTCAAAAGGCATCGACTACATTATAAATAATTCAGGCTATGTCCGAAAACTTTCCCAAGGTATGGAATAAACATTTCAATGGAGCTTTAATGTTTCAACTATTTTTGTGTCAGGTTTGTCCTTAACAACCAATACATCTCACAAGAAATGGAAACAAAATTAACATAAGTAATCAAGGATGTTCTGTAAAAAATCATTTTCAGGTTCATACAATGGATTATAAAATCTGCAGCTCAGTAAAAGCTATCCATAATTTTAAAAATCAATTTTGTTTACAGTTGACCAAAATTGAAATAAAAGTTAATGCATATTATATCACCCATAATTTATAGCCAATGGTAAAGCAATAGTTCTTTCCATCGTCCTCAAAGCACATTACCCAGAACGATCTAGCTATCTTTTACCCATGCCTTCTTTAATCAGTCTGACACCATGAACACAGGCCACCAAGATATCATCATCTGATTCTGCAGCCAATGACATTAAAGGATTCGAGGTCACCATACACCAGGAAGCAGGAGGCACAACCCTCAAATTAATTTTATAAATACGACCAAATTAAAGATCGAAACACATGCATGATTTAAAAGCTGAAATATCATGCACTTAAAATAAAATTCATTAAAATGCTTTAAGTATAAAAATTACAATGTGCATACATAAAATTAGATTTTTATAAGGGAAGACAGTTTGCTAAGTAGAGACATACTGAAACAATTATTTAATTTTTAGCTCTGCAAACTGAAATTGTAGTTTTGTTAAGCAAATACTTGCACAAATAATTCAGGATTCTGTTTTGTAACTAAAAGAATTAGCTTTTATTCCAGCTAAGAGGCTACTTCATTCTCCTTTGTACTGTGTACATCGAGGACTCTGCATCAGCAACATCCCCTCACATTTATTCAAAAACTACAGCTCTTTTGTTTATAATAATGATAAATATTGCTTTGCAAGAGAAAAATAAGTTTGCAAAGAACCACCCAATGAAAATGAAAAGGAATGCTCCTTTCATCAGGTAGCACAGACTGTACAATACATGGAACACACTGCCAGAGGTAGTGGTAGAGATGGAGACATTAGGGACATTTAAGAGACTCTTGCATAGGCACGTCGATGAAAGAAAAATGGAGGACTATGTGGGAGGGAATGGTTAGATTGATCTTGCAGTAACATCATGGGCTGAAGGGCCTGTACTGTGCTGTACTGTTTTATGATCTATGTTAACATGGCCACATATTTCAGAATGGAACCAGCATTAAATATGGAAACAATGCCTCTGAATTTAAAGCAGTTCCCTGAATCAGCAATTAGCAAACTAACATCAGCATTCTCTCCTAAGTAAAACCCCCAGTTCCAAGGCCCCACTAATTGTCAGCAGCTTCTGTTAATTGCACACATACCAGAGTCCCAAAACAGATGCTCTATCATGGGAAGAAAAAAATTCAAGGATATGCTCAAAGAGCTGGAGTCTGCAGTTCCTATATTGGCCTCGTGAGCCGCCTCACTATAGACAATGCTGGAACATCTGCAGTTCCTATATTGGCCTCGTGAGCCGCCTCACTATAGACAATGCTGGAACATCTGCAGCATTTTGGGGCAAAAAAAACTGCAAGGGAACCACAACCTTCTGGGTGAGGAAATTATTCCTGATCTTAATCCTTGTACTGAGGCAACACCAATTGTTTTCCATCAAGGGTAACAATCTCTGAATGACAAGGATGTAGTACTCACTGGCATGGATTTCCCATTCCAAATTCAGCTACAGATGGACCTAAACTAACTGGCATCTAGTGGAGTGAGACCTACTCTGAAGGATTCTCAGAGCCATTCATGAAGACAGATTTTTAAACCAACTTTATGAAACTCCTGCAGAATGACAAAAGCATGAATTTACAAAAGCTAAAATAGCTTTTATTTTAAATTCAGTTTCATTCAGTTATTTTACAGGAAGCACCACACAGAAAATTGTTTTTCAGGGCCAGAGAGGTTGTTCAGCAAAATAAATAGTCTTCATACTTTTTGGAAAAAAATCAGTACATCTTAAGCAAGAAGGCTGAGTATTTATAATGAGAATATTAGCAATATTTTCTGCTTTCCCTCTAAAAGACTTCACTGGCTCACCATGTGATGGAGAGGTTATCAGTGAGTAGCAATGCTTGAATTTTTCTGCATTTAATGCATGTGAAGACTTAGAGGTTTCTGTCTGTTTTATGATGCAGCAATGGCAAAAGGTGACAGTTTTGTTGTTATTAGACCACAAAGTCTGGGCTATTCAATTCTGATCAAATTTAGTTTAATGGTTAGTATGAGATTTGTATTTAAGATGTTGCAAAAAAAAAGCAAGAACAAGCATATTTGTAACTACAAGGTTTTGCTGTCTCAGGTAAAATTTTGCTTTCATCTAAAATAACAATCCTAAAAATGTTGATTCGCAGCTTTGGATACAGCTAACATCACAGTAAAGAAACAAGTCTTCGAGCTGTTAGCAGCACTATCTATCTACTCCCCAGAAGGCCACAGCCTGGCTTTAGATGCATTGGAAAACTACAAGGCAAGTGTAAATCCACTGTTCAAAATAGATTTGCTTGTTTGATGAAATGTGCACGCTATCAATCACTGCATTTTCACATGACAATCCTGCTGAAGCACCGGACTTCCTTTGACAAGATCGAAAACAACATTTTATATTCCTAGGACCAAGACCCACAAGACTCACAGAGAGAAAAAAAGAATCACAGTTAAATACATAGATTACTGCTCAGATAAAGATACAATACCATCTGGTTCCATTGTTCACTTGTGCAAGGGGTGTAAGATTTTGCAGCTAAATCATAAAATACTGAAGTTTAGCAGATTAGGCCGTATCTGTGTGGTGAGAAATAGGTCAATCATCTTCATCTTTTCAATCAAATGAAAAGTGAAGAATAGGGGAAAAAGTTTTAAGTTAAATAGGAAGGGGACAAAGGGATTCTCTGTGAAAGGCTGGAGAGCAGATTGTTCTGGTGACACCATTACTTTCTGTGGCATCTGGTTACTCATAGCCGCCCTGTCCAAAAGTGTGTAACTAGAGGGAGGTACATAGTGACCATCAGAGAGCAATAAAAACAACCTGTGCTGGGTCTATGAGATACACAATACAGTAGCTACTGAAAATCTTGAACAAAAGAGAATGATGGAAAGACCTTATTGATTTGAGACTGGCCTGTTCTGACACAATATGAGCTAGATAGAGTCAATGCAAACAGCCTTTTTCCTGGAGTTAGGGAATTAAGAACTAGAGGTTAAGGAGGAGGAGATTTAATAGGAACCTGATGGACAATTTTAACCCCCACCCCACCTCCACACACACAGAGGGTGATCTACATATGCATTTTGATTGCAACATTGACATGATGCATTCAGAAAGCTGAAACGGGAGGGGTGGGACGATATGTCAGGTGAAGGTGCCGGAAATTATGGAGAACAATCTATAGAGCAAGAAGATTGGTAAGGTGGAAAATGAGAGCATGGGAAACTCTAAACACAGGATGAGAAAGAGGAAATATGGCAGAGTATTCTGTCAGTTATGGGAGAGGAGAGGCCATTGCCAAGGAAAAAGGATGGTATCTCAGAGATGATGCATATAATCATCAGCGCAAATGCAACAGAGCTACAGAATCTGGGTAAATGGAGTGGAGGCCTTAGAAGATGCAATATGGAGGAGGAGTCATCAAGCTAACAGTAAGAGCCTGGATTGGTTATTTATCACTAACCTTATTTTTGGTAATGGAGGTAGACATGTCAAGAAAGAGAAGGCAGAAGACAGACATGGGACATATGAAGCCCTTGAAGGCAATAAAGAAAGTGAGAATTCTGAATGAGTGCAGGAACTGATTAAGTGTCTGTGTACTGAAATGAAAGCTCTGTCATCATCCAAGAGTGGAAAGGTAGTGCAGTGTGTTTAGACATCCATAATGAGAAATTATCTGTTAGGACCAGCAAATCCTGAAACTGGCTCAGGGCAATAGAAGTGTCACATGGCAGAGAGCAAAGGAAGGGAAAAAAAAACATAAAATAGGAAGAAACAAGTCCAATGGGGCAAGAATATTACAAACATGTTGGTGAGACTACATTTGAAATATTGTGTTCAGTTTTAGTCACCATACTATCAGGTTTAAGAGGGAAAGAGCACAGAAAAGATTTCAGAGGATGTTGCCAGGACTTAAGGGACTGAGTTAGAGAGAAAGGTTGAGCCGGCTATGACTTTATTCATTGGAGCACAGGAGAATGAGGGGTTATCGTGTTGAATTGTACAAATCACGGGGGGAGCATAGGTAGCTTTTTTTTTCCCTAGAGTTGGCAAATCAAGAACTAGAGGACATAGACTTAAGGTAAGAGGGAAGATATAATAGGAGCTTGAGTCTTCCATCCGGATGGTGATCTGTATATGTACTGAGGGGCCAGAGGGAGTGATTGAAGCAGGTACATTAACATAAATGTTTTGGAAATCTTTATTTTCTACAATCTCTAAAGCTTTGAAAATTAATTTACAACCTAATAGACTAACTGTTCTATTTGGAATAGTCCCACATCATATTCAGGGTATTTCATCTTCAGATCAACATGTAATTGCATTTGTTACATTGTTGGCAAGAAGGGCTATTTTATTAAAATGGAAAGATATCACTTCCGCTACATTAATTGAATGGTTTTCTCAAGTAATGTTATGTCTCAGCTTGGAAAAAATTAGAAGTAGAACTTTGAACCTCAATTTGATTTTGAGAGAAGATGGGGTTCTTTTGCCAAATATTACCATTTAATTTGAATTATTCTATATGGTTTCCTTCCAATTTTATTATCTTTTGTTTTTTTAAATGTGAATTGGTGGTTGATGACTTTTTTCTATATATCTAGATGATGGTTAAACGTATTGCTTCCGGGGGTTGATTCCTAATGGGGTTTTTTTTTAGTTAGATGGGGTTCTTTTTTTTCCCCTTCTTTTTTCAAATTTTTTTTTAAAAAGAACATAAATGTGCAGTGACTATCTGGGAGACAAAGACCTAATGTTTAGTGGTGGGATCATACTCCAGAGGGAAGTAGGAGAAGGCATCTTGACATTCAAATTCTTTGAGGTAGAGTCCAGTTCACCAAAACACAGCAGCTTTACCATTGTCACCAGGTTTGATGAAAATAGTGAGATTAGTCATTAGTGACAGAGGGCTACAAGTACAAATAGGAGTTGGTTAAAGCAAGTAAGGGCAAGGCAAACATTAAGAAAGTGAATATAGTAAAGAAGTTGGAAAATTTTGGAAGATTTTGTCCTTTTAATATCAGAACAAAAGCTCAGTGGGACTACCAATTGAGTACTGTGACTTTAATGAATTAAAAGCAAGGTGCCAATTTTAAAACAAGATTGTTTGGCAGTTAACAACATCAAAAGGTTATATGTAATGATCCCAATATTAGATTCAAAGGCTCAGAAGTTAACAGATTTACTGGATTTCTTCAACTATTATACCCTAAATAGTATAATTTAGGGTATACTATAAATATAGTATATTTATATAGGGTATATATAATGCCTATATATTATATATAATACCAATTATTATTATTATATAATTATAATGCCTAAATTATAGGCATTATTTATGACAAATAAATAATTTGTCATGCCTAAACTGTCTTAATTCTTCTTTCCAATAAGCTCACAGGTTATCATACAGTAAGTTATTCTTTCATGAGCTTACAAACATAGCATAGACTTGTAGCTTAGTTACGCATCCAAAGTGGTTACAGAGGAACAGTACACACCCAATAAAGTTAAACCAGATGTATCTTCCCTTTATAATTCTACCTCTTTAAATATATCTTCCTGTGCATTCAATGGAAGTTTCAATTCCACAATTTAAATCCTTCATTCATAAACTGCATCCATTCACACTGTATAGCGTAATATTGTTGCATATTCATAGTATGAAATGTAAAATGGAAGAGGGGATCTTAAATTGTTTTGATAAATATGTTCTAAAAAAACTGAAACATTGTTCTGTATAAATATTCTATTTTTACCAATTCAAATAATTGATTACGCAAACTATTATAGTATTAACTTACGGACTGCAATCTCTCTTCTGCTTCAACTCATCTAATCCTATTTACATTTGTTCAAGGAGACAAGCTAATGAACACATCTTTACCTCTCTCACCTAGACAGCACCCCACCACACGGGTCATTAAGTCTCTGGTGGTTTCCACCTACCAGAAAAGCCCTTCCTTACCTCCATCTCTCCCCTTTGCCTGCAGTTTGTTTGATTTCTAACTTTTTAGTTCAGATGCAAGGCCTTCAAGCAAACAAACTTAGATTCTTGTTTCATACTTTCTGTCTAATCTACTATTTTGAGCACTTTACAATTCAAATTCATAATACACTATTACACTAGAAATAGTACAATAATACTAGAAAAGCAACTTTCCCCAAAATGGACAGATGTTTAATGTCATAGCCTGGAAACAAGCCATTCAGCCCAACTGATCCATGCAAGATGCCCCGTCGAAGCTGGTCCCATTTGCCAGCATTTGGCTCATAAGCTTCTAAACATTTCCAATCCATGTACCTGTCCAACAGACTTTTTTAAAAAAATTACTGTACCTTCCTCAAGCACTTCCTCTGGCAGCTCATTCCATATACGGTAGATATCACCCCTGCGTATAAAACTGGTGTCTCTCAAGTTCTTGTTCAATCTTTCCCCTCTGAGCTTAAACTTGTGCTTTCCAGTCTTGGTTGACCAACCCTGGGAAAAAGATGAAGTGCATTCACCCTGTCTATAGCCCTCAGGACTTTTCAGACATCTGTAAGATCACCTCTCACTCTTCTACATACCGTGAAATATAGACCTAGCCTTTCCATGATCCCCCTGTAACCTAGTCCATCAGGTCCTGGAAACGTTTTTTAATTCAATGAAAGTTCTGAATTCATATTTGTTAAATTCAAAGGAGTTTCTTCCAAGTAAATTTGTCTTTACCAGATACTGTGCCTAGTACTCAAGAGTTCCCTGGATAGGTTTCATATCTCAAGAGTTGCCACTCAGAAAAAAATTGCTTACTGAAAAACTATGTCCTTTTACAGTAACCTCAAAAGAGCCAATTGGTAATCTTCCTCATTCCCACAATAAACAGTGCATTCAAATCATTCATTTCCCTCCTTTATATTCACAGTCATCACCATGGCCTTGTGATCTCATGTGGTCAAGTTATTCCCAAAGCTGTGACAGAAGAAAAGGACTGACACAATTACTTAGGTTAGGGAATTTAAGACACCAGCAGTTTATGCTTTGGCTTTACATTTGCTCTACTATTTCTGTTGCTTGGCCTAAAATCCATTCTTCCATTTACTTCTTGCATAACTGCTCCTTCAGTCGATCCATATAGAGCACAAATGTATACGTTCCTTCTGTGAAACCATTCCCCATTCCATGATCATCCCAGAAGACAAAGACAAGCTCTTACCCCCAGAACAATTGTTTCTTTCTCACCATTTTCACACTTTGACAACAAACACAAGGACCTCTTTAAATTTAACTTACATGGAATTCAGCCATCTCTGTTGCTTCCAACTATCCCAAGTCAAACTTCCCTTCCAGTGCACAATCCTGTATCCACATCTTTCTTTCGTAGAACAGCATAGCACAAGAACAGGCCATCCAGTCTCCAATGTTGTGTCAAACTAATTAAACTAGTAATTAAATGTACAATAACACTAACCTCTTCTGCATGCAAAATCTCCATATCTTTCCATTCTCTGTCAATTTAAAGCCTCTTGAATGCTTCCATCGTTATTTCCAACATTACTGGCAAAACAATCCAGGCATCCAACACAAAAAATCTTGTCCTGCATAGCTCCTTTGAATTTACCCCCTCTTACCTTAAATACCCTGTAATATTAGATATTTTGACCCTGAGAAAAATTTACCTACTGTCTTCCCTATCTGCCTCGCATATCTTATAGACTCTCAGGTCTCATTGCAGCTTTCACCAGAGAAAGCCACACATGTAATCCCCCTTGATCTAGGCAGCATCTTCTGAACCCTCTCTATAGCTTCCGCATCTTTCCTATAAAAGGGCAACCAGAAATGAATGCAACACATCAGATGTAGCCTAAAAAGAGTTTTATAAAACGGCAACTTTCTGATTCTTGAACTCAATTCTCAACTAATAAAGGTAAGTATGCCAAATGCTTTCTTTATCATCCTATTACCCAGTGCATTCACTTTAGAGGGGCTATGGGCATGGTCCTCCAAATACCTCTATACACCAATACTGCTATTAATCTGTACTAGCTCTTTATATTTGGTCTCCCAAAGAGCAACACCTCACATTGGGCAGAATTAAATTCTAACTGTCATTTCTCTGCCTACATCAGCAATTGATCTATACGTCATTGGGTTCTTTGTCAATCTTCAACACTATCACAACACCACCATCTTTGTACTGTCTGGAAACTTACCATCTACATTTTCACCCACATCATTGTTATACTGTATCACTAACAGCAGAGATCCCAGTACAGATCCTTCCACTACACTAGTAGCTACTGACTTCCAGCCAGAGTAAGTTACATCAACCACTGTCCTCTCTCTTCTATGCCCAAACTCTATGTAGAAATTTGTAAGTGCCTTTGGTGACATACCAAATCTCCTCAAACTCTATTAGCTAGTTTACCTTCATATTTCAACTTTTCTCCCTTTATTGCATTTTTAGCTGCCTTCTATTTTTTTTTAAAGCTTCCCAAATCCTCTTGCTTCCTACTGGTTTTGCTATATTATATGCTATTTTTTGTATTTTATTCTGTCTTTGACTTTCCTTTGTGAACCACAGTTATGTTATTCTTCCTATAGAAGACTTCGTCTTTGGGGTGAAATGCTTGTTTGTCTACTGAATTATTCCCAGTAATCCTAATCCTCAGATTATCAGTGGTTATTATCTGGTTTCTTTATAATACTCAAGGGCTCCATTTGATTTTACTTCCTAAACTTGCATGCATATTACTTTTCTTCTTGACAACTTACACAAGCTCTCTCAACATCCAAGTCCCCATATCTTACCAAACTTATGCTTCCTTAGTATTGGAATGTACCCATCTTGTACCCTGTACAATTGGTCTGTAAATATCCTCCATTTGCTCCAGAACAGCTGTTCCCAATTAACTCGGGCTAAATTAATAAGACATGACCCCAGTTTCCTCCCTCATGCTCTATTGAGCTTACTTTGACCACATGGTCAATCCCCACTACTCAGGACATCATTTCTATTAAATCACTGAAAATCAACTTCCCTTCCCTCCTTCCTTGCAATGGTAAATAGCTCCCACTTATCACATATTATTCTAATAGTTTCCCAAGAATTAATAGCAAACAGTAAACTTAATGGATTTTCCTTTTTTTTTCTTGCTAGACTGTGAAAAGACAGCACTATCGATTCAGTGTAATAATGAATGAACTCCAGACTACCGATAACATTCCATATATGACAATACTGCTGAGCGTCATCAATGCCATTATTTTAGGATGTGAGGAACTGATACCTCGTACACAACTGCGGAATGAATTCATAGGTAAATATTCCTTATTTAATTCAATTGCAGACAATCCAGCCCACTCTTTGCTTTGGGATTAACCGAATTTTAGACAGCCAGTGCAATAACATGTATATATAATATTTTCCTTAAATATAAAGACCACTAGTGCTCTTCAGTAAGGCTACTTCCAGACATTGGCTAGAAAACCTTCGGTGAAATATATTAAGAAATACCTGTCACTGTAAAGGATTCCATCTTTTGTTTTAATAGACATTCAATAATTCCACACACCACAACTGTGTCCTGATTAAGTAGCTCAGTAGCTGCTGAAGGATGTCAACAGGTTATTGGAAAAGGTTATTAATCCTACAAATGGCACTTTTAATTGTCTCAGTGTCTATGAACTCTTAAAAAGCAAACACTTCAAACACTATCAACTTCTGCTTAGATTTAACACAATCACTTTTTTATGTTTCTAAGACTGTAAGATATCCATTTTGCTCATTTTTGTGCGAGGAGGAGGGATTTGGGGGTTGATGACCACGCTGTTCTTTTCCTTCTTAGTTTTGAGGCTATGTGGACAAGAATTTCAGAGTTGTATACTTCGATAATAAATGAACCTTTGAACTTTTCAAAATATTGTTCTACCTAACGCTGATTATACATAACATATTTGGCAAAGAATATAACTTCTGAGTGCATGGGACTTACAAATAAATCTAGTTGCTATATTCATGTGTATTTTTGTATTGGGTTCTCAATACATTTTTCTGTGCAGTTGTCACTTAAGTCAAGCAGCTGTCTTGGATTAAGCAATTATGCCCCACATAGTTTTCATTAGTATTCTGATCAAGTTGCTTAAGAACTTCAGCAATTCCATGCTGATTCATGCTCTTTTATTGGCCATTCTCCTTAAAGTGGCTCATTGTTAGTTCAATATGTTGTATTTCAAACCAGTAAAATATACATCAAAACTATTCCTTAACATTATGATAGGGGAAAGATGAATCAACAAAATTCCATATAATGTGAATTTCATTATGGCTCCCTCAAATGCATTTATATCAGAGAAACTATGCCACTTTAAGTGTTTTAAAATACAAACACTTGTACAAATAATTGTTACCTGCTAAACTTCAACAATGGTTTGTCTGATATATGCACATTATGTTGGAGATAGCTTGTGCACCAAGAAACCATGTTTATTTCAAAACAGGACAAAATGAATATTTGATGCATCCAAAGTCCTAGCTGTCTGCTTTAATAGTTTAAAGCAAAAATTACCTTGAGGCCACTGTTCCTGTTACTTTTAAATTTATTTCACAGAAGCATTAGATTAAATAATAGTCTTATATTAACTGTACCATTCCATTTACTGCATACCAACTGATGTTATTAAACTATTGTTTTTAAGGTCTCCACCTGCTGGATATACTGCCATCATTAAGGTATGGATTATTCACACAGATTAGATATATTTAACATAATGTTTCCTATGTTTTTCCTCAAATTCATTGAAAGTTTTATATTCTGACTTTTTAAATCTTTAATTAATAAGTCTAAATATGAAAGTATTTAACTCTCACATACTTAAGTGCTCTGCTTAAGCCATATAAAGACACCTCCTGATTCAGTTGAACTGGTACTTTGTTCAAGAGAAATGCACAAATATAAACTGTATCATGATGTATTCGTTAAGGGATCGAGATGATGAAGATTTATTAGTCCAATGTTTAACCTTTGAAGATGGTAAAGCAGATGATGATGAAGAGTTAATGAAGATCTCCGATGGCATTGATATGAATAGTCATCAAGAAGTTTTTGTAACATTGTTTAACAAAGTAAGTGCATGGTTTTCTTTGGCTACTATAGCAGAGTTTGAAGTGTTTCAATACTACAATTTCAGTTTAAGGCAATTAAGGCAAGTGAGTCTGATATTCTACAGTGCATTGTGATTGGTAGCATTCATGTTTTTCAGTGATTTTAGTTTGTTTAATTGTCTTGAGGTATAATAACAATTTAAAGATATTGACCTTTTAATGTCGCCCTTCATTCTAAACAAAGGAGATTCAGAATAATTTTTCTGTTGAGACGATCATGGTGATTTACTTCAATGGTTCCAATGAGAGTTAAAGTTACAAGCTTGAAACTTGGATTATACCAACCTTTTCATCAGTTAAAACATAGTTCAGTCTAATACAATAGCCAATAGAACCTTAGACAAAATTACGTAATATCCAGTTTGAATGGCCTCAGAGTGATTCAGGTGCAGAAATCAATGGGACCCACGTGTTATTCAATGTAATTTTGATCCATGTTGTGTGTTCCCTGAAACTTTATTGCACTGTGTTTAATGAAAGGTGTCAGTGCTCACAAAGTCACACTCATGGTATCAGTGCAGGAGCAACTCAGCTTTGGTTGTCATAAGGAAACAACGAATCTGTCCTCAAAAACTTTGCAAGTACTGCTCCATTGAGACTGGTGCAATCATGGGGACAAGGAAATTCAGTGTGCTAACAACAAGAAGAGCCTGGTATGTAGTGGCTCCCACAACCTCGTACAGGAGTTCCAATGCTGCACAATGCAACAATGCTAAAAGAAATTTCATGCTGTGTTAAGGTGATCTGCACATCTACAGGAGGAAATCCTTGCTTAAAATGTTCTTTAATGCTAAAGTCTGAGTTCTTCAAAAAAGATGCCACTCATCATAGAGTCATAGAAAATTATAACACTGAAACAGGCCCTTTGGCCCATCTAGTCTGCTGAACGATTTAAACTGCCTTTTTCCATTGACAGTTTAATCCTATCAGGGAAACACAGAAATGGTTTAGCAAGCCATTAAAGCAAAGCTGAAGTAAATCGTTGCAGGGAAGGTCAGATTTACAACCAAAACCCCTTACGTGAATCACTTACTAAAATGCTTTTTTTCTTTTAGCCAGATATTAATGTTTCTAATCATGGTTATGGAGGCATATACCCCAATCTTCATGGCTTCAGTTATTACATCCTTGTTGATTCCGCTGCTCTTCTGGTATTGTCAAGCAGACCTCAAGCTCTACGTCTCCTTGTCGCTCTTCCTCTGGTGCAGGCTTTGGTCCATTACATTGTTCAGAATGGGAGGCTTCTGTTGTGGGGTGCCCCTAGACCAGTGAAGACAACAACATCTTTCCTTAAGATGACCAATACTGCTTGCTGTTACCATTCTAAAACATGCATTTAGAGCCCTGCCTATACATTTTTCTTCACTAAGTAGGGTGTGGTGCATGTGGAGATTCTGTGGGAGTAAGTTCTTCACTGATGGGTACGTTTTAGCCTCCTGCCCTGAGATCCATTCAGATTCATCCTAAGAGGCCAGCCACTGATGATAAGACAGTTCCAGTAATAGTTTGCTGTTGAGAGTGTCACCACCAAGGCAGATCATAGATTGAGCAACTTCACAGCCCAAACACTGGAGAAAATATTTCTGCTAGCTGAACATGTTCAATAGATTTTGGAAGATATCTGACCTTCCTACTGTTACTTCTGATGCTGTCCAATCAGGTGTCCCAATATTGGCAGTGTTCCTCTCTACATCAAAACAAAGCTACCAGCTAGCACACTATGTCCTAGTTCGACTAAGGCCATTCTGTCACAGCCATACAAAAGACCAGTTATTCAAGACATTTAAGAGAGAAAATTATCTTGAAGTATTAGTAGCTTTATTAGAGAAGAGGGTAGGTTTGCTAGGCCAAATGAGTTGAAATGATGGGGTTATGCATTTAAATTTCTTTGATTTGAGTTACCTGACTTTTTATTTTCCTTTTTGCTTGCTCCCTAGGTGAGTAGCTCACCAGCCTCTACACAACTGCTGTCAATTCTTCAAGGCCTTCTGCAGCTGGACCCATCCAACAGCAGCAGTCCTCTGATCTGGGAAGCCCTGGAAATTTTGGTGAACAGGGCCGTCCTGATTGCCTATAACAGTAAGCAATTATTTCCCCCAACTATATTGAAACATATTATTCTCCAATATCCGTACAGCTCAGTAACTGCAGGTAAAAGCTGAACTAAATGTTACTGTTGCTTATTGTGCTGATTGCTACAGTTATTCACTCTTCTCCAAATTTGGCAAGGAAATAAGGGCAGTTCCTTCAAACTGCCAACAATTTCCTGTGGAAATCTTGCAATTGTGTTAGTTCTTCACAGACATCAGCTACTGTCTGACAGTGGAGATCCCCTGGAGGCCAGTGTGAAAACAGAATGTGCTTTTGTTTCATTTTTAATGCTTAAATTAGTAATTGATTGAATAGATTTAAAGTTTATTTGATTATTCCTGAAGATCAGAAACAAGTGCTGTCATTAGTTTTGATAGCCAGTTAAAGCCCTCTTTCCACCCCACCCCTGTTTTACACTGAAGACCAGTTTAATGCAGAAACTGTTGTAGGCGATGCCACAGGTCATTATCAATCTTTCCCCACCCACCATTCCACGAGCCTCACCCCTTTAATTCCAAAACTCCCTGCAGGTATGGATTGGGAAACTGCACCTGGTCAATCAGGACCATCCCAAGAGATGAGCCAATAGAGGGGATGGTTAATTTATTATCTTCATAATAAGTTGGATCATCCTGATCCGGTCACCGCGGCCAGAATTGGGTCCTCCTCCTCTCCTTACCTGCACTGGACACTGGGGCCTCTCTCACCAGCCCTCTACTCCCTGGAGTGTCTGGATGGCAACTACACTGGTATCAATGATGACCTTTGATAGTTGGGGAATTCACAGCGATGTAAAAGTTATTAAAAGCAAAGTGAATAATTTAAAGGAATCTACCAAGTCTAGGCACCATGGTGAAGTGATATGCATATAAGTTGAGAGTTTCATCTTCTGAGTTGGTCCAGAAGCCTGGAATTTCCACACGTGCCTAAGTCCCAGACTGATTCATTCTCTGCTCAAGAAACGAAGGAAACAGGAAACAGGAAATTCTGGATCAGTTAGCCTAACATGGGTTATTGTGAAAATACTGGAGTCTAAAATGAAGCTAATATCAGGAAGTTTAGAAAATCATGAGACAAACAAGCAGAGTCAACAGAAAAGGGAAACTGTTTAACGAAGTTATTAGAGTTTATTGACATTAGAGCAAACTGGTTGATAAATGGAAACCAGCAGATGTAGTGTATTTGAGTGCTCAGAAGACATTTGATAAAGTACTGTACCTCACAAAGAAAATTACTGCACAAGTGTACATGTTGTGGGTAATATAATGGCATGCATATATCATCATTATGTTCCGTGTCATATGACGTGGGTGATCATGGTCTTATTGATGACTATGATTTTCCTTGGCAAGTTTTTCTACAAAACTGGTTTGCCATTGCCTTTACCAGACAGGTGTCCACAGCCTTTATCAATATTCTTCAGGGATTGTCTACTTGGCATCAGTAGTCACATAAACGGGGTTTGTGATATGCACCAGCTGCTGTTACAAACACCCACCACTTGCTCCCATCGCTTCATGTGACCCAGATTGGGGGATAAGCAGCTGCTACACCTTGCCTAAGAGTGACTTGCAGGCTTGTGGAGGGAAAGGGTATCTTACACTTTTAGTGGAACATGCAGGATCTCCACCCCACCACCCCAATGGATATAGGATTGGCATTAAACAGAAAATGATAAATGGATCATTTTCAGATTTTCAGAATTTGTGATTAGTAACTACTGAACACTGTAGGGTTTAGTGATGACACCTCAACTACCGTAGATTCCGGACTACAGAGCGCACCTGATTAAAAGCCGCTGGCTCTAATTTTAGAAATAAAATCAATTTTTTAATTGTAAAGGCCGCACCGCTACTTTTAAATATACATACGTATCGGTAACACAAATTACGTTGCATATACTTTTTCACTGAACAGCACGAACAACATTCCAATATCTCCTAGCGACTGGTAAAAATATATATACGGCAGCCTACCAGGAAAAGTTATTGATCGCCTTTAACTTAAAAGCAGCGTTTTCGCTCGGGTCTGACGCGCTTGCGTAACGCGATCGGGTCTAATCGGGTCTGACGAGCTTGCGTAACGCGATCGGGTCTAATCGGGTCTGACGCGCTTGCGTAACGCGATCGGGTCTAATCGGGTCTGACGCTTGCGTAACGCGATCGGGTCTAATCGGGTCTGACGAGCTTGCGTAACGCGATCGGGTCTAATCGGGTCTGACGCGCTTGCGTAACGCGATCGGGTCTAATCGGGTCTGACGCGCTCGGGTCTTGCTTTTCTTCGAGTATTTTCCATGTTGATGAGGGTGAGTACAAATGACTGATTTACAATAATTTAATTGTGAAAGTGCGCTTGATTTATCGTACAATTTCATTGGACCTCTGTGAACCACTCATCAATTTTATTGGTCTACTGTTACGAGGCAAAATGTTTACGAGGCGGCATGAAAAAAAACCATGTATTAGCCGCTCTGGATTAAAGGCCGCAGAGTTCAAAGCTGTTCAAAATGTGGGAAAAAAGTAGCGGCTTATAATCCGGAATCTACGGTATATTAATGATCTGATGAAAGAACTGACCAACTAGAACCAATTTTACTAATGATACAAAAATGGGTGTGAGTTAACAAATTGTGTATAGATAGCTTAAGTAAGAGCATAAGGAGTTTACAGATAAAGTATAATGCAGGAAAATGTGAGATTATCCACTTTGAGAAGGAGAAAAAAACGAAAAATCAGCTTCTTATTTAAATCGAGTAGAAGGATGTGTTGAGGTACAAAGTGATCTGGGGTCATGGTACACAAAATTCCAAAAGTTAACATGCTGCTGCAAGTATTTGGAAAGGCTGATGGCTTTTATTTCAAGGAGCATGGAATATAAAAATAGGGATATTTTAATTAAAACATTTACAGAGCAATGGTGAGATTGCATCTGGAGTACAAATAGTTTTGGTTTTCATATTTAAAGAACAGCTTACATTGGAGACAGTGGAGGGAAGAATTACTGTGTTGATATTTGATGAACTATTGAGCAGTCTGTATCCATACTGCTTGGAGTTTGAGGAAAAAAAAGTGATCATTTTGAAATGCACACGATTTTCTGTATTTTCCCCTTAGTGGAAATATTAAGACATAGGGGAAATAACTTCAGAAGGGTTTGTCCATTTAAGATAGATACTGAGAAGTTTCTTCTCTCAGAGAATCATGAATCCATGGAATTCTCGACTCCAGATAGCTGTAGAGTTGGTGTCTTTCAAAGTAATCAAGACAGGTTGAAAGACATTTGAACTACAAGAGGGGTTAATTGGTATGTGGGGAGAGTGTATGATTGTGGTGTTGGGTCAATCATGATCTTATTGAAAGGTATAACAGGCTTGATGGGTCAATTGACCTACTGCTGCTCATGACGGAAGGGTAAATGTAGTATCTGGTTTGTACATTCAGACCAGGAAGGTTTCTACCATTGCTTTTTGGTCAACTTATTTAATGGATCGATGTAAGAAGTAGGAATTGAAGCAGAACAATGATCTTATCCAGAAGAGTTGATATGGATGATGTGGGCCAAAGGGCCTGTTTTAATGCTGTGCCAATCTATGACTTCGAATTCTTCTGTATTCTGGTTCCATTGTTCGCACTGTCTTCTATTGGCCAACACGTGTTTGGAGAGTAGCTCCAGAGTTTATGTCCTTTCATATACAGTGCTCACAGAGATCTGACAGCCACTGTAAGTGGACACAAGCCAGTACTTTCAGCAAGCAAGAGGTGGGGGAAGGCCTGCAAAGATACTTTTGTTTAATGAAAAGCAAATTATTGAGCCATCATTAAATAATTTATTTAAGCAATTATAAGTAGGTAAAATTCTGAGGCAAACATTGATTCATGAAATACTTTTCCTCACAGCAAATGAAGATGAAGACATCGGCCTAGTCATGGAAAGGCTTGTATTGACTAAGAAATTAAAAAAAGATCAGCCAGTGAAACAAAAGGCAAATAAAAAAGCTGTTGAGAAAGCTATACAAACAGAACCATCATTGCCTACCTCAGCAGCAGAAGTAAAGCAGAAGTCTAGCTCATCATTGCCACCATCAGCTGACGAGATGCTGCTTTCTGCGCCATCGTCACCTCCTCCACTGCCAGCTGTGGCAGATGACACAATGACATCTCCGACCAGTGATCTGCACACTGCCAAAATACCCCCTGCCCCTCCTCTCCCGGGCACTGTTGGCTCTCCGCCTCCTCTCCCTGGCACTGGTGATCCACCCCCTCCTCCTCCGCCTCCTCTCCCTGGCACTGGTGGTCCACCCCCTCCTCCTCCGCCTCCTCTCCCTGGCACTGGTGGTCCACCCCCTCCTCCTCCGCCTCCTCTCCCTGGCACTGGTGGTCCAGCCCCTCCTCCTCCGCCTCCTCTCCCCGGCACTGGTGGTCCACCCCCTCCTCCTCCGCCTCCTCTCCCTGGCACTGGTGGTCCACCCCCTCCTCCTCCGCCTCCTCTCCCCGGCACTGGTGGTCCACCCCCTCCTCCTCCGCCTCCTCTCCCTGGCACTGGCGGTCCACCCCCTCCTCCCCCTCTGTTCCCTGGCAGTGTTCCACCCCCACCACCTCCACTGGGCACATTTAATGATGCACCCATTGTGGCCACCCGATCAGCAACTCAACTGTATTCTTGTGGTCCACCTCTCCAGCGACCAACATTACGGATGAAAAAGCTCAACTGGCAAAAAATCTCCCCAAAAATGGCCACAGGTACTGTAAGTCTGAGAACAAGCTTTCTATAAATAACTTGTTATGCAGTCTTGAAGGATGGTAGATATCTTCTGGTAAAATTTGAAGTTCAATGGACAGGAATGCAATGAAAAGTATCTACATGTTTCAGCTAACTGTGGTGCTGATGGGCAAGTTGAAAATGGAATTACCATGATACAGTGAAAAGCTTGTCTTGCATTCTGTTCACAATGATCCATTCATTACATGGTGCACTGATGCATAAAGTAAAACAATATCAAAAAGCAGAATAAAGTGCAACAGCTAAGAGAAAGCACAGTATAGGGAGACAACAAGGTGCAAGACCATAACAAGTTGCTCATATGCATTCTTGGTTGCAGTTTCAGTACTGGGGATTAGTATTCATTTTTAATCAGTAGCACAGATCCTCTGCATTACAAGATCCAGCAGCATTTTACATTAATCTATCATGGTTTGACTCTTTATGAAAGCCCACTTTGAGTTCTCTTATCCTCCCATCATATATTTAGTTTGCAGTTGTTCCAGTCAGTGTAGATGTATGTATTGGTGTTCTGTTTCTTGCAGAATATTTTGTAATATTCTGGCCACTTATCTACCCAGTCCCCAACTTAACCAAGACTATAACTGGCTTAATGCTCAAACTTAGAAGTTTGTTTCTCTAGGGTTTAGATTTGTGCCTACACAGTTTCATCTTTGAATGTAAATGAACTATGGACATGGCCACTCGCTAGTATTTTGTTTAGAGAATTAATCAGAATAAAACCAAATCTTGACTGTCTGGAAAATTCCCCCATATACTAGGTCAGAAAGGCAATGTAAAATTTCACAGTTCTAAGTCCTTTACATTGCATTCAACAGGCCATAACCTGTCCCATTTCCCATTCTGTGTCTGCGTCAAAGAAATTCTCTCTTCAATGTTGATTTTCCCTTCAATGTTGATCTTACAGTCTTAAAACCCAGAACTCAACTGGAGCATTTTCTGATTACTTTCATCTAGAAAGGATGAGAAGTCCTTCAGAGAGTTCAGGAAAGATTTGATGGAATACTTCCAGTGATTACAAATACAAAGTAAAAATGGGAGAATCCATGGTTTGCTTAGGACCAGAGAAGGTTGAAAAGACATCTAATGGTATCCAAAATTGGAAGAGATTTAAAGCAAATAAACAGAAAGAGATGCTCCTATTAGCAGAGTGCTCAAGGACACTAATTGGCCAAAGAAATAGAGATGGCAAGAGAAAGTGTAGTAGTTCAGTTGTGATTTTCTAAAAAGAAACAGACTAATGTTAAAGGTTTAAGAAAAATGCAAGACTGTAGTGAAAGTGTTAAAATAATTTGATAGATCATAATTCTATATCAGTTCATTCTGCATCAACCCCAGTTTGCAAAGATCCCCTGGGTACATGATGATTGCTGATGATGAATCTGCTCTATGCATCATGTCTAAGAAAGGTTACACCTGTGAGGCAACTAAAACTCGAAGAGTAGAGATTACAATTGGAGGACAGCAGTTGGTGTTGGTGAGTTGGTATCAGTGATGGACATGTTATCCTTGCATTCACTTGGCAGCAGTTTCAAGATAGTTTTTTTTTGTAATCGATATGAAAGTGTCTTGCTGTTGTGTCCAGGAATTTTGCAGAGAATAGAGACACGTGCATTAAGAGAACATGCAATATTTTTTTTTAATCAGTCTTTTGATTCGGCCCAACTTGTATAGGAAAATCTTTATTTCTTTCTCCCTTTTGGAAATCTGTTTGTTTTTTTTTTCCCCAGCGAGCAATTCTTTGTGGTCACTTATCCATCAAGTAGCTGCATCATCTTTGGATCCAGACTATTCCAGTATTGAAAAACTCTTCTGCTTTCCCATATCAGAATCAAAAAAGAAACAGCAAAATGAGTCAAAAAAGGAACCAACGGAGGTAAGTAAAATGCTGAAAATCAAAAAACAAGAATGGTAGAAGTGAGTTTAAGAAAGTGAAATAAATCCATAAAACTTGTTGAGGGAATTAAGGAAGAACCAGGAGAATGATTTAAGCACAGCTCTCTAGTTATACCTTTTCATTTCTGACAGATCACATTTCTGGACTCAAAGAAAAGCCTTAATTTGAACATATTTTTAAAGCAATTCAAATGGTAAGTTACATTTTGGGCTGCCTTGCACAATTCCCACTGATTTGACACAAACAACACCTTTCACTGTATATTTCAATCTTTTGATGTACATGTGACAAGTAAAGCTAACCTTTGATCTAATCATTAAATGCAACTGTTATTCGCATGCAGTTAATTCCACTGGCAACGTTTCCAATATTAAGTAATTAAACTACATTCTTAACTGGCTTGTCCTCTTCCTTTGCAATCAGTTGCTGATAAAGCATAGATGCATTTTAGATTTACCCATGTAACTTTGCTGTCATACCTCCTTGTATATTAAGTCTGCATGTGTCCATGTTTTATTTACCAGAGAACAGATGAATGCTAGTGATTCCCTGTAAAACTATTGACAAAACCAGCACAGTCAGTCCATTAGTGATAACAAATGCCTACCAGAAGTTTGACACTTGGAGTTTTGATATAATCTCAAGTTCCAATTGCAATATTGTTTTAGTTCTAATGAAGAAGTGGCTAACATGATCAGAACTGGAGACCGATCAAAATTCGATGTAGAGTGTTTGAAGCAACTCCAGAAGTTACTCCCAGAGAATCATGAGGTTAGTTGACAAAGCAGTAAATGCCAGCTCTAATGTTCTAGAAGGTCCATTTTAATCTGACCAAACTCTTGTTCCATGTGCAGATAGAAAATATAAAGGCATACAAAGGACAGAAGGAGAAATTAGCAAGTGCTGATCATTTCTACCTTGTGCTGCTTGATATTCCCTGGTATGTATCATGATGCCACTTGTGTGCACAAGTTAATGCTTCTGTTATGAATCTCTTTCCAAATACATCAATTTGCTACTTGCTTATCCAGCTATACTTATCTAGAAATGATGTTGCAACTCAATATTGTCATTAAAAACTGGTATTCCATAATCATGCAAAATATTTAATTTGAAAGGATCTCCTAGCCTCCTGTACCTAATAAAGTGGCCACTGTATATATGTTTGTCATTTTCTGCTGCTGTAGTCCATTCACTTCAAGGTTCAATGTGTTGTGTGTTCAGAGATGCTCTTCTGCACATCACTGTTGTAATTATTTGAGCTACTATCACCTTCCTGTCAGCTTGAACCATTCAGGGCATTTCCGCTGGCCCCTCTCATTAACAAGGTGTTTTGCCCACAAATCTGCCACTCACTTTACGCTTTTTGTTTGTTTTCCGCACCATTCTCTATAAACTCTGGAGAATATTGTGTGTGAAAGTCCCATGAGATCAGCAATTTCTGAGATACTCCCACCACGGCGTCTGGCACCAACAGTCATTCACAGCCAAAGTCTCTTAAATCATATTTCTTCCCCATTCTGATGTTTAGTCTGAACAACAAGTGAACTACATGACCATGTCTGCATTCTTTTATGCATTGAGTTGCTGCCACATGATTGGCTGATTATGTATTTATATTGACGAGCAGGTGTACCTGTACCTAATAAAGGGGCTACTGAATGTAAGATTTAACTCTACAAAGTTTGCCAGTAAATAGAACTGTATAAGAAGAGGAATTCATGAAGTTATCAAGAAAAAGAGAAAAAGGGACAGGGGCAGGTATAGAAGAGAAGAACTTATCATATATAAACCGCCAGATGTGGAAAAGAAATACATTTGGATTTTGTTTGACTTGCAATAAATCCTTACTCAAACCTCGACTGTGTTCCAATTTTCACACTGAGGGTTTTAACTTTTGTTATCTATAGTGAAATACTATACCTGAATAGAAAGAGCAATAAATAATGAATGGAAAAAATATTTCCCAAGTTGCACTGTCAGAACCCTAATCATTAAAAACTTTATGAAAATGTATTTATTATAAATATTTCTTGTACTTCTCTTGCACTAAATATGTAACGTACTAACAATATCAAAGGAAAAGCAACGCAACAAGATAACCCCAATGTCAGGCAGCCCAATACCACCAAGACGTCAACTGGAACTTTCATGTAAAGTTGTAGCACAATTATATTGCTAACTATTTTGTCTAAATTATGTCCACATTCCGTATGGATCTAAGGTGTACATTTTTTCTGCATTCCAAATCATTTAATGTAATTTCATTTCCATTTACTACAGAAAAATATTGTGTTATCGGAGATATAACACTAACATATAGCAAATTAAATGTGTTATATAATGACAAAAGTGAATATGTGTTTTATTTCTTTAAGATACAAAGAAGTATTTTGGAAGTGAGATTAATGGCATTTTGGTCTCCAAAGTAAAATATTGTTTCTATATATAAATTCCTGTAATAATTTTGATATTTGTTCAATCCATTTAACTCCTGAAGAATTAGGCAAATAGGGCAAAATTCAAATATTGTATTTCATATTCCATATAGGCACCAATTATATTAATTTTTGTAATATTTCCATGATTCACAAATATATGAAATAATGGTATTCCTGGTGTTTTTTTAACATGTTTTGCTTTTCTTTTTGGTTCCTTATCAAACAGTTATTTTTCAAATTAAAAAATAAATTCTAACAAAGAAAATGTTAATTTAGTAACACCTGTTTTACTATCCAGTTCGTCTCTTTGTTTTTGTTTAAGTCATTGTTTTGGCAGCTTTCAAAAAGGGAAGATTACTTCTGGTTACATAATTCTTTGAGACATGTAAAGTTTTGACTGTTCCTACCCAGATTAACACTCAGTGCTCTTCTTTTGTTCCTTGATTTAACCACAGCTATCAGCTAAGGATTGATTGCATGTTTCTGTGCGAAGAGGCAGCTGCTTCCCTGGAAATGCTCCTTCCAAAAGCAAAATTAATTAAAACTGCTTGTCAAGGTAAATCAGTTGGATTACATCAGTAAATATGGTTACAAAATAACTCAGGTTACAAAATAAAACTGCAGAACTCACAGACTGTTGAGCAACATTGTGATTGGTCCGAAATTGGGAAACTAGTGGCATCATTTATGTGATTTGATGCAATTTAATCTGACAAGTAGTGCTCACTTCTTAATATATTTCTGTAATTATATGTTGCCCATCCACAATATTGACATGTATATCACAATACTTCCTCTGAAAAAAATCCATAAATGAGTCTTTAATGCTGAGATAAAATCCTGTACTCTGTCTCAAATATTGCTCAACTCAGTGTCTGTTTCTATGTAACTTTCTGACTTGGCTCCTTTTTATTTAATTATAATAGTATTTTCATTTATTTGCTTTTTACATTGATAATTCAAAGTAAAAAAAAAATGTAATGATGAAGGTTTAATACTAGCCTGCTCACTTTTAAAAGCAAATATAAATACTATTGATAAGAGTGTCTTTTGTACGTTCATAGATATGTGTATGAATAACATATAACTGAACTGTTGCAAAGCAGTAAAAACAATTGTAAAACAAAAGCAGAGATTGAGCAATACAAGCAGGTATTAGTGGAGGAAACTTATAAAGAATGGCCTGGATTTTAAATTGTAACTGAAATGAGAGGGGTAGAAAGATTTGGGGGTGGGTTGGGCGGAATCCTAGGGATCGAGGCCCAAGCACAGCTACCAACTAACTATTGAACAGAATGGGACTCAGGAATGTGCATGTGCACCCTTACAAGGAGGAACTACAGATCGTGGAACTGAAGGAGATGACAGCAATAAGGAACAGGGAAGCCATGGAGGATTTGAAAACATGGGGAGGGTTTCAAAATTAAATTATGAATGAGAATTGGTGTAAGGTGGGGGGGGGGGGGGGTGTGTGTGTGTGTGTGTCCATATAACCTACAAGCAGAAAATTCTGCGGATGCTTGTCAGCTCAGACAGCATCTGTGCAGAAAGAAATAGTAAAAGTTTCAGGTCCGTGACGCTGTTTTCTGCTTTCATGTAGATCTACATTCTGCTACGAGACTGCCACTCTTCTGTGAACTCATTCTTAAAGTTGGAAACTTTCTGAACTATGTATGTATTCGATGAACTACAGAATATACTGGTTTTGATATCTAAAATTCATAAGGATTGATAATTCCCCAGGGTCAGATGAAATCTATTCCAGAATGATTTGGGATATAAAACGAGATTGCTAAACCCTAACACAGATTTTCGCAGCTTTGTTAGTAGTCATAGGCAAGGTAACAGAAGAATGGAGGATAGCTGAAGTTGTTCTTTGATTTAGTCAGGGCAGCAGAGATGATCCAGATAATTATTGAATAGACTGGATAGACTGGAGTGAAGGAGGTGGAAGGATGATTTATTAAGGTTGATAAGATTACAAGTACAGAAAAGTTAGATAGTAACAGTCCTTGCCCAGAGCTGAGGGGTCTAACATCAGACTTCCCAGCACTGGAAGGAATGTGGGAGAACAGTGTTCTCTCTCTGAGGGTATAGGTGTCAGGCTCAATTTAAAGAAGATCTGCGAGGTAAATTTTTCTCACAGAAGGTAGTGGGTATGTAGATCAACTGCCAGAGGAAGTGGTAGATGCTGGTATTTTTACAAATCTTAAAATACATTTGAACAGGTACATGTATAGAGAAAATAACAGAGGATATGGGCCTGATGCAGTCAAATGGGATTAGCATTTTAGTTGGTATGAATGAGTTGGGGCCAAAGGGCCTGTTTTCATGCTATGTAATTGTATGAATTGATTAAATGGAAAGACGCCCTTGCATCAGCAGTCAGCAAATTCTTGGAGAAAGTTCTAAGGAACAAGAAGTACGTACACTTGGAAACGCAACAATTGCTTAGAGATAGTCATCATAACTTTGGAATATCATGTTTCACTAATTTCATTGAGTTTTTTGAAGTGAACAAGGAGATTGATTGTAAAGTGGTAGATGTTGTCTATATGAACTTTAATAAGCCATCTGGCAAAGTTAAAGCACATAGGAACCAGGGTAAGCTGACTAATTGAATCTTAATTTAGCTTGATGATACGAGGAAGAACGTAGTCATGAAGTGATGGTTTTCTGATTGGAAGTCTGACATTAGTGATGTACAACAGGGACTGATGTTGAGATCTTTACTATTTGTTATATAAATTAATGGCTTGGGTGCAGATGTAGGAGTTATGATTAATAAATACGTGAATGACACAGAAGTTGATAGTATAGTGAATAACAAGGAAGGTTCACAACTGCTCAATGCCCTGCTCTAAGGCTATAACAGGACATAGATCAGTTGAAAAGTTGTGCAGAGCACTGACAGATCAAATTTGATCCCAACAAATTTGAGGTGATGCATCTGTAAAGCCAAATATTGGTAGGACATGTACAGTAAATGGGTAGGGCACTAAGGAATATTAGTGAACAGAGACAGCAGGAAAGTTCCAAGTCCACGGTTTCGGAAATAGGCCACACAGGTGAACAGGATGGTGAAGAAGGCATATTTCCTACCTTTTTTTCATAATTTGGTGCATAGGATAAGAGAGATGATACTTTATGCTGCAACCTATCAAAACTCTGGTAAGGCCACACCAGGAGTATTGTACACAGGTCAGGATGTCATACAATAGGAAGGATATGATTAAGTTAGCAAGGGTGAAAAAAAGATTCACCACAATATTGCCTGGATTAGAGGACACTAGTTATGTGGAGATAAGCTGGACTAGTTTTTTTCCCCAGAACCATGGAGGCAAAGGGGAGACTTTACAGAAGACTTTATGAATATGTGGCATAGAAAGAATAGATGGTCAAAATATTTTCCCATGAAAGGGATATCAAAAACAAGAGGGCATAGTTTTAAGATAAGAGGAAGGAGTTTTAGAGGTGATCTTATGGATAAGTTATTTTTACACAGAGAACATCATAGTATAAAAGAATCCTACACACCAAAATGGGCCCTTTTGTGCATGCCCATCGTAATGCCTGCCTACTCTAGTCTCATTTTCCTCATTTCCTTTCCTATCCCTGTACCTGTCCAAATGCTTCTTAACTGCTGCAATTATACCTACCTCTTTCACCACCTCTGGCAGCTTGTACCACATACCAACAACACTCCATGTGGAACATCTTTTCTCTCAGATCCCCTTTAATATGCCCCTCACCATTTTATAAAACTCGTTAAGGTTTTCACAATCTCTTGCATCTTAGCCTTTCTACTCTCTCACTCTAACTAAAGCCCTCCATTTTGCCAACTTTCTGGTGAATTTCTTCTGCACACTTTCTGTCTCTACCTCATCATTTCTACAGTAACACATACAAAATTAGAGGAACTCTGCAAGTCAGGCAGTGTCAATGGAGGGCAATAAACACTCAATGTTCCGGGCCAAGAATCCGGACATTATTTCTATATTATGGTGATCTCAGTGTTAAAGTGGATATCTAGAACATGCTACCAGAGGAGGTACTGGAATCAGATGCAATTACTACATTTAAGAGAAATTTAGACAGTTAAATTGGCAAGGCCTAAAAATTATGGATGAATGGAAATACTGTAGTTGGGCTGAAAGGTTGGCGTGAACATGGAGGACTGTAGGGCCATTTCTGTGCTTTATGACTTGATGCCTTGCTGATTTTATGATCATTGATTCTCCCTGAAAGTACTGGGTGCAGCACAACCAGTGGAGAGACAGAAATCATCCTATAACTACTGGTTTTCTGTATTTAATGATGTGTTCAAATCATAAATTTTAGAGGCTTCACTGTGAAATGATGTAACATGCTGGCCTCTTGTTACTAAAGTTACAAGCAGGCCATTGTCGAAAATGGTACATTACAGAGATGCATTGCCACAAATTTTACTCCTCCAACACAGTATATTTTCAATAAACTAATGAGAACAAAGTGAAACATGATTTGTGAAACATGGTTTGTCCTAGACTGTGTCCAATATTAGGAAAAGAACAATGTAACCTGTGTTTATTGTTAATGCATCTGATATTCATTTGTATTAATGTTAATCTATCTCCTCTTTCTTGTACTCCATCAGGGCAGTCACACAGGAGATGCAAAGGGATTTAAAATAAATACCCTACTAAAACTGACTGAGACAAAAGCCAACCAATCCCGGATCACATTGCTGCATCATATGATAGAGGTGATGCCTTACAGTTGTTGCATTTTATTTTGTTGTTATTTGGATTTTTTAAATACCTAACCATTTTTTAAATTTTAAATGAAAAGGAAGCTGAAAATTTCCATCCGGACCTTCTGAATCTTCCAGCTGACCTGGAAAGCATTTCACAAGCAGGAGGGTAAGAAATGCATTTGAAAACTGTTTATTTGTAACAATGCTGATCTTCTGCCAAATAGTGAGAACTATATTTTTACTGAACAAAAAGTGAAAAGGAGTACCCAGTACTGGCTAGCAAGACACAATAAATTCCTGATGTTATTCAAATATCATCTCACTATTGTTTCTCCAACAGTTTGGAAAGAAATATTTATTGGAAAATTGTGGACTGTAGTTTTCAAGGAATAAAACAATTCATTCCTTATGTAACTCCTGCATCTGGGGACTGGGTAAGAAAGAAAAATCACAAAGCCACTGATACTTGTAGCAAGCCTATAATGGAAGGGAAGCATGCCAAGATGCTCTGGCTGATTAAAAGAACATAGAATTCCAAAGTTTATATTCTCCAAAGAATAGAATCTCAGTTATTCTCAGGGAACAATATTGCTGGTATGATAAGATTAATGGATGATTATCTATTTTCAATCAGTTGCTGAGATTGTTCTGTCAAGATTGTTATGCTGTTGTGGTATGAGCTCCACAAATCCATTCTGCATCTTTCCCACTTCCTCATCCTTAAATAACCCCACCTTACTATGTTTGATTAATCCTTAAAGACCTGCCCTATCTTTATAATATTTACTGACAGCATTAGTGTGGAATCACTTCAAACTGATACAATCAATCTGTTGGAACGCCTCAAGAAAACTGGTGGCATTCTCAAATCGTCCATTGATGATGTAAAATCATTGTTTGACAAACCCATCCAAGTAAGTAAAATATCAACCCCAAGTAATTTGACAGCCTATTGTAAAATTGATTTTTACAAATATATATATATAACTTATTACTTCAGGAAAGTCTGTCTGCAACAACTGAACTGAAGCAAATTCTAGAAGAGATTGAGACAGAGAGAAAGAAACTGGCTCTGTACTTCTGTGATGACATTGGAAAATTTTCATTGGAAGAGCTTTTCAAAACAATCAAAACATTCAGAGATTATTTCCTGAAAGCAATGAAGGTAATTACTCATGACCATACTGAATGAATCTCATTTTTGCAAACTAACTGTAACATCTCTGTATATCACTCGATTTAAAGCCGTATAAACTGACTTGCGATGAGCTCTAATATAGTCATACAGAATACTGAGTGATTCTTACAATAGGTAAAACCTGAAGCACTAGTTAATGGATATTTTGCAGCACTTCGCTGGTATGCTGTCTCACAAATGTGCTGAAACATTAAAAGATGTGACCTGTGGGCAGTTGTTGGACTGCAATGTCCTGATTGTTAGCCATAAATGGCACAGGAAATCACAGGCCGGCTGAGGAGTTCAGCCTTACAATATGTAGCTTGGGAAAGAACTGGAAGTCTGATGCCAAAATATTAGCCTCCCACTCTGCTGGTGGAGTTGGTTGCAAATCCAGAGCAGAACACAACAGTCTTGAGATGAAGGTTTCATACAATTAGTACCTGCCCCTTGGCTTGAGCCAGTATTGGGTGACGTGGTGTGACCCCATGCATTCTCTGGAAAGAATTGAATTGACTTTATTTCTTACATTCTTCACATACGTGAGGAGTAAAAATTTTTACATTATGCCTCTGTCTGAATGTGCAAATTATAGTAATTTGTCATAAATAGTATGTACAGTAAGATAAACAACAGAACAGTCGATATAGCTTAGAGATACAATTGTGTCTGTGTGAATTAATCAGTCTCATGGTCTGGTGGAAGAAGCTGTCCCAGAGCCTAGTGGTCCTGGCGTTAATGCTACAGTACCATTTTCCAGATGGTAGCAGTTAGAACAGTTTGTGATTGGCGTGACTTTGGTCTCCAATGATCCTTTGGGCCCTTTTTATGCATCTCTCACTGTAACTGTTCTGAACAGTGGGAAGTTTACATCCACAGATGTGCCGGGCTGTCCGCAGAGTCCTGCAACTGAGGGAAGTACGGTTCTCTTACCAGGCAGTGATGCAGCCATTCAGGATGCTCTCAATCCTGCCCCTGTAGAATGTCCTCAGGATTTGGGGACTCATGCCGAACTTCTTCAACCATCTGAGGTGAAAGAGGTGCTGTTGTGCTTTTATCACCACACAGCAGGTATATACAGACCAAGTGAGATCGTCGGTGATGTCTATACCAAGAAACTTTAAGCAGTTCACCCTCTCAACCCTAGATCCATTGATGTCAATAGGAGTGAGCCTATCTCCGTTCCTCCTGAGGTCCACAACTAGCTCCTTTGTTTTTGCAACATTAAGGGAGAGATTGTTTTCTTGAACTACTGTGTCAGGGTGATGACTTCTCTGTAGGCTGCCTTGTTATTATTTGAGGTAAGGCGAATCAATGTAGTATCATCGGCAAATTTAATTAGCAGATTGGAGCTGTGGGTGGCAACACAGTCATGGGTATGCAGTCATTGGTGGAGAGTTGTGCCTGGATCTTGTCCCTGTGTTGTCACTTCGCTGCCTTGATGACTTTGCGTAGATCGTAACTGCATTTCCTGGGTTCCTGGTGGTTACCAGTGGCAAAAGCTCTGTCTCGAACACAGAACTGTTGATCCAGGGTTCCTGGTTTGGATAGACCCTGACAGATTTTTGTGGGACAACGTCCTTGATGCACTTCCAGATGAAACTCATCATAACTTCTCTCAGCTTGGGGACATCCTCATCATGAAAGACATTCCTGTCGATGCATCAAAGCAGTCCTGTACCATGGAGACTGATTGGTTGGATCAACAGCGGATGGTTTTGTATATGGACAGAAGTAGGACAGAGGAGTGGTCAGACTTCCCAAATGGTGAACAGAAAAGTGCTTTGTAAGCATTGTGGAAGGGAGAGTAGCCGTGGTCGAGTATACTATCTCCCCGTGTGCTCACCTGGATGCGTTGACAAAAATTCAGAGGGACTTCAGTCAGTGACCCTCGATTAAAGACTCCAGGAAGTTTGACATTACAGGAAGGCCATGAGGTAATTGGCTGTAAAGTATTGTAGCTTCTTCCCCTTTTTGCCCAACTCTCTTTTTTAAAGTAAGGGCCTTCATTTACTTAGCTTACAGTGACAAAAACATTTCACTAGGATAAACAGTTTGAAGTAGAAATAGGAAATACTGGAAAAACTTAGCAGATCAAGCAGTGTCTGTGGAAATAAAATGGTCAATGTTTCAGGTCTGTGTCAAAATTCAGATAAATAGATATACAACGCAAGCTTGAGGCACACTCCTTCTGGGTATGTGGCTCCCTTCCAAACAATATTGATTTCTTAAAATATTAAATGGCATGCTCTTTCTTGTTTAAGATATTTGAAAAATGTCTGCCTTTTTTCCCTGCTGAAAACTAACTTGCATTTCTCTCTTACTGAGATCTTATATTTTAAGGAGCTAGGAGGGGAAAGTTAAAAGTCCTTGTATTTCTCCCAGTGCTGTGTGCCTTTGAGAATAAAGATAGGAAGAAAAGGAAGATTAACGTTTGAGCAAAATACATGAAAGCAATATTGAAGAAGGGTTCCATTACAGTTTTTCAAGTAATATCAAAATTGCTTTTTTCTTTGTACCAATGATCTGTATGGAAGCATGCCAAACAACATTTTTCACTATATGACAATAGTAAACCTACTATGAAACTGGGTAGGTTAATTGGTCATTGTAAATTGTCCCCTGATAGGGTTAAATTGAGGTTGCTAGGTGGTGCAGTTGGAAGGGCCAGAATGGCCTATTCCACACTGTATCTCTAAATAGAATAAAATAAAGAAATAAAGCTGATAATTCAATGAGACTCTGATTTTAAAGTTGCAGGCAAGAGATGGAAGGCAATAACATAACATAAGAGATAGGAGCAGGAGTAGGCCAATCGGCCCCTCAAGCCTGCTTCGCCATTCAACAAGATCATGGCTGATCCAATCTTAACTCTAGTTTTCACCGAATTCCACAAGGCAACAGTGCCAACCAACAGGGCACCATGCCGCCCATTTTATTTTATTATTCATCCCGCCCAAACCCATGTGATCACCCGGGGGAAAAAAACCGACTTGCCAATTGAGGAGAAAAAATCTGGAAAATTCCTCTCCGACCCATCCAGGCTATCGAAAACTGGTCCAGGAGATCACATGGCTGATCTAAACCTAGCCTCATGTCCACTTACCTGCTCGCTCACCTTATCCCCTAATGCCATTTTTATCCAGGAAAATGACTATGAGTTAGAACTTATTTTGTTGGATAAGAACTCCAGGGAAATTAATTTACAGAGTGGGAAACCTCCTAAGCTGATAGGATTGGTTTTATGGGATCCCTGACCTTGTTAGCAAAATCCAGGTGTTTTATTGTACTTTGAACACATACAGGGTTTTAAAGTACTTTTTAAAGTTATTTAAATATTTTAAAGTTATTTCTCAATGTCTCAAATCATCACTTGAAAACAAGTCAAGACCGTTTGATGATGACATGTTCCCAACGGGATATGAAAGCAATAAATGCAAATATAGTTGCCTATCATAAAAACAGGGTGATAGTTTACTACGTGCTTTGGATTGGCCATTATT
Source organism: Hemitrygon akajei (assembly GCF_048418815.1). NCBI lineage: Eukaryota > Metazoa > Chordata > Chondrichthyes > Myliobatiformes > Dasyatidae > Hemitrygon > Hemitrygon akajei. Next base: position 47,024,000 of record NC_133126.1, read on the forward strand.
AATGAATGCTACTACACTGTGCGTACTAACTATGCTTGATCTATCCTGATTCGCAAGCCCACGAAACCCACTCTTATTTCAAACAAGTCCACCAGAAAGAATATTGGTAAAAGGAAGCCGGCTTTTACCAAATCAACATAGTCTTGGACGTTCAGAAATACTTGCAAACTTGCAAAAACTATTTAAAAAATTAAAAGTAAATAAAAGCAAAACTCGGAAATTGCAGGCAATCTACTTACGACAAAATGTTCGCACTCCAGCACTAGCTTCTGTTACAGCAGCAAGCCACTATCTGAAGTTCCTAATTTCCACAAACTCTTGATTGGAAGTTTCTGGAAGTGCAGACTCTTTTGGGGAAGTTCCAGGCTGTAACTTTGTCAGCATGTTTTCAGCAAAGATATTAGCAATTCAGTCTAGAGTGGAAGCTGGCTGGCTTTCAATTTCTCCCTTTCCAAACTCATGGTTAGTAAATCCATCAGCCTAATTGCCACCAGGGACTGGAATTTGTAGCTTCCTGTCGTGCATAATTCAGTCACTCATTAGACACTGAGCATTAAAAGAGCAACAATGTGGCTCGTAATTGTCTGATGGTCACTTTTCTGAGATTAGTTTTGCATGTAATTAAACAAACCTTTACATATATTCAATAGCATCTAAGTGAATGCAAAGTATATTTAATTACATGCAAATATAATCTCACCGGGCTCACCGTCGCTTTGGTCAAGATTGCTTTAATTAAAGCATTTAATGGTAGGATGCACAATCTGTTGCTTTGGAGTAGCAGTACAGCACAAAGAGATAAAATGACCATAAATTACAAAATAAGTAGTCCAAAAAAGGGCAAATGAGGTAGTGTTTATGGATCATTTGGAAATCTGATGGAGATGGGGTGGGGAGGGGGGGCAAGAATTTGTTTTTCTATCACTGAGTGTGCATCTTCACTCTTCTGTTCCTGATTCCTGGTTGGTAAAATGAAGAAGAGGTCATGTCCTGGGTGGAGAGGGTCCTTAAAGATGGATGCTGCCTTCCTGAGACACCGCCTCTTGGAGGTGTACTCGATGCTCACAATGGAGTTGGCTGAGTCTGCAGCCTCTTGCAATCCTGAGCGTTGAAGCCTCCACACCAAGCTATGATGGAATGAGTCAGAATGCTCTCCACCACACATCTAAAGAAACTTGAGCGGTTTTGATGACATACCAAGATCTTCAAACTCCTAATGAAGTAGAGCCACTGGGGTGCCTTCTTTGTGACTGCATCAGTGTGTTGGGCCCAGGACAAATCCCCTGAGATGTTGACACCCTGGAACTTAAAGCTGCTCTCCCTTTCCATTGCTAACCCCTCAATGAAGACTGGAGCAAGTTCTCCCAAATTCCTTTTATTGAAGTCCGTAATCAATTCCTTGGTCTTGCTGATGTTGAGTGTGAGGTTGTTGTTGTTGTTGCGACACCACTCAACTAACCAATCTGCCTCACTCCTATATGCCTTCTCATCACCATCTGTACAATGTCAGTGAGATCAGAAAGGTAATTGGCCCTATAAGAGTTTCCCAAGTTGAGGAGGGCACCTCTAATGGAACAATGGAGTACACTGCATGCTCCTGCTCAGAGCTATCTAGATGTCATAGAGAGGTAATTTGGCCTCACACCTAAAAACATCCACTCATCCTGAACTGCAGGTGATTGTTTCAGCCAACTGGGCCACTGGAAAATAATTCTTCTTTCCTATTATTAAAGGAAAATAGGCTCAGGAAAGAACAGATTGCAAAAGCTGAGAAGAGGAAACAAAAGCTTCAAGAAGAGGAAGCCAAAAGGCAAAAGGGAGAAAATGGACAAGTTGGTAAGTAATGAATTGAGTAAATATTTCTGAATTTGTCAATGTCAGGGTCTATATATTGTATTTTCAAATTACATTTTATCGTGACACTACGTTCCTGTTAAGGTGAAGGGTAAGCCCAAGAAGTTTAGGGAAAGTTGGCTGATGAGGAATATTGAGGCACTGGTCAAGAAAAAGAAAAATGCATACACTAAGTTAAGAAGGTTTGGTGACTATAAGAAGAACAAGAATATTCTTAAGAGGGACATCAGAAGAACAAAGAGGGGGTATGAGATGGATCTGGGATGTAAGATTAAGGAAAGTCCCAAGACATTCACTAGCTATGGTGGGTAGGGAGAGAATAAGTCCCCTTAGAGATCAGCAAGGTTGCCTAAGTCTCAAGTCGCAGATGATGGGTGGAATATTTAATGAATATTTCTCCTTAGGGTTTTCTTGAGTAACCATGATTTTCTCAGTCACAAAGGAAGCAAGTAGAGATGCTTTGGAGGAAATGCATATAAATTGGGAAGAGATATTTACACATTAAGGACAATAAATCTCCAGTCAGTCATTTTGTTTGTCATTTAAGATGGGTAGCAAAGACAAGCAGGGAACTACAGGCTGGTCAGCTGGACATAAACAGTGTGGTAGTTACTACAGGGAATTCAGAGGGACAAGAACTAACAGCATTTGGATGGAAAGAATCTGATTAGGATTCAGTATTGTTCTGTGCATGGGAAATCACGTTGGGTGAGTCTTCTAGAGTTCTTTGAAGAGATAGACAAAAGGATAGTTAAGGGTAGGGCAGTGGATCATAAACATGAGAAACTCTGCAGATGCTGGAAATCCAACACAACACACACAAACCGCTGAAGGAACCCAGCAGGTCAGGCAGCATTTAAAAAAATCAATAATCTGTTGACATTTCAGGTCAAAACCCTTCAGGGCTGGAAAGGAAGGGGAAGATGATAGAATGAAAAAGTGGGAAGAGGGGTAGGGAAAGTAAAGGGCTGGAGAGGAAGGAATCTGATAGGAGAGGAGAGTGGAACATAGAAGAAAAGGTAAGAGGAGAGGACCTGGGGGAGTGGGGGAGTGGGGGTGATAGGCAGGTGAGAAGAGTTAAGGGGCTAGAGTGGGATTTTTTTTCCAGCAAAAAATAATCGATATTCATGCCATCAGGTAAGTGACTTGGACCGAATAGACTACTCCCCAGGGCAGAGTTAGCTGAAGAGATTGTGAAAGCATTAAAAATGATCTTACAAGACTCACTAGATTCCTGAATGGTTTTCAGAAGTCTGGAAACTGCAAATATCACTCCACTCTTTGAGAAGGGAAGGAAGCAGAAGAAAGAAAAGTAAAGGCAAGTTAGATTGACCTCAATGGTTGGGAAGATGATGGAGTCTGGTATTTCAGGCACATGATAAAGTAGGTCAAACTACGCATGGTTTTCTTCAGGGGAAATCTTTATTGTCACCAAATAATTGATACTAGAGTGTACAATCATCACAGCAATATTTGATTCTGTGCTTCGTGCTCCCTGGAGTACAAATTGAAGTAAACATAATAAAAATTTAAATTATAAATCATAATTAGAAA